>NC_053022.1:113429529-113798621 GCF_003073215.2 Triticum urartu
TACGCCAACCCAACATCTACCTTTGGAGACACCTGTAGAGCTCCTTTATAATCACCCAGTTACGTTGTGACGTTTGGTAGCACACAAAGTGTTCCTCCGGTAAACGGGAGTTGCATAATCTCATAGTCATAGGAACATGTATAAGTCATGAAGAAAGCAATAGCAACATACTAAACGATCGGGTGCTAAGCTAATGAAATGGGTCATGTCAATCAGATCATTCAACTAATGATGTGACCTCGTTAATCAAATAACAACACCTTGTTTATGGTTAGGAAACATAACCATCTTTGATTAACGAGCTAGTCAAGTAGAGGCATACTAGTGACACTAAGTTTGTCTATGTATTCACACATGTATTATGTTTCCGGTTAATACAATTCTAGCATGAATAATAAACATTTATCATGATATAAGGAAATAAATAATAACTTTATTATTGCCTCTAGGGCATATTTCCTTCAGTCTCCCACTTGCACTAGAGTCAATAATCTAGATTACACAGTAATGATTCTAACACCCATGGAGCCTTGGTGCTGATCATGTTTTGCTCGTGGAAGAGGCTTAGTCAACGGGTCTGCAACATTCAGATCTGTATGTATCTTGCAAATCTCTATGTCTCCCACCTGGACTAGATCTCGGATGGAATTGAAGCGTCTCTTGATGTGCTTGGTCCTCTTGTGAAATCTGGATTCCTTTGCCAAAGCAATTGCACCAGTATTGTCACAAAAGATATTCATTGGACCCGATGCACTAGGTATAACACCTAGATCGGATATGAACTCCTTCATCCAGACTCCTTCATTCGCTGCTTCCAAAGCAGCTATGTACTCCGCTTCACATGTAGATCCCGCTACGACGCTTTGTTTAGAACTGCACCAACTGACAGCTCCACCGTTTAATGTAAACACGTATCCGGTTTGCGATTTAGAATCGTCCGGATCAGTGTCAAAGCTCGCATCAACGTAACCTTTTACGATGAGCTCTTTGTCACCTCCATATACGAGAAACATATCCTTAGTCCTTTTCAGGTATTTCAGGATGTTCTTGACCGCTGTCCAGTGATCCACTCCTGGATTACTTTGGTACCTCCCTGCTAAACTTATAGCAAGGCACACATCAGGTCTGGTACACAACATTGCATACATGATAGAGCCTATGGCTGAAGCATAGGGAACATCTTTCATTTTCTCTCTATCTTCTGCAGTGGTCGGGCATTGAGTCTTACTCAACTTTACACCTTGTAACACATGCAAGAACCCTTTCTTTGACTAGTCCATTTTGAACTTCTTCAAAACTTTGTCAAGGTATGTGCTTTGTGAAAGTCCAATTAAGCGTCTTGATCTATCTCTATAGATCTTAATGCCTAATATGTAAGCAGCTTCACCGAGGTCTTTCATTTAAAAACTCTTATTCAAGTATCCCTTTATGCTATCCAGAAATTCTATATCATTTCCAATCAGTAATATGTCATCCACATATAATATCAGAAATGCTACAGAGCTCCCACTCACTTTCTTGTAAATACAGGCTTCTCCAAAAGTCTGTATAAAACCAAATGCTTTGATCACACTATCAAAGCATTTATTCCAACTCCGAGAGGCTTGCACCAGTCCATAAATGGATCGCTGGAGCTTGCACACTTTGTTAGCTCCCTTTGGATCGACAAAACCTTCTGGTTGCATCATATACAACTCTTCTTCCAGAAATCCATTCAGGAATGCAGTTTTGACATCCATCTGCCAAATTTCATAATCATAAAATGCGGCAATTGCTAACATGATTCGGACAGACTTAAGCATCGCTACGGGTGAGAAAGTCTCATCGTAGTCAATCCCTTGAACTTGCCGAAAACCTTTTGCGACAAGTCGAGCTTTGTAGACAGTAATATTACCGTCAGCGTCAGTCTTCTTCTTGAAGATCCATTTATTCTCAATTGCTTGCCGATCAGCGGGCAAGTCAACCAAAGTCCATACTTTGTTCTCATACATGGATCCCATCTCAGATTTCAGGGCTTCAAGCCACTTTGCGGAATCTGGGCTCACCATCGCTTCTTCATAGTTCGTAGGTTCATCATGATCTAGTAGCATGATTTCCAGAACAGGATTACTGTACCACTCTGGTGCGGATCTCGCTCTGGTTGATCTACGAGGTTCAGTAGTATCTTGTCCTGAAGTTTCATGATCATCATCATTAGCTTCCTCACTAATTGGTATAGGTGTCGCAGAAACAGTTTTCTGTGATGTACTACTTTCCAATAAGGGAGCAGACAGTTACCTCGTCAAGTTCTACTTTCCTCCCACTCACTTCTTTCGAGAGAAACTCCTTCTCTAGAAAGGATCCATTCTTAGCAACGAATGTCTTGCCTTCGGATCTGTGATAGAAGGTGTACCCAACAGTCTCCTTTGGGTATCCTATGAAGACACATTTCTCCGATTTGGGTTCGAGCTTATCAGGTTGAAGCTTTTTCACATAAGCATCGCAGCCCCAAACTTTAAGAAACGACAACTTTGGTTTCTTGCCAAACCACAGTTCATAAGGCATCGTCTCAACGGATTTTGATGGTGCCCTATTTAACGTGAATGCGGCCGTCTCTGAAGCATAACCCCAAAACGATAGCGGTAAATCAGTAAGAGACATCATAGATCGCACCATATCTAGTAAAGTACGATTACGACGTTCGGAAACACCATTGCGTTGTGGTGTTCCGGGTGGCGTGAGTTGCGAAACTATTCCACAATTTTTCAAATGTACACCAAACTCGTAACTCAAATATTCTCCTCCACGATCAGATCGTAGAAACTTTATTTTCTTGTTACGATGATTTTCAACTTCACTCTGAAATTCTTTGAACTTTTCAAATGTTTCAGACTTATGTTTCATTAAGTAGATATACCCATATCTGCTTAAGTCATCTGTGAAGGTGAGAAAATAACGATATCCGCCACGAGCCTCGATATTCATCGGACCACATACATCTGTATGTATGATCTCCAACAAATCTGTTGCTCTCTCCATAGTACCGGAGAACGGTGTTTTAGTCATCTTGCCCATGAGGCACGGTTCGCAAGTATCTACTTTTCCAAACACTTTTGCCCTTGTTTTGGACTCTAACTTGTATGATTTGAACGGAACTAACCCGGACTGACGTTATTTTCAGCAGAATTGTCATGATGTTGTTTTATGTGCAGAAAACAAAAGTTCTTAGAATGACCTGAAACTCCACGGAATATCTTACAATAAATAATAAAAAATCCTCACCAAAGATGAAGACCAGGGGGCCCACACCCTTCTCACGAGGGTGGGGGGCGCCCTCCCTAGGGCGCGGCCCCTACCTCGTGGCCCCCCTGGAGACCTCCCGACTCCAACTCCAACTCTATATAACTGCTTTCGGGGAGAAAAAAATAGGAGAGAAGAAATCATCGCGTTTTACAATATGGAGCCGCCGCCAAGCCCTAAAACCTCTCGGGAGGGCTGATCTGGAGTCCGTTCGGGGCTCCGGAGAGGGGGATTCGTCGCCGTCATTATCATCAACCATCCTCCATCACCAATTTCATGATGCTCACCGCCGTGCGTGAGTAATTCCATCGTAGGCTTGCTGGACGGTGATGGGTTGGATGATATTCACCATGTAATCGAGTTAGTTTTGTTAGGGTTTGATCCCTAGTATCCACTATGTTCTTAGATTGATGTTGCTATGACTTTGCTATGCTTAATGCTTGTCACTAGGGCCCGAGTGCCATGATTTCAGATCTGAACCTATTATGTTTTCATAAATATATGAGAGTTCTAGATCCTATCTTGCAAGTCTATAGTCACCTATTATGTGTTATGATCCATTAACCCCGAAGTGACAATAATCGGGATACTTACCGGTGATGACCGTAGTTTGAGGACTTCATGTATTCACTATGTGCTAATGCTTTGTTCCGGTTCTCTATTAAAAGGAGGCCTTAATATCCCTTAGTTTCCATTAGGACCCCGCTGCCACGGGAGGGTAGGACAAAACATGTCATGCAAGTTCTTTTCCATAAGCACGTATGACTATATTCGGAATACATGCCTACATTACATCAATGAATTGGAGCTAGTTCTGTGTCACCCTATGTTATGACTGTTACATGATGAACCACATCCGGCATAATTATCCATCACTGATTCGATGCCTACGAGCTTTCCATATACTGGTTTACGCTTATTTACTTTCTCGTTGCTATTGTTACAATCACTACAAAATACCAAAAACATTAATTTGCTTTCGTTACTCTTTCTTTACCGTTACCATCACTATCATATTACTTTGCTACTAAACACTCAGCTACAGATACTAAGTTTCCAGGTGTGGTTGAATTGACAACTCAGCTGCTAATACTTGAGAATATTCTCTGGCTCCCCTTGTGTCAAATCAATAAATTTGGGTTGAATACTCTACCCTCGGAAGCTGTTGTGATCCCCTATACTTGTGGGTTATCAAGACTAATTTCTGGCGCCGTTGCCGGGGAGCATAGCTCTATTCTTTGAGTCACTTGGGATTTATATCTGCTTATCACTATGAAGAACTTGAGAGATCCAAAAACCAAGATCTATCCCTCAACTACGAGGGGAGGTAAGGAACTGCCATCTAGCTCTGCACTTGATTCACCTTCTGTTATGAGTAAGCTTGCGACACCTACACCTGCTTCTGCTATTCGTTCTGATATGTCGCATGTTATTGATGATGCTACTTCTGCTATACATGATACTTATGATGAAACTACCTCTATGCTTGATACTACTATGCCACTTAGTGATTTTCTCGAGGAACGACTTGCTAGGGCTAGAGAGATTGAAAATATTGAATCTGATTATGAAGATGAAAGTGATGATGAAGAATCACTTGTTATTCCTGAGGGTTATTTATTTGATCAAGATGCTTCTTTAGCTATTTTAGCCCGCAAAGATAGATATGAACTCAAAAGGTTATTAGCTAAATGGAATAAGCAATCTCTAAATGCTAGGATGAGACCTGACCCTGCTTTTGCTACTTCACCTATATGTGTTGCTGATAAGGATTATGAATTCTCTGTTGATCCTGATATAATTACTTTGGTTGAATCTGATCCTTTTCATGGCTATGAATCTGAAACTGTTGTGGCACATCTTACTAAATTAAATGATATAGCCACCCTGTTCACTAATGATGAGAGATCTCGCTACTTTTATATCCTTAAAATATTTTCATTCTCATTAAAGGGTGATGCTAAGATATGGTTTAATTCTCTTGATCCTGGTTGTGTGCGTAGTCCCCAGGATATGATCTATTACTTCTCTGCTAAATATTTCCCTGCTCATGAGAAACAAGCTGCTTTAAAGGAAATATACAACTTTGTGCAAATTAAAGAAGAGAGTCTCCCACAAGCTTGGGGGAGGCTTCTCAAGTTACTTAATGCTTTGCCTGATCATCCTCTTAAGAAAAATGAAATACTTGATATCTTTTATAATGGACTAACCAATGCTTCCACAGATTACCTGGATAGTTGTGCTGGTTCTCTTTTCAGGGAAAGAACACCGGATGAAGCTAAAATCTTATTGAATAATATGTTGACAAATGAAAATAATTGGGCACCTCTTGAGCCATCTCCTGAGCCAGCTCCTGCTCCAATTAATGATTCTATTCCTAAACCAACTCCGAAGAAGATAGGTGTTCTATTTCTCAGTCCCGAAGATATGCAAGAGGCAAAGAAATCTATGAAAGAAAAAGAACCTCCAAACCTCGATAACCCGACACAGGTAGTAAAGGTAAATTCTCTCTATAGATATGATAAAGTTGAAATCCCTCCTACTAAAATTGCTAGCCAATGCTTGGATGAGTTTGATAATTTTATGTTTAAACAAGAAGACTTCAATGCTTATTTGGGTAGACAATTAAAACAAGATGCTGATATGATTAAATACTTGGGTGGTTATATGGCTAATATTAAAGGTGAACTTAAACTTGTTAGCAAACATGCTTCTATGGTTACCACTCAAGTAGAACAAGTACTTAAAGCTCAAAAGGAATTGCTCAATGAGATGAATAGTAAGAAAAATAATTATGATGTTAAAGTGGCTACTAGAGCTGGTAGAATGACTCAGGAACCTTTGTATCCTGAAGGCCACCCTAAGAGAATTGAGCAAGATTCTCAGAGAAATAATATAGATGCACATAGTTCTTCTAAAAAGAAGAAAAAGAAAAATGATAGAACTATGCAAACTTCTAGTGAACCTATTGCTGAACCACCTGATAATCCAAATGATATTTCTATTTCTGATGCTGAAACTCAATCTGGTAATGAACATGAACCTAATGAAAATGTTAATGATGATGTTCATAATGATGCTCAACCTAGTAATGATAATGATGTAGAAATTGAACCTGTTGTTGATCTTGATAACCCACAATCAAAGAATCAACGTTATGATAATAAAGACTATGTTGCTAGGAAACATGGTAAAGAAAGAGAACCTTGGGTTTAGAAACCCATGCCTTTTCCTCCCAAACCATCCAAGAAAAAGGATGATGAGGATTTTGAGCGCTTTGCTGAAATGATTAGACCTATATTTTTGCGTATGCGATTGACTGATATACTTAAAACAAATCCTTATGCTAAGTACATGAAAGATATTATTACAAATAAGAGAAAGATACTGGAAGCTGAAATTTCCACCATGCTTGCTAATTATAATTTTAAGGGTGGAATACCAAAGAAACTTGGAGATCCAAGAGTACCTACTATACCATGCTCCATTAAAAGAAACTATGTTAAAACTGCTTTATGTGATCTTGGAGCTGGTGTTAGTGTCATGCCTCTCTCTTTATATCGTAGACTTGACTTGAATAAGTTGACACCTACTGAAATATCTTTGCAAATGGCTGATAAATCAACTGCTATACCTGTTAGTATTTGTGAGGATGTGCATGTTGTGGTTGCAAACGTTACTATTTTAACGGACTTTGTTATTCTTGATATTCCCGAGGATGATAGTATGTATATTATCATTGGAAGACCCTTTTTGAATACTGCAGGGGCTGTTATTGATTGCACTAAAGGCAATGTCACTTTTCATGTTAATGGTAATGAGCATACGGTACACTTTCCGAGGAAACAACCTCAAGTTCATAGTATCAATTCTATCGGAAAAATTCCATCGATTATATTTGGAGGTTTTGAATTTCCTCTTCCTACTGTCAAGAAGAAATACGATATACTTATTATTGGGGATGTGCATATCCCCATTGAGGTAACCTAGTGTTATTCGAAATTTCTCCGGTTTCATGTTAATCGGAATGAGTTTGTTAACAAGACTTGATCAACCTTGTTAGTGGATTCCTTTTGACGAGCATGAGATGGATGAAACTAGAAGCACAACCTTCTGTACCCTCTCTATACTTTCTATTATTTAGTTGAAATAAAGTATAAATAAATAATTTTTTGTCTGTTATCTGATTATCCGTGCAATATAAAAATACCTCGAAAATAAAAGTTCTCCAAATGCCCTGAAAATTAAATATGATTTTTATAGAATATTTGAGGATTTATGGAACAAAGAACACACCAGGGGGGCCAACCACCTTGCCACGAGGGTGGAGGGCGCGCCCACCCCCCTAAGGCGTGCCCCTGCCTCGTGGGCCCACGGTGGCCCTCCTCCACTTATTCTTTCACCCACACACTCCTTCTTCATCCCCCAAACACGAAAACCAGCTCAAACCCGAGTCCAAGCTCGTTTTGCTGTCATTTTCGATCTCCTTGCTCAAAGCACCTCTCACAAAATTGCTTGGGGAGATTGTTCCTTGGTATGTGACTCCTCCATTGGTCCAATTAGTTTTTGTTCTAGTGCTTTATTCATTGCAAATTTTTGCTGCTTAGGTGACCCTGTTCTTGAGCTTGCATGTCATATTTATATGGTCAAAAGTAGTTTTGATGCATGATATAGGCCCTAGGCACCTGTAGGAGTAGTTCCTATCAATATTATTGAGTTTGGTTTACTTTTATTTTGAAGTTACTAAAAGTTTCAGAATTTTTCAGAAAATGATGAGGAGATTATTGAGGGGCTTATCGAGCCAAAGCTCGAAGGAAAAGGCACCGAAGCCTAAGTATAATTTTGTAACACCCTCGATGCGGCTATATCTCCCACGTGTCGAAGCACGACTGATATGTCTCCAACGTATCTATAATTTTTTATTGCTCCATGCTATATTATCTACTGTTTTGGGCAATATTGGGCTTTATTTTCCACTTTTATATTACTTTTGGGACTAACCTATTAACCAGAGGCCTAGCCCAGATTTGCTGTTTTATGCCTATTTCAGTGTTTTGAAGAAAAGGAATATCAGACGGAGTCGAAACGGAACGAAATCAACTGGAGAAGTTATTTTTGGAAGGAAACACACCTGATGGACTTGGACCCCACGTCAAGGAAGTAACGAGGTGCTCACGAGGGTGGGGGGCGCCCCCCCCCTAGGGAGCGCCCCTGCCTCGTGGGGCCCCCGTGACTCACCTGACGTGCTTCTTCTGCCTATATAACTCCATATACCCTAAAACTTCCAGAACGAAAAATAGATCGGGAGTTCCGCCGCCAGAAGCCTCCGTAGCCACCAAAAATCAATCTAGACCCGTTCCGGCACCCTGCCGGAGGGGGCAATCCTTCTCCGGTGGCCATCTTCATCATCCCCGTGCTCTCCATGACGAGGAGGGAGTAGTTCTCCCTCGGGGCTGAGGGTATGTACCAGTAGCTATGTGTTTGATCTCTCTCTCTCTCTCTCGTGTTCTTGAGATGATACGATCTTGATGTATCGCGAGCTTTTCTATTATAGTTGGATCTTATGTTTCTCCTCCCCCTCTTCTCTCTTGTAATGAATTGAGTTTCCCCTTTGAAGTAATCTTATCGGATTGAGTCTTTAAAGACTTGAGAACACTTGATGTATGTCTTGCCGTGGATATCTGTGGTGACAATGGGATATCACGTGATTCACTTGATGTATGTTTTGGTGATCAACTTGCGGGTTCCGCCCATGAACCTATGCATAGGGGTTGGCACACGTTTTCGTCGTGATTCTCCGGTAGGAACTTTGGGGCACTCTTTGAGGTTCTATGTGTTGGTTGAATAGATGAATTGAGATTGTGTGATGCATATCGTATAATCATGCCCACGGATACTTGAGGTGACAATGGAGTATTTAGGTGACATTAGGGTTTTGGTTGATTTGTGTCTTAAGGTGTTATTCTAGTACGAATTCTAAGGCTGTTTGTGACACCTATAGGAATAGCCCAACAGATTGATTGGAAAGAATAACTTTGAGGTGGTTTCATACCCTACCATAATCTCTTCGTTCATTCTCCGCTATTAGTGACTTTGGAGTGACTCTTTGTTGCATGTTGAGGGATAGTTATGTGATCCAATTATGTTAGTATTGTTGAGGGAACTTACACTCGTGAAAGTATGAACCCTAGGCCTTGTTTCCTAGCATTGCAATACCGTTTACGCTCACTTTTACCATTAGTTACCTTTCTGTTTTTATATTTTCAGATTACAAAAACTATCATCTACTATCCATATTGCACTCGTATCACCATCTCTTCGCCGAACTAGTGCACCTATACAATTTACCATTGTATTGTGTGTGTTGGGGACACAAGAGACTCTTTGTTATTTGGTTGCAGGGTTGCTTGAGACAGACCATCTTCATCCTACGCCTCCTACGGATTGATAAACCTTAGGTCATCCACTTGAGGGAAATTTGCTACTGTCCTACAAACCTCTGCACTTGGAGGCCCAACAACGTCTACAAGAAGAAGGTTGTGTAGTAGACATCAAACGACTTAGAGGCATAACCGCATTGAAGGCAATGTCGCAAGAGAGGTAATCTTCACACAACCCATGTATTGAATAAGGGAAAGAGATACATAGTTGGCTTACAATCGCCACTTCACACAATGCATGAATAAAGCATTACAATCATCCAGGTACAATCAAGGTCCGACTACGGAACCAAATAAAGAAGATTACCCCTAATGCTATAGATCCCCGATCGCCCCAACTGGGCTCCACCACTGATCTAAAGGAAAACGAAACAACACACAAACAAGATCTTCATCGAGCTCCTCCTTGAGCTCGGTTGCATCACCTGCATGGTTTCATCGGCACCTGCAAACTGGTTTTGGAAGTAATCTGTGAGTCACGGGGACTCAGCAATCTCACACCCTCGTGATCAAGACTATTTAAGCTTATGGGTAGGTAAAAGGTATGAGGTGGAGCTGCAGCAAGCACTAGCATATATGGTGGCTAACTTACGCAAAAGAGAGCGAGGAGAGAAGGCAAAGCACGGTCGCGAATCTATGATCAAGAAGTGATCCTAGACTACTTACGTTCAAGCATAACTCTGACACCGTGTTCACTTCCCGGACTTCGCCGGAAAGAGACCATCACGGCTACACACAGGTTGATGCATTTTAAATAAGATAAGTTTCAGGTTTTCTACAACCGGACATTAACAAATTCCCATCTGCCCATAACCGTGGGCACGGATTTCGAAAGTTCAAATCCCTGCAGGGGTGTCCCAACTTAGCCCATCACAAGCTCTCATGGTCAACGGAGGATATTCCTTCTCCCAAGACAATCCGATCAGACTTGGAATCCCGGTTACAAGACATCTCGACAATGGTAAAACTAAACCAGCAAAGTCGCCCGAATGTGCCGACAAATCCCGATAGGAGCTGCACATATCTCGTTCTCAAGGCACACTTAGATGAGACTAGCTACGAGTAAAACCAATCCTCAAGTATCCCGAGGTGGCCCCACAGGCAGCTCAGTTCGGGCCAACACTCACAGGAGCACTGGCCCCGGGGGGGGGGTTAAAATAAAGATGACCCTCGGGCTGGCCGACCCAAGGGAAAAAGGCTAGGTGGCAAATGGTAAAACCAAGGTTGGGCCTTGCTGGAGGAGTTTTATTCAAGGCGAACTGTTAAGGGGTTCCCATTATAACCCAACCGCGTGAGGAATGCAAAATCAAGGAACATAACACCGGTATGACGGAAACTAGGGCGGCAAGAGTGGAACGAAACACCAGGCATAAGACCGAGCCTTCCACCCTTTACCAAGTATATAGATGCATTAATATAATAAGAGATATTGTGATATCCCAACAAAATCCATGTTCCAACAAGGAACAAACTCCAATCTTCACCTGCAACTAACAACGCTATAAGAGGGGCTGAGCAAAGCGGTAACATAGCCAAACAATGTTTGCTAGGACAAGGTGGGTTAGAGGCTTGGCTTGAATATGGGAGGCATGATAAGCAAGTGGTAGGTATCGCAGCATAGGCATAGCAAAAGAGTGAGCATCTAGCAAGCAAAGATAGAAGTGATTTCGAGGGTATGGTCATCTTGCCTGCAAAGTTCTCTGAACGAAAGCTTGATCCTCGAAGCGTACTCAACGGGTCCTAACACGAACTCGTCTCCCGGCTCTACCCAAGGCAAGAACACAAGCAAAGGAGAAAACAATCAACCACGGTGCAATGCGCAATCAACATGATGCAAAACATGGCGATATGCGGGATGTGATATGCAATGCATATGCATGCTTCGGAAGGGAAAGATTGAATCAGGCCTCAACTTGGAAAACCAAGAGTGCCGCTGGATAGATGAGTTGATTTCGGTCGAAATCGATATAAAGATCACCGGAATAGGATGCATGGTTTGCAAATGTCAAGCAAAACAATAATGGCACAAAGCTGCGATTAACAACATGAGGCCACCTAAATGCATCAAGAACAACATGCTACAGCACTCTAACATAGCAACAAAATACATGGCAGGGATCCACTCAAGATGCTTGACAAAAGATGAATACTGAGCTATGGCTAATTCGCTCAATAGCAGGTTCAAACAAGCATGGAAAAAGAGCAAAAGATAACAGGTTACAGACTTAGTGAAAATAACAACATGTCAGGAATTTAACATCAGAAAGCAATGTTTAGAGTAAGATAACAACATGCTACAGGAACATATCATGGCAAAGCAAGGCGTGGCATGAAGCTACTCAAAGCATACAACAAAAGACCCTTACTGACCATAAGCCAAAAGGGATCAGAAAATACAATGGCAACCATGTGAACATAGCAATTATCGTTAACAGATTCAGACTTAGCAGAAAACTGGAACATGGCAAAACAGATATTAAGTAGGCATGTTTACGAGCTCGATGCACTCACCACAAGGCATTGCATGACAAACTAAGCATGCACCCAGCAAGTAGACATGGCATAGAAGCTAAACATGGCAAGAACAACAACATAGCATGCATGGATCAACTACAACAAGCTTGGAAAAATTGCTTAACATGTAAACATTCTGCCAGGAACATTTTATAGAAAAAGTAGAGCTCGATTGAGTAAAGCTAGGGTGCTCCATAAATGCAAAGAAAGACATGGATGGATAGCGCACCATAATATCTACAAAACATCCTTACTGATCATGCTCAAAAGAGTCACGGATCACTCTGTAGCAACATGAATACATGGCATAAAAATAACAGCAGGAAAAGGACTTAGTGAAATTCTAAGTCCCTGAAAACAGCAACATTACGAGAGCTACATTGCATGCTTGTGCTAGTCACCACATTGATCACAAAAATACAAGGCATACACCCCTGTAAAGATGGCATGGCATACTTCAAAACACATGTAGGGCTCAAGTTCGTAGGAGGCACACAACAATCATGGCAAAAATGACAAATGTCCAAATACTGATATGAATCTGAAACTAACAGAAACTAGCACTCTTCCAACGGCATTTAGGGCATCAAGATGAGCTCAAATGAACATGATGCAATGAGATGAAATGAAGTACTCATTGAGATGAACAATTTAATATGCTACACGCCCAACACGGAGCCACAGATGCAGAGATGTGACATGACGAAGAATGCTAAAAATATCTAGGAGTTGGAGAGAAAATCAACCGAGATCTAGGGTTCTTCGGCACGCGAACCGAGGTGGCGGCGGATCTCGCCGGAGTTGACCCGGAGCTCGCCGGAGTAGACGGAGGTGGCCGGATCAGGCGGGATCCGCCGGATCCGGCCGATCCGGGCGCGGGGCGGCGTGGGGAGGACGGCGGCGACCGTGGCGCGGGGTCCGGCGACCCAAGGCGGCGGCGGCTCTCCGGCGGCGAGGGGCGCGACGGCGGTGCGGGCACCGGCGAGCGGGGCGGCGCGCGGCGCACCGGGCGGCGGCGGCGCGGGAGCGCAGGCGGCGGGGACAGGCGCGCGGGGCCCGGGGCGCTCGGGCCCGGGGCGGCTCGGGCGGGCCGGCCGCGGGCTCACAGGGCCGCGGTGGTGCGGGGAGGAGAGAGAAGGCGGTGCACTGACGTGGCGGCGGGGGATTGGGCATGGGCGGCGGAGCGGACATGTCCGGCGGCGGGGATTTTGTCCGGTGGCGCGAGGTAGGAGGAGCTAGGGTTTCATCCGCAGATCGGGGAGAGACATTATATAGGATAGAGGGAGCTAGGAGAGTCCAAATGAGGTGCGTTTTCGGCCACGCGATCGTGATCGAACGCAGAGATGGAGAGAGTTTAGGTGGGTTTTGGGCCAAATTGGAGGTGTTGGGCTGCAACACACACGAGGCCTTTTCGGTCCCTCGGTAAACCGTTGGAGTATCAAACGAAGTCCAAATGACGAAACTTGACAGGCGGTCTACCGGTAGTAAACCAAGGCCGCTTGGCAAGTCTCGGTCCAATCCACGTTTAACACCCGCACACGAAAAGAGGTAGAAAGGGACACCGGGTGACATAGGAGCGCCGGAATTGCAAAACGGACAACGGGGAAAATGCTCGGATGCATGAGACGAACATGTATGCAAATGCATGCACATGATGACATGATATGCAATGCATGACACGCAAGCAAAAGACAAGGCAACACAGCGAATAACTGGAAGACACCTGGCACATCGGTCTTGGGGCATTACAACACTCCACCACTACGAGAGGATCTCTGTTGGGGAACGTAGCAATAATTCAAAATTTTCCTATGTGTCACCAAGATCAATCTAGGAGATGCTAGCAATGAGAGAGAGGGAGTGCATCTTCATACCCTTGAATATCGCTAAGTGGAAGCATTACAAGAACGCGGTTGATGGAGTCGTACTCGCGGCGAGTCAAATCGCGGAAGATCCGATCCAAGTGCCGAATGGACGGCACCTCCGTGTTCAACACACGTACAGCCCAGGGACGTCTCCTCCTTCTTGATCCAGCAAGGGGAGAGGAGAAGTTGAGGGAGAACTCAAGAAGCACGACGGCGTGGTGGCGATGGAGCTCGTGGTTCTCCGGCAGAGCTTCGCTAAGCACTACGGAGGAGGAGGAGTAGTTGGAGGAGGAGAGGGCTGTGCCAGGGAAGAGGTGCCGCTGCCCTCTCTCTCCCTCACTATATATAGGGGGAAGGGGGTGGAGGAGGCGCCCTAGGGTTCGCTAGGGGAGGGGCGGCAGCCACAGGGAAAACCCTAGATGGGTTTGGGCGCCCCCACCCCTAGGAAACTTGCCCCCCAAGCTGGGAGGGGTGGCTGCCCTAGGGGAGGCGCCCCCACCTCTCCAAGTTACGTGAGATGGGGTGGGAGGGGCGCACAGCCCCTTAGTGGGCTGGTGTGCCCCTTCCCCTTGGCCCATAAGGCCCTCCAACACTTGCCGGGGCTCCCGAAACACCTTTCGGTCATGCTGGCCATAGCCTGGTACCCCCAGAACACTTCCGGACTCCAATACCCTTCGTCCAGTATATCAATCTTCACCTCCGGACCACTCTGGAGTTCCTCGTCACGTCCGGGATCTTATCCGGGACTCCGAACAACCTTCGGTAACCACATACTATTTCCCATAACAAATCTAGCGTCACCGAACCTTAACCATGCAGACATGACCAAGACAGCTCTCGGGCCAATAACCAATAGCGGGATCTGGATACCCATATTGGCTCCCACATGTTCCATGATGATCTCATCGGATGAACCACGATGTCGGGGATTCGATCAATCCCGTATTCAATTCCCTTTGTCAATCGGTATGTTACTTGCCCGAGATTCGATCGTCGGTATCCCAATACCTCGTTCAATCTCGTTACCGGCAAGTCACTTTACTCGTTCCGTAATGCATGATCCCATGACTAACTGCTTAGTCACATTGAGCTCATTACGATGATGCATTACCGAGTGGGACCAGATATACCTCTCCGTCATACGGAGTGACAAATCCCAGTCTCAATTCGTACCAACCCAACAGACACTTTTGGAGATACCTGTAGTGCACCTTTATAGCCACCTAGTTACGTTGTGACGTTTGGTACACCCAAAGCATTCCTACGGTATCCGGGAGTTGCACAATCTCATGGTCTAAGGAAATGATACTTGACATTAGAAAATCTTTTAGCAAACGAACTACACGATCTTGTGCTATGCTTAGGATTGGGTCTTGTCCATCACATCATTCTCCTAATGATGTAATCCCATTATCAATGACATCTAATGTCCATGGTCAGGAAACCATAACCATCTATTGATCAACGAGCTAGTCAACTAGATGCTCACTAGGGACATGTTGTGGTCTATGTATTCACACATGTATTACGGTTTCCAGTTAATACAATTATAGCATGAACAATAGACAATTATCATGAACAAGGAAATACAGTAATAACCATTTTATTATTGCCTCTAGGGCATATTTCCAACAGTCTCCCACTTGCACTAGAGTCAATAATCTAGTTCACATCACTATGTGATTGTAATGAATCCAACACCCATGGGGTTTGATCATATCTCGCTTGTGAGAGAGGTTATTAGTCAACGGGTCTGAACCTTTCAGATCCGTGTGTGCTTTACAAATCTCTATGTCATCCTGTAGATGCAGCTACCATGCGCTACTTGGAGCTATTCTAAATAACTGATCTCCTATACGAATCCGGTTTACTACTCAGAGTCATCCGGATTAGTGTCAAAGTTTGTGTCGACGTAACCCTTTACAACGAACTCTTTTACCACCTCCATAATCGAGAAAATTTCTTAGTCCACTAGTTACTAAGGATAAGTTTGACCGCTGTCATGTGATCCATTCCTGGATCACTCTTGTACCCCTTGATAGACTCATGGCAAGGCACATTTCAGGTGCGGTACACAACATAGCATACTGTAGAGCCTACGTCTAAAGCATAGGGGACGACCTTCGTCCTTTCTCTCTCTTCTGCCATGGTCAGGTCTTGAGTCTTACTCAATACTCACACCTTGTAACACAGCCAAGAACTCCCTCTTTGCTGATCTATTTTGAACTCCTTCAAAATCTTGTCACGGTATGTATTCATTTGGAAGTACTATTAAGCATTTTTGTTCTATCCTTATAGATCTTGATGCTCAATGTTCAAGTAGCTTAATCCAGGTTTTCCATTGAAAAACACTTTTCGAATAACCCTGCATGCTTTCCAAAAATTCTACATCATTTCTGATCAACAATATGTTAACAACATATACTCATGAAAAATTCTATAGTGCTCCCACTCACCTTTTTGGAAATACAAGTTTCTCATAAACTTTGTATAAACCCAAAATTCTTTGATCATCTCATCAAAGCGTACATTCCAACTCCGAGATGCTTACTCCAGTCCTTAGAAGGATTGCTAGAGCTTTGCATACTTGTTAGCATCTTTCAGGATTGACAAAACCTTCTGGTTGTATCACATACAACCTTTCCTCAAGAAAATCGTAGAGGAAACAATGTTTTGACATCCTATCTGCAAGATTTCATAAATAATGCAGTGACTACTAATATAATTCCAACAGACTCTTAGCATCGCTACGAGTGAGAAAGTCTCATCGTAGTCAACTCCTTGAACTTGTCAGAAAACATCTTAACAACAAGTCAAGCTTTCTTAATGGTGACACTTCCCATCATTGTCCGCCTTCCTTTTAAAATCCATCTGCACCCAACAGCCTTACGACCATCAAGTAGTTCTTTGAAAGTCTATACTTTGTTTTTATACATGGATCCTTTCTCGAATTTTATGGCCTCGAGCCATTCGTCGGAATCCGGGCCCGCCATTGATTCTCCATAGCTCGTAGGTTCATTGTTGTCTAGCAACATGACTTCCAAGACAGGATTACGTACCACTTTGAAGTAGTACGCATTCTTGTCAACCTATGAGGTTTGGTAGTGACTTGATCCGAAGTTTCATGATCACTATCACAAGCTTCCACTTCAATTGGTGTATGTGCCACAAGAACAACTTCCTGTGCCCTGCTACAGACTAGTTGAAGTGACGGTTCAATAACCTCATCAAGTCTCCATCATCCTCCCACTCAATTCTTTCGAGAGAAACTTTTCCTCGAGAAAACACCCGTTTCTAGAAACAATCACTTTTGCTTCCGGATCTGAAATAGGAGGTATACCCAACTGTTTTGGGTATTCTATGAAGATGCATTTATCCGCTTTGGGTTCGAGCTTATCAGCCTGAACTTTTTCACATAAGCGTCGCAGCCCAAACTTTTAAGAAATGACAGCTTAGGTTTTTCTAAACCATAGTTCATACGGTGTCATCTCAACGGAATTGCGTGGTTCCCTATTTAAAGTGAATGCGGTTGTATCTAATGCCTAACCCATAAACGATAGTGGTAATTCGATAAGAGACATCATGGTACGCACCATATCCAATAGGGTGCAGTTATGATGTTCGGACACACAATCACACTATGGTGTTCCAGGCGGTATTAGTTGTGAAACAATTTCCACAATGTCTTAATTGTGTGCCAAACTCGTAACTCAGATATTCATCTCTATGATCATATCATAGACATTTTATCCTCTTGTCACGACGATCTTCAACTTCACTTTGAAATTACTTGAACCTTTCAATAATTCAGACTTGTGTTTCATCATGTAAATATACTCTGCATCTACTCAAATCATCTGTGAAGTAAGAACATAACGATATCCACTGCGTGCCTCAGCACTCATTGGACTGCACACATCAAAATGTATTACTTCCAACAAGTTGCTTTCTTGTTCCATCTTACTGAAAACGAGGCCTTTCAGTCATCTTACCCATGTGGTATGTTTTGCATGTCTCAAGTGATTCAAAATCAAGTGAGTCCAAACAATCCATTTGTATGGACTTTCTTCATGCATATATACCAATAGACATGGTTCGCATGTCTCAATCTTTTCAAAAACGAGTGAGTCCAAAGATCCATCAACGTGGAGCTTCTTCATGTGTTTTATACCAATATGACTCAAATGGCAGTGCCACAAGTATGTGGTACTATCATTACTATCTTATATCTTTTGGCATGAACATGTGTATCACTACGATCGAGATTCAATAAACCATTCATTTTAGGTGCAAGACCATTGAAGGTATTATTCAAATAAACAGAGTAACCATTATTCTCCTTAATTGAATAACCGTATTGCGATAAACATAATCCAATCATGTCTATGCTCACCGCAAACACCAAATAACAATTATTTAGGTTTGACACCAATCTCGATGGTAGAGGGAGCGTGCGATGTTTGATCACATCAACCTTGGAAACACTTCCAACACATATCGTCATCTCACCTTTAACTAGTCTCCGCAGCCTTTTATTTCGAGTTACTAACACTTAGCAACCGAACCGGTATTTATTACCCTGGTGCTACTAGGAGTACTAGTAAAGTACACAATAATATAACGTATATTCAAAATACTTCTGTCGACCTTGCCAGCCTTCTCATCTACCAAGTATCTAGGGTAGTTCTGCTTCAGTGACCGTTCCCCTCATTACAGAAGCACTTAGTCTCGGGTTTGGGTTCAACCTTGGGTTTCTTCACTAGAGCAGCAACTGATTTGCCGTTTCATGAAGTATCCCTTCTTTCCCTTGCCCTTCTTGAAACTAGTGGTTTTACTAACCATCAACAATTGACGCTCCTACTTGATTTCTACTTTCGCGGTGTCAAACATTGCGAATTGCTCAAAGATCATCATGTCTATCCCTGATATTTTATAGTTCATCACGAGGCTCTAATAGCTTGGTGGCAATGACTATGGAGAACCATCACTATCTCATCTAGAAGATTAACTCCCACTCGATTCAACCGATTATAGTACTCAGACAATCTGAGCACATGCTCAACGATTGAGCTTTTCTCCCTTGGTTTGCAGGCTTAAGAAACTTGTCCGAGGTCTCATACCCTCTTGACGTGGGCACTAGTCTGAAATCCCAATTTCAGTCTTTGGAGCATCTCATATGTTCTGCGACGTTTCAAAAACATCTTTGGCGCCTCAATTCTAAAGCATTAGCATTATGCATTGAACTATCATGTAGTCATCAAAGCGTGTATGTCAGATGTTCGCAACATCCACAGACGATGCTCGAGGTTCAGCACACCGAGCGGTGCATTAAGGACATAAGCCTTCTGCGTAGCAATGAGGTTAATCCTCAGTTGACGGACCCAGTCCGCATAATTTCTGCTATCAACTTTCAACTAAATTTTCTCTAGGAACATATCTTAAACAGTAGAACTAAAGTGTAAGCTACGACATAATTTGCAAAGACCTTTTGACTATGTTCATGATAATTAAGTTCATCTGATTATTTAATGAACTCCCACTTAGATAGACATCCCTCTAGTCATCTAAGTGATACATGATCCGAGTCAACTAGGCCGTGTGCGATCATCACATGAGACGGACTAGTCATCATCGGTGAACATCTTCATGTTGATCATATCTACTATACGACTCATGCTCGACCTTTCGGTCTCTTGTGTTCCGAGGCCATGTCTGTACATGCTAGGCTCGTCAAGTCAACCTAAGTGTTCCGCATGTGTAAATCTGGCTTACACCCGTTGTATGCGAACGTTAGAGTCTATCACACCCGATCATCACATGGTGCTTCGAAACAACGAACCTTCGCATCGGTGCACAGTTAGGGGGAACACTTTCTTGAAATTTTAGTGAGGGATCATCTTATTTATGCTACCGTCGTTCTAAGCAAATAAGATGTAAACATGACAAACATCACATGAAAATCATAAAGTGACATGATATGGCCAATATCATCTTGCGCCTTTTGATCTCCATCTTCGAGGCGCGGCATTATCACCTTCGTCACCGGCATGACACCATGATCTCCATCATCATGATCTCCATCATCGTGTATTCATGAAGTTGCCTCGCCAACTATTACTTCTACTACTATGGCTAACGGTTAGCAATAAAGTAAAGTAATTACATGGCGTTTTCATTGACACGCAGGTCATAAATAAATTAAGACAACTCCTATGGCTCCTGCCGGTTGTCATACTCATCGACATGCAAGTCGTGATTCCTATTACAAGAACATGATCAATCTCATACATCACATATATCATTCATCACATCCTTTTGGCCATATCACATCACATAGCAAACCCTGCAAAAACAAGTTAGATGTCCTCTAATTGTTATTGCATGTTTTACGTGGCTGCTATGGGTTTCTAGCAAGAACGTTTCTTACCTATGAAAAACCACAACGGTGATATGCCAATTGCTATTTACCCTCCATAAGGACCCTTTTCATCGAATCCGATCCGATTAAATGGGAGAGACAGACACCCGCCAGCCACGTTATGCATCAAGTGCATGTCAGTCTGTGGAACTAGTCTCACGTAAGTGTACGTGTAAAGTCGGTCCGGGCTGCTTCATCCCTCAATGCCACTGGATCAAGATAAGACTAACAACGGTAAGCAAATTGAATAAATCATCGCCCACAACTGCTTTGTGTTCTACTTGTGCATAGAATCTACGCATAGACCTAGCTCGTGATGCCACTGTTGGGGAATGTAACAATAATTCAAAATTTTCCTACGTGTCACCAAGATCAATCTAGGAGATGCTAGCAACGAGAGAGAGGGAGTGCATCTTCATACCCTTGAAGATCGCTAAGCGGAAGCGTTACAAGAACGCGGTTGATGGAGTCGTACTCGCGGCGATTGAAATCGCGGAAGATCCAATCCAAGTGCCGAACGGACGGCACCTCCGTGTTCAACACACGTAAAGCCCGAGGACGTCTCCTCCTTCTTGATCCAGCAAGGGGAGAGGAGAAGTTGAGGGAGAACTCAAGAAGTACGACGGCGTGGTGGCGATGGAGCTCGTGGTTCTCCGGCAGAGCTTCGCTAAGCACTACGGAGGAGGAGGAGTAGTTGGAGGAGGAGAGGGCTGCGCCAGGGAAGAGGTGCCGCTGCCCTCTCTCTCCCTCACTATATATAGGGGGAAGGGGGTGGAGGAGGCGCCCTAGGGTTCCCTAGGGGAGGGGCAGCGGCCACAGGGAAAACCTGAGATGGGTTTGGGCGCCCCCACCCCTAGGAAACTTGCCCCCAAGCCGGGAGGGGTGGCTGCCCTAGGGGAGGCGCCCCCACCTCTCCAAGTTACGTGAGATGGGGTGGGAGGGGCGCACAGCCCCTTAGTGGGCTGGTGTGCCCCTTCCCCTTGGCCCATAAGGCCCTCTAACACTTGCCGGGGCTCTCGAAACACCTTTCGGTCATGCTGTCCATAGCCTGGTACCCCCAGAACACTTCCGGACTCCAATACCCTTCGTCCAATATATCCGGACCACTCTGGAGTTCCTCGTCACACCGGGGATCTCATCCGGGACTCCGAACAACCTTCGGTAACCACATACTATTTCCCATAACAACTCTAGCGTCACCGAACCTTAAGTGTGTAGACCCTACGGGTTCGGGAACCATGCAGACATGACCGAGACACCTCTCCGGCCAATAACCAATAGTGGGATCTGGATACCCATATTGGCTCCCACATGTTCCACGATGATCTCATCGGATGAACCACGATGTCGGGGATTCAATCAATCCCGTATTCAATTCCCTTTGTCAATCGGTATGTTAATTGCCCGGGATTCGGTCGTCGGTATCCCAATACCTCGTTCAATCTCGTTACCGGCAAATCACTTTACTCGTTCCGTAATGCATGATCCCGTGACTAACTGCTTAGTCACATTGAGCTCATTACGATGATGCATTATCGAGTGGGCCCAAAGATACCTCTCCGTCATACAGAGTGACAAATCCCAGTCTCGATTCGTACCAACCCAATAGACACTTTCAGAGATACCTGTAGTGCACCTTTATAGCCACCCAGTTACGTTGTGACATTTGGTACACCCAAAGCATTCCTACGGTATCCGGGAGTTGCACAATCTCATGGTCTAAGGAAATGATACTTGACATTAGAAAAGCTTTTAGCAAACGAACTACACGATCTTGTGCTATGCTTAGGATTGGGTCTTGTCCATCACATCATTCTCCTAATGATGTGATCCCGTTATCAATGACATCTAATGTCCATGGTCAGGAAACCATAACCATCTATTGATCAACGAGCTAGTCAACTAGAGGCTCACTAGGGACATGTTGTGGTCTATGTATTCACACATGCATTACGGTTTCCAGTTAATACAACTATAGCATGAACAATAGACAATTATCATGAACAAGGAAATACAGTAATAACCATTTTATTATTGCCTCTAGGGCAAATTTCCAGCAATCTCGTCCCGAGATCTAGAATGGCACCGGAGGGAAACGGAAGAGAAAGAGAAGAGGTAAAACTAAGTTGCTTCTTTGATAAACGAGTGAAACCAAAGAACCTTGAAAAGTTGAGCAAATTGAAAGAAAGAATGCAACGAGATGAACGAAGTTGAAAAACACTCCGTTAGAAAAGAGAAACAAGGAAGAACGAATTCGAACGGCAATCCGGTTGAAAAGAAAAGGAATTGAATAAGAACTTGATAAGATGAGAAGATACTTGATGAAATCACAACACACTGCCTCCGGAACTATTGAAAGAATGGGACAAGGGGTAAGAAAGATCTCAGACAGCACTCCAGTTGATAAGGGATGTAAAACTTGATAAGATGATAGAACTTGAAAAGAGGGCACGACACTCCGGTTAAAAGGATAAACATGAAAAGATCATGATCTTCACAATTCTAGATGATGACTCAAAAGAGCAACTTCACAAAGCCTCCGGAAGAAATGAAAGAATGGAATGGAATGGACGGAGGGAAACAAGATCTTGAGAGAGCACGCTTACATCAAATGCTGGAACAGAGTTGTTGGATTATCGACAACGAAAGGATAAGCTTTGATGTGGGCTTATGGAAGACATCTCTAAATTATGAGTTGAAATAATGCCACTAACAGAAATGATAGATTGGATTGATATCAACAAGGAGATGAGAAGCTTATCTTACCAGGAGGATAAATGAAGAAACTTGGGTCATTTATAAGCACCATAGATAGCAACAATCCTTATCGAAGGCTTTAGGTGAAATATAACCCGAGATAACTCGAATGAAGAGATTGGTGGATTTAAAGTACCTCATTCTTAACAACATGTGAATCATGAAACATGAACTCAAATTATCAAGAATGACATAATACCACCTCCAATGATACGAAAGAAAGAATTGCACTCCGGATTGCAAGATGAAGAAAGCTTGAGCTCCTTAGAAAAGAATCTCGATGAAAACTTGGAGAAGGAATTAAATCCTTGATGAACTTCCATGTAGAGCCTTCATGAAGAACTTCGGTAACAAAATGATGATCAATCGAAAGGAAAGAGAAGTTGAGAACACAAGGTGAAGCCTTGTAATGATTTAGATGGATCTCTGTGGTAATATAATTGCGGGAGCTTGGAACTCTTGGAAAAGAAAAGATAAGCCTCTCAAACCGAGAATGTGATATGATGAACCTCCGGAATAAGGAATTGAATTCACTCGATGAAACAAGAATAAGAATTACATTACGCTTATCCTTCACCAATTAAATTGATGATAGCCAATGGATTTGGAAAACTAGTTATTCTCGTAGAAAGGATTAAGCGAGATATAGCGCAAACTTGGGAAGGTCTTCAACGAACCACCAGTAGGATTGAAACAACGAATGAATTGATACAATAACAAAGGAAGAGAAATCTTGAACGAACCACCGTAAGAATTGAAAATGAACGAAGAAAAGATAAACAAGCACCGGGAAGAATTTGCAAATGAACGAAGATGCTTGAGAGAATTAAGATACAAGTGAAACGAATAGATCACGAACTGATTAGAGAATATTTGAATGATGCACCGGTAAGATTTGGAGAGCGAGAGCTGAAAGCTGGAATGAATAAATCTGAGATGATGGGCTCCGAATGATCAAACTGAAAAGACTCCTGAATTGCTCTGGATGGGTGAAAAGAATTCCCACAATCAAAACAATTATGAGAGGATGGCCTCAAACTAGAACCACGAATCTCTGAGAGAACGGATAAGATATGGAGGAAAAACTCTTCTTCGATCTTCAAAATCCGAGAATGACGACGAGAAACACCACCAAGAATTGTTTAGGCACTCCGGAATGAAGGATAGAAAAGGTTGAGCCAATGATGAAAATAATTTGAAAGATCTTGGAGAAACACATATGACTGATGGTGATTCATTCTTACGTCAAACTTTATAAGATTTGAGAATAGCTCCAGGAAAATAGAAGAGTCAGGTAAGATCCTGGACCAAGACCTGTGGGTTAGGGCCCACTCAAAAGAAACACCGTTGAAAAGGTCGCTTGGAAGATAGATTGCAGCGGTTGAATTAAAAGGCTTGAATGAGAGAACATCCTCGAAAGATCTTGAACGAATGCAGAGTGGAAACACGAATCTTCGAGATATCTTGAGCATTCCGGAACAATTGGGTAGCGAGAAATGGATGATTAAGAGGTGCACCGGCATGAGAAAACATTTGAAACAAGGAAAAGAATGTGATCAACACCAAAATATTGAATTGGATCCACCGGAGAAGATAAAAGAAACAAAGAATGACGATCTAGAAGTTCCGTTAGTGTCTTCATGAGAATCACCGGATAAGAACATTGACAGAAAAGAATGGAGAGGCTTCTAATCAATAAAAGGATACTTGAATAAGAAATCTTAGTCCTCGAAGAAAGAGGGTGGCAGGGCAGGAAAACAAAGGCAACTTGGAGACGGATGAAACAAACACCGTTGAGAAAGCTGAGATTGAATATTGCGGATGTTGAAGTGATGGGATCCACTTGAAGAGAAAACACGCCGGTTGAAAAGGATTGACATGACAATCTCGATTATCATGAGGGATTAGTATTCACATAGGAATATGAGAACACCACTTAGGAAAAGGCATGGAATCAACACTTGACTTCGAAGCAACTCGAATACCACAACTGAAAACAAAAACAAAGGATTGGCTTGCAAAATAAGCCGGAACAAACATATGATAGAGATTTCGTCCGAAGTTTTCGTGGTGGGGCTTACACGGGCTCGATCATACAACACCATCATGTACAAGGCAGTGCACATGACATACGAAGCGTCCCCGAGTCAGCATAGCCAAGGACTCTTTAAGACACAATGAGACCACTGTAAAACCAACCGTGGATAGGCGGACCACTAGACATCGAACCCCAATTTCATATCATACATCTGTCGGAAAGATATCCTAAGAGCTACTTGAATTCCCACTTATAAACTCCCGAAACTTTCCGGTTATGCAATCAGGTGTTGGGGATACAGGGGTAGCATAATATCTCACCCAGAACTAACAAATCCTACATCCAGTTGTATCCATCCTTCAACACATAACCAAGAAACCTTCGGAAACCATCAACCTCAACCTTCGAAAAGCATCCGTTATACGAGTTATAGCAATACTCCCGAACTCCCGCCCCAATACTGGGTGGCGTCGAGGTTATCTCACCAACAACTGCATAAAAGAGATTTTCGATGTCGGCGAAACTCAGGCATTCCAGAATTGCAACGATAAAATTGTGACGACAACACCTCGGAGCTCAACTCCCCGGGACACTGCCACAACCCCTAAATGTCATGAGGCACCAAGAACAATGTTCTCGTCACAAAACCATCGGAACGATTCCAAGATACCCGCGTGATCCTAAATTTTTTTAGTGAAATTTGAGAAGAGAAGAGTCAAAACTCTACGGTAATGTCACTTTTCTTAATACTTCAAGGGCTGTTATTGATTGCAACAAAGGCCATGTCACTTTTCATGTTAATGGTAATGAGCATATGGTACACTTTCCGAGGAAACAACCTCAAGTTCATAGTATCAATTCTATCGGAAAAATTCCATCGATTATATTTGGAGGTTTTGAATTTCCTCTTCCTACTGTCAAGAAGAAATACGATATACTTATTATTGGGGATGTGCATATCCCCATTGAGGTAACCTAGTGTTATTCGAAATTTCTCCGGTTTCATGTTAATTGGAATGAGTTTGTTAACAAGACTTGATCAACCTTGTTAGTGGATTCCTTTTGACGAGCATGAGATGGATGAAACTAGGAGCACAACCTTCTGTACCCTCTCTATAATTTCTGTTATTTAGTTGAAATAAAGTAAAAATAAATAATTTTTTGTCTGTTATCTGATTATCCGTGCAATATAAAAATACCTCGAAAATAAAAGTTCTCCAAATGCCCTCAAAATTAAATATGATTTTTACAGAATATTTGAGGATTTATGGAACAAAGAACACATCAGGGGGGCCAACCACCTTGCAACGAGGGTGGAGGGTGCGCCCACCCCCTAGGGCGTGCCCCCTGCCTCGTGGGCCCACGGTGGCCCTCCTCCACTCATTCTTTCACCCACACACTCCTTCTTCATCCCCAAACACGAAAAACCAGCTCAAACCCGAGTCCAAGCTCGTTTTGCTGTCATTTTCGATCTCCTTGCTCAAAGCACCTCTCACAAAACGGCTTGGGGAGATTGTTCCTTGGCATGTGACTCCTCCATTGGTCCAATTAGTTTTTGTTCTAGTGCTTTATTCATTGCAAATTTTTGCTGCTTAGGTGACCCTGTTCTTGAGCTTGCATGTCAAATTTATATGGTCAAAAGTAGTTTTGATGCATGATATAGGCCTGATACGTCTCCAACGTATCTATAGTTTTTTATTGCTCCATGCTATATTATCTACTATTTTGGACTATATTGGGCTTTATTTTCCAATTTTACGGAGGCCCAGCCCAGAATTGTTGTTTTTGCCTATTTTAGTGTTTTGAAGAAACAGAATATCAAACGAAGTCCAAACGGAATAAAACCTTCGGGAACGTGATTTTCTCACCGAACGTGATCCAGGAGACTTGGACCCTACTCCAAGGAGTCAAAGAGGAGGTCACGAGGGTGGGGGGCGCGCCCCCTGCCTCGTGGGCCCCTCGAAGCTCCACCGACGTACTTCTTCCTCCTATATATACATACGTACCCCCAAACGACTAGATACGGAGCCAAAAACCTAATTCCACCGCCGCAACTTTCTGTATCCACGAGATCCCATCTTGGGGCCTGTTTCGGAGCTCCGCCGGAAGAGGGCCGTCATCACGGAGGGCTTCTACATCATCATAGCCTCTCCGATGAAGTGTGAGTAGTTTACCTCAGACCTTCGGGTCTATAGTTAGTAGCTAGATGGCTTCTTCTCTCTTTTTGGATCTCAATACAAAGTTCTCCCCCTCTCTTGTGGAGATCTATTCGATGTAATCTTCTTTTTGCGGTGCGTTTGTTGAGACCGATGAATTGTGGGTTTATGATCAAGTCTATCTATGAATAATATTTGAATCTTCTCTGAATTCTTTTATGTATGATTGGTTATCTTTGCAAGTCTCTTCGAATTATTCGTTTGGTTTGGCCAACTAGATTGGTAGTTCTTGCCATGGGAGAAGTGCTTAGCTTTGGGTTTGATCTTGCGGTGTCCTTTCCCAGTGACAGAAGGGGCAGCAAGGCACGTATTGTATCGTTGCCATCGAGGATAACAAGATGGGGTTTATTTCATATTGCATGAATTTATCTCTCTACATCATGTCATCTTGCTTAAGGCGTTACTCTGTTTTTAACTTAATACTCTAGATGCATGCTGGATAGCGGTCGATGAGTGGAGTAATAGTAGTAGATGCAGAATCGTTTTGGTCTACTTGTCACGGACGTGATGCCTATATACATGATCATGCCTAGATATTCTCATAACTATGCTCAATTCTGTCAATTGCTCAACAATAATTTGTTCACCCACCGTAGAATACTTATGCTCTTGAGAGAAGCCACTAGTGAAACCTATGGCCCCCGGGTCTATTCTCATCATATCAATCTCCATCACTTTAATCTTGCTTTGCTTTTTTACTTTGCCTTTACTTTTTACTTTGCATCTTTATACTAAAAATACCAAAAATATTATATCTATCAGATCTCACTCTCGTAAGTGACCGTGAAGGGATTGACAACCCCTAATCGCGTTGGTTGCGAGTAGCTATCGGTCTGTGCAGGTACGAGGGACTTGAGCGTGGCCTCCTACTAGATTGATACCTTGGTTCTCAAAAACTGAGGGAAATACTTACGCCACTCTCCTGCATCATCCCTTCCTCTTCGGGGAAAACCAACGCAAGCTCAAGACATAGCAAGAAGGATTTCTGGCGCCGTTGCCGGGGAGTCCACGCAAAAAGTCAACATACCAAGTACCATCACAATCCCTATCTCTCGCATTACATTATTTGCCATTTGCCTCTCGTTTTCCTCTCCCCCACTTCACCCTTGCCGTTTTATTCGCCCTCTCTCTCTCTCTCTCTCTCCCTCTCTATTTGCCTCTTTTGCCCGTTTGCTCTTGTTTGCTTGTGTGCTAGTTTGCTTGTTTGTTGCGATGGCTCAACCGAGATTTGGTGATCTTCACTTTAAAAGGTTAGAGGAGATCGAAACCAATGTTAGGAAGTTTATGGTTTTGCAATTTGAGCATAATAATTTCTTTAGAAACGAGCTTAAGGAACAAAAAAGTTTTATGAGTTATATGAATAAAGAGCTTGATGATATGTCTAAAGAATTTGATGGTATAAGATCCTAAATCGCTCATCTAGAAAAGATGACTGCTGAAATTTCGGATATGCAAGCCACCTTAGTCAATAAGATGGCCGCTAAACCGAATACCTATGAAAATCAAGATGAAGATCTAAAAGTTATTGATGTGTCACCTATTAAATCTTTGTTTTGCAATATGAATCTTGATGAAACTGAATATGATCTTCCTTTACCTAGAAGGCGTTCTAAAAATTCGGAGTATTTAGATCTTTATGATGAAATTGATGAAAGTGGGATCGAAAGAAATAAAAATCTAGATGTTGCTAAACCCACTATATTGGATTTCAAGGAATTTAATTATGAAAATTGCTCTTTAATTGATTGTATTTCCTTGTTGCAATCCGTGCTAAATTCTCCACATGCTTATAGTCAACATAAAGCCTTCACCGAACATATTGTTGATGCCTTGATGCAATCTTATGAAGAAAAACTTGAGTTGAAAGTTTCTATCCCTAAAAAACTCTATGATGAGTGGGAACCAACTATTAAAATTAAAATTAAAGATCATGAGTTTTATGCTTTGTGTTATTTGGGTGCTAGTGTCTCTACTATTCCCAAGACCTTGTGTGATTTGCTAGATTTCCGTAATTTTGATGATTGCTCTCTAAACTTGCATCTTGCGGATTCCACTATTAAGAAACCTATGGGAAGGATTATTGATGTTCTTATTGTTGCAAATAGGAATTATGTGCCCGTAGATTTCATTGTTCTTGATATAGATTGCAATCCTTCTTGCCCTATTATTCTTGGTAGACCTTTCCTTAGAACGGTTGGTGCGATTATTGATATGAAGGAAGGGAATATTAGATTTCAATTTCCACTAAAAAGGGCATGGAACACTTTCCAAGAAAAAAAAATAAAATTACCATATGAAACTATCATGAGAGCCACTTATGGATTGCCTACCAAAGATGGCAATACCTAGATCTATCCTCGCTTTTATGCCTAGCTAGGGGCGTTAAACGATAGCGCTTGTTGGGAGGCAACCCAATTTTATTTTTATTCCTTGATTTTTGATCATGATTAGTAATAAATAAATTATTTAGCCTCTTTTTTGGTTGTGTTTTTGTTTTTAATTAGTGTTTGTGCCAAGTAGAACCGTTGGGAAGACTTGGGGAAAGTCTTGTTGAACTTGCTGTAAAAAACAGAAACTTTAGCGCTCACGAGAACTGCGGTCATTTTTATTTTAGGAGTGCTATTTAGTTAATTCTTTTTGCAGATGATTAATAGATAAATTCTTCACGTCCAGAAATTTATTTTAGAATTTTTGGGGTTCCAGATCTTGCGCTAGATACAGATTACTACAGACTGTTCTGTTTTTGACAGATTCTGTTTTTCGTGTGTTGTTTGCTTATTTTGATGAATCTATGGCTAGTAAAATAGTTTATAAACCATAGAGAAGTTGGAATACAGTAGGTTTAACACCAATATAAATAAAGAATGAGTTCATTACAGTACCTTTAAGTGGTCTTTTGTTTTCTTTCGCTAACGGAGCTCACGAGTTTTCTACTTTAAGTTTTGTGTTGTGAAGTTTTCAAGTTTTGGGTGAATTCTTTTGATGGATTAAGGAACAAGGAGTGGCAAGAGCCTAAGCTTGGGGATGCCCATGGCACCCCCAAGATAATCCAAGAACACCAAAAAGTCAAAGCTTGGGGATGCCCCGGAAGGCATCCCCTCTTTCGTCCACTTCCATCGGTAATTTACTTGGAGCTATATTTTTATTCACCAACATGATATGTGTTTTGCTTGGAGCGTCTTGTATTATTTGTGTCTTTGTGTTTTAGTATGCCACAATCATCTTTGCTGTACACACCTTTTGAGAGAGCTATACATGAATTAAAAATTTGATAGGATACTCTATGTGCTTCTCTTATATCTTTTGAGCTAAGTAGTTTTGCTCTATGTGCTTCACTTATATCTTTTGAGCTAAGTAGTTTTGCTCTATGTGCTTCACTTATATCTTTTGAGCTAAGTAGTTTTGCTCTATGTGCTTCACTTATATCTTTTGAGCGTTATAATCTTGCTCTATGTGCTTCACTTAGATCTTTTAGAGCACGGTGGTGGATTTGTTTTAAAGAAACTGTTGATCTCTCATGCTTCACTTAAATTATTTTGAGAGTCTCTTAATAGCATGGTAATTTGCTTAATAATAATATGCTTGGTATTCAAGATTTGTGAAACTTTCTTTTGAGTGTGTTGAATACTAAGAAAAGATTGAAGCATGATAATTGTTTTGAGATATGGAGGTGATAATATTAAAGTCATGCTAATTGAGTAGTTGTGAATTTAAAGAATACTTGTGTTAAAGTTTGTGATTCCCGTAACATGCACGTATGGTGAACCGTTATGTGATGAAGTTGGAGCATGATTTATTTATTGATTTTCTTCCTTATGAGTGGCGGTCGGGGACGAGCGATGGTCTTTTCCTACCAATCTATCCCCCTAGGAGCATGCGCGTAATACTTTGCTTTGATAACTTCTAGATTTTTGCAATAAGTGTATGAGTTCTTTATGACTAATGTTGAGTCCATGGATCATACGCACTCTCACCCTTCCACCTTTTCTAGCCTCTCTAATACCGCGCACCTTTCGCCGGTATCATACACCTACCATATACCTTCCTCAAAACAGCCACCATACCTACCTATTATGGCATTTCCATAGCCATTCCGAGATATATTGCCATGCAACTTTCCACCATCTAGTTCATCATGACACATTCATCATTGTCACAGTGCCTAGCATGATCATGTAGTTGACATAGTATTTGTGGCAAAGCCAACGTTCATAATTTTTTCATACTTGTCACTCTTGATTCATTTCATATCCCGGTACACCGCCGGAGGCATCCATATAGAGTCATACTTTGTTTTAGAATCGAGTTGTAATCATTGAGTTGTAAATAAATAAAAGTGTGATGATCATCATTTAATAGAGCATTGTCCCAAAAAAGGCCAAAGAAAAAAAAAGAAGGCCCAAAAAAAGAGAAAATAAATAAAAAGGGGAAATGCTACTATCCTTTTACCACACTTGTGCTTCAAAGTAGCACCATGATCTTCATAGTAGAGAGTCTCTCATGTTATCACTTTCATATACTAGTGGGAATTTTACATTACAGAACTTGGCTTGTATATTCCAATGATGGGCTTCCTCAAATTGCCCTAGGTCTTCATGAGCAAGCAAGTTGGATGCACACCCACTTAGTTTCTTTTTGAGCTTTCATATACTTATAGCTCTAGTGCATCCGTTGCATGGCAATCTCTACTCACTCACATTGATATCTATTGATGGGCATCTCCATAGCCCGTTAATACGCCTAGTTGATGTGAGACTATCTTCCCCTCCTTTTTGTCTTCTCCACAACCACCATTCTATTCCACCTATAGTGCTATATCCATGGCTCATGCTCATGTATTGCGTGAAGATTGAAAAAGTTTTGAAAAAGTTAGAGTATGAAACAATTGCTTGGCTTGCCATCGGGGTTGTGCATGATTTAAATACTTTGTGTGGTGAAGATAGAGCATAGCCAGACTATTGATTTTGTAGGGATAACTTTCTTTGGCCATGTTATTTTGAGAAGACATAATTGCTTTGTTAGTATGCTTGAAGTATTATTATTTTTATGTCAATATAAACTTTTGTCTTGAATCTTTCGAATCTGAATATTCATATCACAATTAAGAAGATTTGCATTGAAATTATGCCAAGTAGCACTCCACATCAAAAATTCTCTTTTTATCATTTACCTACTCGAGGACGAGCAGGAATTAAGCTTGGGGATGCCTGATACGTCTCCAACGTATCTATAATTTTTGATTGCTTCGTGCTATATTATCTACTGTGTTGGACTATTTTGGGCTTTATTTTCCACTTTTATATTATTTTTGGGACTAACCTATTAACCAGAGGCCCAGCCCAGAATTGCTGTATTTTTGCCTATTTCAGTGTTTTGAAGAAACGGATTATCAAACAGAGTCCAAACGGAATAAAACCTTCGGGAACGTGATTTTCTCACCGAACATGATCCAGGAGACTTGGACCCTACTCCAAGGAGTCAAATAGGAGGTCACGAGGGTGGGGGGGCGCCCCCCTGCCTCGTGGGCCCCTCGGAGCTCCACGGACGTACTTCTTCCTCCTATATATACATACGTACCCCCAAACGACCAGATATGGAGCCAAAAACCTAATTCCACCGCCGCAACTTTCTGTATCCACGAGATCCCATCTTGGGGCCTGTTCCGGAGCTCCGCCGGAAGAGGGCCGTCATCACGGAGGGCTTCTACATCATCATAGCCTCTCCGATGAAGTGTGAGTAGTTTACCTCAGACCTTCGGGTCCATAGTTAGTAGCTAGATGGCTTCTTCTCTCTTTTTGGATCTCAATACAAAGTTCTCCCCCTCTCTTGTGGAGATCTATTCGATGTAATCTTCTTTTTGCGGTGTGTTTGTTGAGATCGATGAATTGTGGGTTTATGATCAAGTCTATCTATGAATAATATTTGAATCTTCTCTGAATTCTTTTATGTATGATTGGTTATCTTTGCAAGTCTCTTCGAATTATCCGTTTGGTTTGGCCAACTAGATTGGTAGTTCTTGCCATGGGAGAAGTGCTTAGCTTTGGGTTCGATCTTGCGGTGTCCTTTCCCAGTGATAGAAGGGGCAGCAAGGCATGTATTGTATCGTTGCCATCGAGGATAACAAGATGGGGTTTATTTCATATTGCATGAATTTATCTCTCTATATCATGTCATCTTGCTTAAGGCGTTACTCTGTTTTTAACTTAATACTCTAGATGCATGCTGGATAGCGGTCGATGAGTGGAGTAATAGTAGTAGATGCAGAATCATTCGGTCTACTTGTCACGGATGTGATGCCTATATACATGATCATGCCTAGATATTCTCATAACTATGCTCAATTCTGTCAATTGCTCAACAGTAATTTGTTCACCCACTGTAGAATACTTATGCTCTTGAGAGAAGCCACTAGTGAAACCTATGGCCCCTGGGTCTATTCTCATCATATGAATCTCCATCACTTTAATCTTGCTTTGCTTTTTTACTTTGCCTTTACTTTTTACTTTGCATCTTTATACTAAAAATACCAAAAATATTATATCTATCAGATCTCACTCTTGTAAGTGACCATGAAGGGATTGACAACCCCTAATCGCGTTGGTTGCGAGTAGCTATCGTTTTGTGCAGGTACGAGGGACTTGAGCGTGGCCTCCTACTGGATTGATACCTTGGTTCTCAAAAACTGAGGGAAATACTTACGGTACTCTCCTGCATCATCCCTTCCTCTTCGGGGAAAACCAAGGCCCTAGGCACTTGTAGGAGTAGTTGCTATCAATATTATTGAGTTTATTTTACTTTTATTTTGAAGTTACTAAAAATTTCAGAATTTTTCAGAAAATGATGAGGAGATTATTGAGGGGCTCATCGAGCCAAAGCTCGAAGGAAAAGGCACTGAAGCCTAAGTATAATTTGCCGCGCACCGCGAAGGTTCGGGCGTGTGAATGGCCTTCCGGGGATTTCTCAAGAGCAGCCGGAATTTATGAAGATTTTCATGAGATGGCTCATAATGCAGGCCTCACCGCTTTCCTCCATGACCAATGCGATCAGTATCTCTTACTCACAAATACCTTTGTGCAAAACTTTCATTTTCATTCTAGGAACTCACCACCTACGGTGGAGTTTCATTTATATGATGAGCATAAGGAGATGTCACTTTATGATTTTTGTCAGATTTTTTTAGCCCCTTTTGGGGGCAAGACAGAAGAACCACATCATGATGATGTGGAGGGATTTATTAATACTATCACTATAGGGGAAACTAGGAAGGTTTCTGATGCACGAATCACTAGCATACATTTTCCTGTCTTACGTTACTTTGCATTATTTGCTAGTCGTTGCTTAATTGGTCGCGGAAACTATGGAAACCTTAGTATCCCTGATATTATTATTTTGCTCCAAGGTTTATACAGTGATAACACTTTTAGTATGGGCGGCATTATTGCTAGACGGTTAAGTATGAACCGTACTAAGGGTCCCATCTTTGGAGGCATCTATGCTACACGCCTAGCTGCACATTTTAACATTCCTATTAGGCATGTCGAGAAGAAAAAAAAGTGCTACCTCGTGTTTATTTAGATTATAAAAGTATGGTGGCACATGATTTTATTGTTAAGAATAGGGCAGGAGAGCTTAAATATCAATTGTTCTATAATAAACATCATCCTGAGACTATTACCTTGCCTGCTCCTGCTTTGTTTGATTTGACTGTAGGCACGTACCTTGTTCCATTGACGGCTATCCATGCCTACCGGAACCCTACACCAGCCGAAGAGCCAGAACCGGAACCACAATTTGATCCTTCACGACAGTCTAACTATCAGTGGGATCCGGAGATGATTGCCAGCCAGTGGCAATCGGAGCCTTGTTCTTCCTCATCGCAGTATGACCCCAACTATTATTATGGATATCAGCCAGGCCAGCCGTGGCCATAGACCAACTTAGGCCAAAAGCCTAAGCTTGGGGGAGTACGTATTTCTCACCGACATTACATTTATGTTCACACACACTCATTGCTAGATGTCGGTGCTCATACTTTTTCATTGTATCATCCATGCTAGTTTATTTCCTTTTATGCTTTCTTCTTGTGTGTTTAATAAATCTTAAGAAAAACCAAAAAAATTAGTTGTAGCTTTTAATTAATTTACTTTCCATGCTTGTAGTAGTAATTAAAAAGAAAACCCAAAAATATTTCATGTTCTTCTTTTGCTCGTTGGGAGCTTTCCCGTGTAAATAGTTTTATTTCTTTTCTTTTCTTTGGGGGTCAGTAGGAGAAGACCATGATTAAATTGTCGAAGTGGCTCTTATATGCATTATTGTTTATCTGACAAAAGAGCCCATATTGCTTTGTCTTCTCCTGTTTATTGAATGCTCGCAGATTCCAGCTTAGTCCAATGCACGTGCACTCTTATTATTATTCACATCGTTAGGTCGTGCAAGTGAAAGGCAATTATGATGATATATGATGGACTAACTGAGATGAGAAAAGCTGGTACAAACTCGACCTCTTTTGTTTTTGTAAATATGAGTTCATCGTTCTTGATTCAGCTTGTTATGAGTAAACATGTTTGCAATGACAATTAGACATCATAGTTGCTTGTGCCATGCTTGATTAGCTATGAGTTATAATGGTTTACCTTGCGTGCCAACATGCTATTAAAATGGTTATGATGTGGTATGATAGGGTGGTATCCTCCTCTGAATGATTTAAGTGACTTTACTTGGCACATGTTCACGCATGTAGTTGAAACAAATCAACATAGCCTTCACGATATTTATGTTCATGGTGGATTATATCCTACTCATGCTTGCATCGAATGTTTATTAATTTTAATGCATGTACATGGCTGTTGTCGCTCTCTAGTTGGTCGCTTCCCAGTCTTTTGCTCGCTTTCACCTGTACTAAGCGGGAATACTGCTTGTGCATCCAAACTCCTTAAACCCCAAAGTTATTCCAGATGAGTCCACTATACCTTCCTATATGCGGTATCTACCTGCCGTTCCAAGTAAATTTGTATGTGCCAAACTCTAAACCTTCAAATAATCATCCTGTTTTGTATGCTCGAATAGCTCATGTATCAACTAGGGCTGTCTGTATCTTCCATGTTAGGCGGGTTATTCTCAAGAGGAGTGGACTCCGCTCCTCACTCACGAGATAAAGGGCTGGTCACCGGGATGCCCAGTCCCATGCTTTATGCAAACTAAATCAAAATAATTGCAAACAAAACTCCCCCTGGGACCTAACGTATGTTGGAGGCACTCGTTGTTTCGAGCAAGCCATGGATTGATGTTTGTTGGTGGAGGGGGAGTATAAACTTTACCATTCTGTTTGGGGACCGCCTATAATGTGTGTAGCACGGAAGATATCGTCATCTCTTGGTTGTTATGTTGACAATGAAAGTATACCGCTCAAAATGTTATTCACCTCTATTTCAAAACCGAGCTTTGGCACCTCTACAAATCCCTGCTTCCCTCTGCGAAGGGCCTATCTATTTACTTTTATGTTGAGTCATCGCCTTCTTATTAAAAAGCACTAGATGGAGAGCGCAACTGTCATTTGCATTCATTATTGTTAATTTATATTGGGTGTGACTATGATTGGATCTCTTTTACCATGAATTACAATGTCTAGTCAGTCCTTGATCTTTAAAGGTGCTCTGCATTTATGTTTTGCGGTCTCAGAAAGGGCTAGCAAGATACCATCTTGCTATATCATATTATGATTGTTTTGAGAAAGTGTTGTCTTCCAAGATTTATTATTATGGCTTGCTAGTTGATTATGCTATTGATATGGGTAATCATGAGACCTGAGAATTATTGCAAATGTGGTTAGTTATAATCTTTGCTAAAAACTTGAATGCTAGCTTGACATATTTACAATAACAAGAGCAAACAGAGTTTGTAAAAGTTTTTCTTTATTTCTTTCAATTTGTCAACTGAATTGCTTGAGGACAAGCAAGGGTTTAAGCTTGGGGGAGTTGATACGTCTCCGTCGTATCTACTTTTCCAAACACTTTTGCCCTTGTTTTGGACTCTAACTTGTATGATTTGAATGGAACTAACCCGGACTGACGCTGTTTTCAGCAGAATTGCCATGATGTTGTTTTATGTGCAGAAAACAAAAGTTCCCGGAATGACCTGAAACTCCATGGAATATCTTACAATAAATAATAAAAAATCCTCGCCAAAGATGAAGACCAGGGGCCCACGCCCTTCTCACGAGGGTGGGGGGCGCGCCCCTACCTTGTGGGCCCCTGGAGACCCCCTGACTCCAACTCCAACTCTATATAACTGCTTTCGGGGAGAAAAAATAGGAGAGAAGAAATCATTATGTTTTACGATATGGAGCCGCCGCCAAGCCCTAAAACCTCTCGAGAGGGCTGATATGGAGTCCGTTCGGGGCTCCCGAGAGGGGGATTCGTTGCCGTCGTCATCATCAACCATCCTCCATCACCAATTTCATGATGCTCACCGCCGTGCGTGAGTAATTCCATCATAGGCTTGCTGGACGGTGATGGGTTGGATGAGATTCACCATGTAATCGAGTTAGTTTTGTTAGGGTTTGATCCCTAGTATCCACTATGTTCTTAGATTGATGTTGCTATGACTTTGCTATGCTTAATGCTTGTCACTAGGGCCCGAGTGCCATGATTTCAGATCTGAACCTATTATGTTTTCATCAATATATGAGAGTTCTAGATCCTATCTTGCAAGTCTATAGTCACCTATTATGTGTTATGATCCGTTAACCCCGAAGTGACAATAATCGGGATACTTACCGGTGATGACCGTAGTTTGAGGACTTCATGTATTCACTATGTGCTAATGCTTTGTTCCGGTTCTCTATTAAAAGGGGGCCTTAATATCTTTTAGTTTCCATTAGGACCCCGCTGCCACGGGAGGGTAGGACAAAAGATGCCATGCAAGTTCTTTTCCATAAGCACGTATGACTATATTCGGAATACATGCCTACATTACATCAATGAATTGGAGCTAGTTCTGTGTCACCCTATGTTATGACTGTTACATGATGAACCACATCCGGCATAATTATCCATCACTGATCCGATGCCTACGAGCTTTCCATATACTGGTTTACGCTTATTTACTCTCCCGTTGCTATTGTTACAATCACTACAAAATACCAAAAACATTACTTTCTTTCGTTACTCTTTCGTTACTGTTACCATCACTATCATATTACTTTGCTACTAAACACTCTGCTGCAGATACTAAGTTTCCAGGTGTGGTTGAATTGACAACTCAGCTGCTAATACTTGACAATATTCTTTAGCTCCCCTTGTGTCGAATCAATAAATTTGGGTTGAATACTCTACCCTCGGAAGCTATTACGATCCCCTATACTTGTGGGTTATCAATCATCCATGTTGGTGACTGGTGTCATCCCTTCTACGATGGCGTTGACTGCAGATATGGTTCCCATCATGAGGTATGTTCCTTTTTGGTCTGACCGTTTGCCAAAGATCCTGCATGTTGATCATGCTCTTGTGCTACTGTTTCGACACTGCCATGATAAAGCAGTAATGTTATTATTTTTCACCTTAATCTAGTGGCACTATTAATTTGAGGCAATGTTTTGGCACCGCTAGTGCCACTGTTTTTTTATATATCGAAAGAGGGGGTTCCCTCCGATTTCATTAAAGAAACCCAACCATAGAGAACCATTATCCAACAACATCTCAGTGTAAACGGGCAGTTATGCAACTACTACTAGAACGGATTGAGTACTAGCAGGAGACAAGTTCGCCACATAAGCTAGGCAGGTAGGGGGGATGCAGCACCAGCTCGACCAAGTTTGGATTACAACCCAAATGCTACCACAGAAACATCAGGGGGGAGATAGGGACTGAAAGAGCCAGCTTCAGCATCCCAGTCTAAGCACCCCCAACCTTCATCCTTGCGACGCACGGTACACCTCGTTTGCCACCTGCTCGACCCTAGTGTCATTGATAAAATGAAGTAATAATACAGTTAAAATAGAGCGAGTGTCCTCTCTATCATTTCATTTCCAATGTAAATAAAGAAAGTGCTTCTCTTTGTTAATGTATGTTTCATCAACTAGTTCCATTGTTAATGTTTAAGCGTTTCTGCAAACTGGGGTGCTTAATTTTAGTCGATCTGCACAAAAATAGAGATTTGAATGTCTCAAGGCCCCTCCTTGTACTACCGTTGTACACTGATGTTCATCACTAGCAGAAGGTGTATCGGGGAGACTTGGGTCGATTTCCAGTATGATGTAATATTTTCTTCTGTTTATTAGTGTATGTTTCATCAACTAGTGCCACTATAATGTAATCACGCCTTTTCATTATCTGTGCAAACAGGGTTATTTAGCTGCATTTTGGTGGAACTACACAAATGTACGGATGGAACCGGCATATATGCAGAGTGTGAGGTGCCAAGTAAAAATTACCAACACCAACCCTGCTCCATCTAAGCATTGGCATCCACCACCATCAGTGGGATGTGTGGCGCTCACTATGGACGGATCTTTCTCGGTAGCAAATCCACTAACCAAATACTAGTAGCTTAGACTTAAAAAATATACTAGTAGCTTATATTGGCAGTTTTCTAGGGGTGTACTCTTTTCTGAAAGAAGCATCAATCTATTTTTCTTTATTTGTACACAGTGTCACAACTTTGACCCAAAGGTCCAGAGCTATTTTAGGGTGATTGGCGTAGTACTCAGAGACTGATTGTAAGCATGATTTTTATTAGTTGTCACACTGATTGTAAGCATGAGCAGATGGAAGATTAGGTTAGTGCGAAGCTTACTTTAAACCCTACCAATGCCGTTGAAACGACGCGAGCGTCGAGGGAACCGTGGAGAACGGTGGGGAAGTGACGTCACACCATCCGGCCTCCTCTTGCGGTGGGAGAACGAATACTCCTGTGGCTCCGGCTGGCTCTCCACCCTCATGAACGGCACACCATACTCGTTCGATTCGTTATCCTCTGGGTGCTCGACCTTCGACCTGTACGCCCACCACCTCCGCCTGACTTTCGCCTAGGGCGAATCTGTCTGCTCCATCGCCCAGAGGAGATACTCGATGAACTCGAAGGACTGTGGCGTGACTACCGCCGAGGAGTACATCGCCGCCCTCATCATCGTCGTCTCGCTCTTCCGCATACATTGCCACATGGCCCTCACCGTCCTCAAAATCTCCCACTCATTGTCAAACCAACTAAGGATCTCCTTCAACCTGGCTAACTTTGCCTGGTCGCCGCCGGCGATCTGCCTGATTTGCTACTGCATCCCCTCCATAGATGTCCTTCTGAGTGGTCCAGTGCTAGCTTTGGAAGATGGGAGGAGAGACGATGGTCTTGCAATAGAGAAGGTGGTGAGGCGAGATGGTGGTTTTGGAATGGAGATGATGGAGAGGAGAGGGGGTGGTTTTGAAATGGAGAAGAGGGAGAGGCGAGACGGTGGTTTTGGAATGGAGATGATGGAGAGAGGTTCCCCTGCCTTTCGGTCGCTGACAAGTGATTCTCAGAGAAGAAACTGCAAGTTTCAGTTTCAGATAAGAAACTCCAAGTTCAGTTTCAGATAAGAAACTGCAACTTTCAGAGGCAGAGCATTTATATTAACACAGCCTTTTCAAACAGTGTTAACATCATGCTGGAAGTTTTATTTATGGTCGAAACTGGAACTTGATACATCCATTTTGCATCATGCTTTTATATCGATATTTATTGCATTATGGGCAGTTATTACACAATATGTCACAATACTTATGCCTATTCTCTCTTATTTTACAAGGTTTCAATAAAGAGGGAGAATGCCGGCAGCTGGGATTCAGGCCTGGAAAAGGAGCAAATATTAGAGACCTATTCTGCACAGATCCAAAAGTCCTGAAACTTCACAGAAGCTATTTCCAGAATATATAAAAAATACTGAGCGCAAGAAGTTCCAGAGGGGGGCCACACCCTGGCCACGAGGGTGGGGGCGCGCCCCCTGCCTCATGGGCCCCCTGGTGGCCCTCCGATGCCCATCTTCTGCTATATGGAGTCTTTCGTTGAGGAAAAAAATCATAAGCAAGCTTCCGGAACGAGAGTCCTCCGCCACGAGGCGGAACCTTGGCGGAACCAATCTAGGGCTCCAGCGGAGCTGTTCTGCCGGGGAAACTTCCCTACGGGAGGGGGAAATCATCACCAACGATCCTCTCATCGGGAGGGGGTCAATCTCCATCAACATCTTCACCAGCACCATCTCATCTCAAACCCTAGTTCATCTCTTGTATCCAATCTTTGTATCCAAACCTCAGATTGATACATGTGGGTTGCTAGTAGTGTTGATTACTCCTTGTAGTTGATGCTAGTTGGTTTACTTGGTGGAAGATCATATGTTCAGATCCATTATGCATATTAATACCCCTCTGATTATGAACATGAATATGCTTTGTGAGTAGTTACGTTTGTTCCTGAAGACATGGGAGAAGTCTTGCTATTAGTAGTCATGTGAATTGGGTATTCGTTTGATATTTTGATGAGATGTATGTTGTCATCCCCCTAGTGGTGTCATGTGAACATCGACTACATGACACTTCATCATTGTTTGGGCCTAGAGGGAGGCATTGGGAAGTAATAAGTAGATGATGGGTTGCTAGAGTGACAGAAGCTTAAACCCTAGTTTATGCGTTGCTTCGTAAGCGGCTGATTTGGATCCATATGTTTCATGCTATGGTTAGGTTTACCTTAATACTTCTATTGTAGTTGTAGATTCTTGCAATAGGGGTTAATCATAAGTGGGATGCTTGTCCAAGTAAGGGCAGTACCCAAGCACCGGTCCACCCACATATCAGATTATCAAAGTACCGAACGTGAATCATATGATCGTGATGAAAACTAGCTTGACGATAATTCCCATGTGTCCTCGGGAGCGCTTTACAAAAAGGATTGGGCCATCTTGCTGCACCTTATTTACTTTTATTACTTTCTACTCGTTACCAATTACCTTATCACAAAACTATCTATTACCGATAATTTCAGTGCTTGCAGAGAATACCTTGCTGAAAACCGCTTATCATTTCCTTCTACTCCTCGTTGGGTTTAACACTCTTACTTATCAAAAGGACTACAATAGATCCCCTATACTTGTGGGTCATCAAGACTCTTTTCTGGCGCCATTGCTGGGGAGTGAAGTGCCTTTGGTAGGTGGAATTTGGTAAGGAAAAATTTATATAGTGTGCTAAAATTTACTGTCAATTGTTACTATGGAAAGTAATCCTTTGAGGGGCTTGTTCGGGGTATCTTCACCTCGACCGGTAGAGCAAATAGTTGCTTATCAACCTACTCAACCTACTGAAAATGAAAATGTTTACTTTGAAATTCTGTCGGGTATGATAGAGAAACTGCTAGCTAATCCTTTTGCAGGAGATGGAACATTGCATCCCGACTTACACTTAATCTATGTGGATGAAGTTTGTGGATTATTTAAGCTTGCAGGTATGCCCGATGATGTTATCAAGAAGAAGGTCTTCCCTTTATCTTTGAAGGGAGATGCATTGACATGGTATAGGCTATGTGATGATATGGGATCATGGGACTACAAACGGTTGGAATTGGAATTCCATCAGAAGTTTTATCCTATTCATCTTGTTCATCGAGATCGTAATTATATATATAATTTTTGGCCTCGCGAAGGAGAAAGCATCGCTCAAGCTTGGGGGAGGCTTAAGTCAATGTTATATTCATGCCCCAATCATGAGCTCTCAAGAGAAATGATTATTCAAAAATTTTATGCTCGGCTTTCTAACAACAATCGCTCCATGCTCGATACTTCTTGTACTGGTTCCTTTATGATGAAGACTATTGAATACAAATGGAATTTATTGGAGATAATTAAACGCAACTCTGAAGTTTGGGATCTCGATGAAGGTAAGGAGTCAGGTATAACACCTAAGTTTGATTGTGTTAAGTCTTTTATGGATACCGATGTTTTCCGTAAATTTAGCACTAAATATGGACTTGACTCTGAGATAGTAGCTTCTTTCTGTGAATCCTTTGCTACTCATGTTGATCTCCCTAAGGAGAAGTGGTTTAAATATAATCCTCCCATTGAAGTAAAAGTAGTTGCGCCTATTAAAGTTGAAGAAAAGACTATCACTTATAATGATCCTATTGTTCCTACTGCTTATGTTGAGAAACCACCTTTCCCTGTTAGAATAAAGAATCATGGTAAAGCTTCAACTATGGTAAAAAAAAGTAATATTAAGACACCTAAACCCCCTGAGCAAGTTAAAGTTGAACCTAATGTTCCTATGGTTAAAGATCTCTTGGTCGATAATATTGATGGGCATGTTATTTACTTCTGTGATGAGACTTCTAGAATTGCTAAACCTGGTGCTAAAGATAAACATAGACCTGTGGTAGGCAGGCTTGTTATTTTTGTTAAAATAGGAGATCATTGTTATCATGGCTTGTGTGATATGGGTGCTATTGCCAGTGCAATACCTATTTCCTTATACCATGAAATTATGCATGATATTGCACCAGCTGAAATAGAAGGTATTGATGTTACCATTAAGCTTGCTAATAGAGATACTATTTCACCAATTGGGATTATTAAAGACATTGAAGTCTTGTGTGGGAAGGCTAAATATCCTACTGATTTTCTTGTTCTTGGTTCCCCTCAAGATAGTTTTTGTCCCATTATATTTGGTAGACCCTTCTTGAATACTGTCAATGCTAAGATAGACCGCAATAAGGATATTGTTTCTGTTGGTTTAGGGGATATGTCTCATGAGTTTAATTTTTCTAAATTTCGTAGACAACCCCATGATAAAGAATTGCCTAGTAAAGATGAAATTATTGGTCTTGCTTCTATTGCCGTGCCTCCTACTGATCCATTAGAATAATACTTGCTAGACCATGAAAATGATTTGTTTATGAATGAAAGAAGGGAAATAGACGAAGTATTCTTTAAACATGGACCTATTATGAAACACAACTTGCCTGTTGAAATCCTAGGGGATCCGCCTCCACCCAAGGGTGATCCCGTGTTTGAGCTTAAACCATTACCTGATACTCTTAAATATGCTTATCTTGATGAAAAGAAAATATATCTTGTTATTATTAGTGCTAACCTTTCAGAGAAGGAGGAAGAGAAATTATTGAAAACTCTAAAAAAGCATTGTGCTGCTATTGGATATACTCTTGATGATCTTAAGGGCATTAGTCCCACTCTATGTCAACACAAAATAAATTTGGAGGAAGATGCCAAACCAGTTATTGATCACCAACGACGGCTGAATCCTAAGATGAAAGAAGTGGCAAGAAAGGAAATATTAAAGCTCCTTAAGGCGGGTATAATTTATCCCATTGCTGATAGTCAGTGGGTAAGAACTGTCCATTGTGTCCCTAAGAAGGGAGGTATTACTGTCGTTCCTAATGATAAAGATGAATTGATCCCGCAAAGAATCATTACAGGTTATAGGATGATAATTGATTCCCGCAAATTAAATAAGGCTACTAAAAAATATGAATTGATCCTGCAAAGACTTGATAAGAAATTAAATACTATTCAATATGCTAGTAAAACTCTAGACAATGCCCAGAGAAATTATGCTACCACTGAAAAAGAATGTTTAGCAGTTGTATTTGCTTGTGATAAGTTCATACCTTATATTGTTGATTCTAAAGTAACTATTCACACTGATCATGCTGCTATTAAATACCTTATGGAAAAGAAAGATGCTAAACCTAGACTTATTAGATGGGTTCTCTTGGTACAAAAATTTGATTTGCATATTATTGATAGAAAGGGAGCTGAGAACCCCGTTGCAGACAACTTGTCTAGGTTAGAGAATGTTCTTGATGACCCACTACCTATTGACGATAGCTTTCCTGATGAACAATTAAATGTCATAAATGCTTCTCGAACCGCTCCATGGTATGCTGATTATGCTAATTATATTTTTGCTAAATTTATACCACCTAGTTTCACATACCAGCAAAAGAAAAAGTTCTTCTATGATTTGAGACATTAGTTTTGGGATGACCCACATCTTTATAAAGGAGTAGATGGTGTTATTAGATGTTGTGTACCTGAGCATGAACAGGAATAGATCCTACGCAAGTGTCACTCCAAGGCTTATGGAGGACACCATGTTGGAGATAGAACTGCACACAAGGTATTGCAATCCAGTTTTTATTGGCCTACTCTCTTCAAGGATGCCCGTAAGTTTGTCTTGTCTTGTGATGAATGTTAAAGAATTGATAATATTAGTAGACATCAAGAAATACCTATGAATTATTCACTTGTTATTGAACCATTTGATGTTTGGGGCTTTGATTTTATGGGACCTTTTCCTTCCTCTAATGGGTATACACGTATTTTAGTTGCTATCGATTACATTAGTAAGTGGGCAGAAGCTATTCCAACTAGGAGTGCTGATCATAACACTTCTATTAAGATGCTTAAAGAAGTTATTTTTCCGAGGTTTGGAGTCCCTAGATATTTAATGACTGATGGTGGTTCACACTTTATTCATGGTGCCTTTCGTAAAATGCTTGCTAAGTATGAAGTTAATCATAGAATTGCATCTCCTTATCACCCACAGTCTAGTGGTCAAGTAGAATTGAGCAACAGAGAGCTCAAATTAATTTTACAAAAGACTGTTAATAGATCTAGAAAGAATTGGTCCAAGAAACTTGATGATGCATTATGGGCCTATAGAACTGCATATAAAATCCTATGGGTATGTCTCCGTCTAAAATGGTTTATTGTAAAGCATGTCACTTACCTCTTGAACTAGAACATAAGGCATATTGGGCCATTAAAGAGCTCAATTATGACTTCAAACTTGCCGGTGAGAAGAGGTTATTTGACATTAGCTCACTTGATGTGACGCCCGGATAATCAAGCTACAATAAACCTATGCTAATTGTGCCACGTCACCTCGGTTACTGTTGATAAACTCGAGTTAGTTCAAAAACGATTCAAATTAAAATTTAAGATATAAGCAAACAGTAAAATTTTAAAAATATAAAAACTAAAATGTTCGGATGGAGCTAAATAATGCATAGGTAATTATGGTGGTGAAACCACACTTTTATACAATGTTTAAATACTCTAAAATGAACAATACAGTAGCTAAAACGATTAAATAAATGCCTTTCGTATTTTATAAAATACTAAACTATTTTGTTCAGGGATAAAACTTTTAGTGACAGTAGTTGGGATTGTAACTCTATTTTAGGTGTGGGTTTTTCCTTTTTGTAAAGCTATAAACTATTAAAGAGATAAAAGAAAACATAAAAGATAGGTAAAAATAAAACAGTAAAAAGGAAAATACAAAACAGAACAAAATAAAAATAAGAATAAAAGAGAGAGACCCCCCCGGGCCAACCGGCCTAGCTGGTCACTCCTGACGGCCCAGCCGAACCGGCCCACCCCGACCTACACATACCCCCGACCGAGCCCTAGAGCCCGTCGCCCCACCTCTCCTCTCGTTCCCCCACTCCCCCATGTTTTGGATCGAGGCAAACCGCCCGGACCGCATCGCCCCTAGCGCCGCCTCCCGTCGCCCCGCCGCTACCTCGCTGGCGCCGCTCACGCCACGCACCTCCCTTGGCCGCGCCAGCCTGCATGCGTGGGCGCTCGCCCGCAGCTTCCCCCACCATCCTTCGCGTGTCCCTGCCTCCAACCGCCGGTGCCTCGCCGTCCTTCGCGTGCCCGCGCCTGAGGAACCGCCGCCTAGCGCTGTCCTCACGACACCGCCGTGCCGGAGCTCCTGCCATGGCCGCCGTCGCCTGGTTCTCCGCGTCCATACCGCGCCAAGCCGCCTCGTCGCCGGAGATGGACGGATCCCGGGGGCCCTGTCGCGGATCCGGCCTCACGCGAGCTCACGAACCTTCCTTGCCGCTCCGATGTGAGCTCCTCCCTCGATCCCCCACTTTTCCCCATTGTTGCTGTCACCGCGTACCGCGCCCGCTTTCCCCTGTGTTGCCCGCACGCTGGCCGGGCCTTGGCCGCGCCCGCGTGCCTACCGCTGCTTGCTACCTGCTATTGATGTTGCCTGCATGCTGCCTAGCTGCTGCTTTGCTGCTCCTTCTGCCTGCTCCTACCCCGCTGTTGTTGCTCGCATCGTAGCCGCCCAGCCCACGCGCATCTCCGAGTGCTCCTGTATGCTCCCGTGCCATGGCTTGCCTGTGCTATGTGCACGGCCGTGTGTGAGGCCTGTTGGCTCTCTGTACATGCGGCCAACCCACTAAACAAGGGCCTAATTAAAAGATTGAAAGATTGTTAGGGGTACTTAGTGATAAGTTAGCTTGTAGTCCATGGCAAGTGGGACCCCCCTGATAAAATTAGTTAGATGATTTATTGACACATGTGCCAATGACATGTGGGGCCCCAGCCCCAGAATGACTATAAAAAGAAGAATTTTAAAATAATAATAATAGATAAAAATGTTAATTAATTAATTAAATTAATTAATTGTGTTTAATAAACCTAATTAAGTAACTAACCTAACTAATCTATTAATTAAACTAATTAACTAGGTTAATTAGTTAGTAGAGAATGACGTGTGGGACCCACAAGGTCAGTTTGACCGGTCAACAGTCAGAGTTGACAGCTGACATCATGCTGACGTCGTAATTGTATTTCCTAAATTAATTAATTCTATTAATCCTAAAAAATGATTTAAATCATTAATAATTAATATAAAATAAACCGTAGCTCAGATGGAAAAACCTTGTACATGAAAGTTGCTCAGAACGACGAGACAGATCCGGATACGTAGCTCGTTCGTCCGCCACACATCCCTAGCATAGTGAACATGCAGCTTTTCCCCTCCAGTTCGTCTGTCCGAAAACGCGAAACACCGGGGATACTTTCCCGGATGTTTCCCCCCTTTGTCGGTATCACCTACTACCATGTTAGGGCATACCTAGCATCGCGTATTACCTCGTTATGTTTTGTGATGCTTTGGTTGCTCTCTTATTTATTGTGTTCCCCCTCCGTTACTTCTTTCCGGTAGACCCCGAAACTGCCGGCGACCCCCGATCGACTACGGTGTTGACGACCCCTCATTCTCGGCTGAGCTTCCAGGCAAGCCCCCCCCTTGATCACCAGATATCGCCTATTCCTTCTCTCTACTGCTTGCATTAGAGTAGTGTAGCATGTTACTGCTTTCGGTTAATCCTATTTTGCTGCATAGCCTGTCATTGTTGCTATAGTTGTTACCCTTACCTGCAATCCTAAATGCTTAGTATAGGATGCTAGTTTATCATCAGTGGCCCTACATTCTTGTCCATCAGCCATGCTATACTATCGGGCCGTGATCACTCGGGAGGTGATCATGGGTATATACTTATACATATATACATACTTACAGGTGGTGACTAACGTCAGGTCGGCTCGTTGAGTACCCGCAAGTGATTGTGATGTGGGGCTGAAGGGGCAGGTGGCTCCATCCAGGTAGTGGTGGGCCTGGGTTCCCGATGGCCCCTGACTGTTACTTTGTGGCGGAGCGACAGGGCAGGTTGAGACCACCTAGGAGAGAGGTGGGCCTGGCCCTAGTCGGCATTCGCGGTTACTTTAAAATAACACGCTTAACGAGATCTGGGTATTTGATCTGAGTCTGGCTACTGGCCTATACGCACTAACCAACTACACGGGGACAGTTATGGGCACTCGACATCGTGGTATCAGCCGAAGCCTTCGTGACGTCAGCGACTGAGCGGCGCGCGCCGGGTTGGACTGGAACGCCTGCTCTTGTATAAGGGAGGCTAGGTCTGCTCGCCGACCGCGTTCGCAATGTGCAGGTGTGCAATGGGCGATGGGCCCAGACCCCTACGCCATAGGATTTAGACCGGCGTGCTGACCTCTCTGTTGTGCCTAGGTAGGGCTGCGACGTGCTGATCTTCCGAGGCCGAGCATGACCCAGAAAAGTGTGTCCGGACAAAGGGGATCGAGCGTGTTGGGAAATGTGGTGCACCCCTGCAGGGAAGTTAATCTATTTGAATAGCCATGATCTTTGGTAACAGGACGACTTGGAGTTGTACCTTGACCTTATGACAACTAGAACTGGATACTTAATAAAACACACCCTTCCAAGTGCCAGATACAACCGGTGATCGCTCTCTCACAGGGCGACGAGGGGAGGATCATCGGTTAGGATTATGCTATGCGATGCTACTTGGTGAACTTACCATCTACTCTCTTCTTCTGCTGCAAGATGGAGGTGGCCAGAAGCGTAGTCTTCGATAGGACTAGCTATCCCCCTCTTATTCCGGCATTCTGCAGTTCAGTCCACATATGATACCCTTAATCCATTTGATACCAATGCATACATATGTAGTGTAGCTCCTTGCTGGCGAGTACTTTGGATGAGTACTCACGGTTGCATTGCTCCCTCTTTTCCCCCTTTCTATACCCGATTTCTGCGACCACACGATGGAGCCCAGGAGCCAGACGCCACTGTTGATGACGACTACTACTACTCGGGAGGTGCCTACTACTACGTGCAACCCGCTGACGATGACCAGGAGTAGTTTAGGAGGATCCCAGGAAGGAGGCCTGCGCCTTTTTCGATCTATATCCTAATTTGTGCTAGCCTTCTTAAGGCAAACTTGTTTAACTTATGTCTGTACTCAGATATTGTTGCTTCTGCTGACTCGTCTATGATTGAGCTCTTGTATTCGAGCCCTCGAGGCCCCTGGCTTGTAATATGATGCTTGTATGACTTATTTTATTTGTAGAGTTGTGTTGTGATATCTTCCCGTGAGTCCCTGATCTTGATCGTACACGTTTGCGTGTATGATTAGTGTACGGTCGAATTGGGGACGTCACAAGTTGGTATCAGAGCCGACTGCCTGTATGAATCCCCTTTCCAACTCCTTGGCCGAAGTCGAGTCTAGTCATTGAAAAACTTTTACTAACATGGTTGTGCGGCTTACGGGCCCACGTCGCCATTGGGTAATAGTAGGGTCTTTTATTCCTCGGCCTATACTCTGGGACTCTGATCTCTCTCCTATTCGGGTTAAATAAATTTTGCTAAATCTAACATTAGGATCTCGTTATCACTTTCACCCGGAGAGCCCCTTATTACCGATGATTGTCTGCTGCATGTGAAGACCCTAAAGATACTCTTCGCCGTTAACCCGAGAACTTGTGTTCATCGCGTTTGCAGTTCCCCTTCCACTGTCAACCCTTATGGATAACTACATGCAGTTGTTATTCTTACATTCATCCCAAGTTGGTTTTGTTATTACAAGATACCCTGAAATACTCGTCGTTGTTTTGATAATCCTTTGAGCTTACTACCTTGCTATTCTTTGTCACCTGAATACCCCTATGGATAATTCTCGCACTTATTGAGTATCCGCTCATCCCCCAGTTGTTCATGTGTTTCACAATGGTCTTCGAAATACTATTCGATCCTCCAAAAATCCTTAGTAGCTTATTACTCTGCAATACTTGTCTGCTTGCATGATGGATGCTTTCCATATGTCTGGCAATATTCGTTAGTATCCTTGGGCACCGTCATTTTGATCCTATTGATTCAACATGAGTGCGAATGCACGCAATCATCAGTTGATCCTTTTAAATTATCTTTCTGGCTCAGACGTCATTTTAAACATGAGCTGGTTCTCAACCAATCCAATTGTCATCGATTGTACCCCTAAGGCTATTCAACTTATCCATCCCTAATCAGAACATTGCTTCTAATCCCTTGATTTGAAAATCATAATTCCTTTGCATTTGAGCTCTGGATTAGTCAGTTGTGTCTATAATCCAATGCCTTTGCATTGTTACTTCCTCTGGTTGTGTGCTGATGCTCACATCAGCTTTGTTATGGACCGGCAGATCCTTTAATGGATTTTATCCGACAGCATCCTTCATATTCAATAACCTTGTGAGCCTTCCCTCGGATACATAATGCCTTTGGTAAATTGTATCATCTACTTTCTCAACCTTGCTCTGCTTTCGAGCTAGTGATATTTACTCTTGAAGCTTGTGGTATATGTTTCTAAGATGCCCCGATGGGTTGAACCTATACCTTCTCTAAAATCGTGTGAACCCGAAAGTTTTCACGAGTCATACTCTTCTGGTGCTTCGCCAGATAAAATTTCAACACTGCAGCTTCTTCAAAGACGAGAAGTGAATGAAAGGTTATGCATTAAAGAAGTGGGAGTCGACCTTGAACTTCGTGTTCATGCCCATGGACCTGATGTGGAACTTATTATGGAAGCTTCTTGTAATAATAACTATTTCCTTGATATAATATTATCTGGTATCTGTGAATTGATCCTTTGCAATCATGGTTCCGACCATATTTTCTACTTGATCCCATTTCTCAAGCAAGTGAAAACACTTGTCTTCTGCGGATCAATACATCTCCGCAACCCTTATGTTGATATTCCTTCGAGTAATACCCTCCAGTATCTCGAGAATATCAAAGAACTGTGTTGCTTCCTATGAGTCTTCATCTAGTATTGCTTCTCACCGATTTCAGATTTCCTCCGGGTTCTGAGTTATTTCACTTGAGAACACTGATAAGTGAATCGATTCTGCACTCCGATTCAACAACTCTAAGTAATTTTCATTGCTTACGAGTTTAATAATCCTTCAAGTCATTCCTAGCCCGATCGGCTATATCATTATTGTGCTAAATTTTAACTGTGCTACCTGGTCCTTCTTTCCGGAGCACAACTTTTGATGATGAGCTAAGCTTACGTCGATCTTCCTCGTCATATCATTCGCCTTGAACAACAAGCTTGGTTCCGAGTTTGTATCGTACCATTGGTCCCATTAACCTTTCACTTCATCATTCCTTTAACTTGATGTCATCGTCGATCTATTAAATCTTCGTGGAGCCTCTCGACAAAATTTGTCGTGATCATCATCAACATCTTGACTCCTTCCTGGATATCAGTCGAGTTCCCGATAAGAAATACTATCCTTACCCCTCGATGATTTGTGTTGCCATCGACAACAACCCTTACCGTTCTTTCATCACAAACTCGTTTTGTTAAGGATGCAACCTGCTATCCAGCTTGCTTTATATTCTACCTTGAAGTATTACTGTCTTTTATGTCAAGGATGTTGTGAGACTTGCTCCACCTCATAACAATTCTTGATACGGTGATACTTATCGCCGTATCCCTTTGTTTCTTAGTCCGCGTGTTGATTCTAGCCGGGATGCAGTGAACGAAACTGCTGGGATTCTGCACTTCTAGCAACCCTAATGCTTTGAAATTAATGGTCGATATTTCATTCTTGGACAATTGGTTATCGAATCACCATTCTAACATTGATCATGCTACCTAAGCCCATATTTCGGGTGCACCTTTCAATCAATGTTTTACTGTGTATGTTTTCCTTGAGCATACCTCATTATATCATTTGATCTGACAAATGTTATCTCCTTGTTCACATAAGTGTGGAAACCCATCTTTTGGAAATCTCAATGAATTGTCGCAGAGTCAATCAGCCACCTCCTCACCTCCCCTTGATTTAATGATGAACTCTTGCTTCGGAACTTGCTTCTATAGTTCATTTCCCGAGAATCTTATAATGTCATCTCGTCGATTTTTGTTGCACCTCTTCTCAGGCATCCTGAGTCTGAGGTATCCTGACACCAATCAGATCTGAATCTCGGTCAGATATGATGGTTGGAACATGTTTCCAGGAGTAATAACATCTTTACATGACCAGGTAAGGTGATGTCATGCCTAGCACACCTGGCCGAAGCACCTAGTGTTATAGTTTCCTTTTCTGCAAGGTTATCCATTCTTCCATGAGGAAATTGTAAGACTTATTCTACAAATTGTTCCCGATGGATCCTTTGAGTATCCAAAGTCTGACCTTTGCTTAAAGACCATGTCAACGCTATCTCGAAGTATGTATGTGGTACTCCGATTTTCAACAAGAACATTTGAAGCCCAATGCTAAATGTTTCCTGCTCAATTATCCAAACACCGTTGTATGGGTAATTTCATGAAATTTATCTTCCCTTACCTAAAGAGTTTTCTACATTATATCATGTCATGGATATCATGCTCTCTTTATCCTTGGGAAGGATATACCTGTCGTGGTTCTAACTCTGACAGTGATGTAGGGGGGTATGTATGGAGAGGCTAGATCTCAGCTATTGGGAAGTTGTAAACACACCAAGATGTACGAGTTCAGGCCCTTCGCGGAGGAAGTAACAGCCCTACGTCTCGGTGCCCGGAGGCGGTCGACTGGATTACTGGCGTGTGAATAACAGGGGTGCGAACCCTCCATACCGAGGAGGGGGGTGGCTTATATAGAGTTCGCCGGCCCCCTCCTGCCCTCAGTAATGCAGGGTTTAAGGTACATTCAAGGTGGGGCGTTACTGGTAATGCCCCTAATAAAGCGCTATAATGACCATAAAGACTACTTAACAACTGACCGTTTGCCTACGGAGTGACTATAGGTCTCCTGGCGGTCGAGTGATAGCTTTCTGGTCGAGTGTCTTGAATCCGTCGAGTGGGATACCTTCAAGTCGATTGAAAGGTGACTTCTCCTAGGGATGTCCTAGGGTGGGGCTCCTTGGACAGGTCCGTGCCCCTACCCTAGGTACATGTCTTCATCATTAGCCCCCGAATGGATCGAGGTTAGAGTGGGGAAAAAGTTGGAGATCTTTCCGACTGGTTCTTTGGGCTACATGGGCGCCTTGTTTTGGGTCAATCGTCATGGATGACGTTGCCAACCTTTTTCAGTCGCCTTGATCCATTCCAGGCCTTTCGTCGAGTGAATTTCTTTGCTTGTGACACACTGAGCGCCGGCGTGATCGGGGTCTTCTGTTTTGACAGGTTGTTCTGTGACCCGCGGATGTTGCGGGATTCGGATTTTGGGAAGCGCGCGGGATGGGAGCGGCCGTAGTAATCAGAAGCGATAAAGCAGAAGCTCCTCGATCCCCGCGTCGCCTTTTTCGCCACGTACTGCGCGCGCGTCTGCTGCGGGATTTGACTGGATAGCCTGGGCCTACCAGTCAGCCACTCGGAAGCGGTCCCTTATAAATCGCCGGCTCGGGTTTTCCAAGCAGTGCGCTCTCTTCTCCTCCTTTCTTCTGCCTCTCTCCCTTCGCAAGTCCTTCCGCCACCTCCGTTCCCGCCCCAGCGTAGCAGGCCCGTGCGAGACTTCGCCGGCGACGATGACGAAGAGCAAGACCTCCGCTTTGGAGCGCGCGAAGAAGGCGGCGGCGGCGGGGAAAGGGAAGAGGTCAGCTCGGGGCGGATCTTCCTCTAGGACCGCTCTGCCCAAAGGTTGGATCCAGGGCGACTGGATGCCGTCGGTGCTCCGGCAAGAGGATCTCGATGACATGGTCGAGGGGGGAGTCATTCCCCACCAAGCCGCGCGTCTTCCAGGGGGAGAGATCGAACCTCAACCCCGCGACGGTGAGTGCGTGCTCCTAGCCACCCATATCAACCGAGGGTTTTCTCTGCCGCCCCATCCTTTTTTCCGGAGCTTCTTGAACTTCTTCGGAGCGCAGCTCCACCACTTCACTCCCAACTCCATTGTATACCTTGCCGCTTTCATTTCCATGTGTGAGGCTTTCTTGGGTTGCCGCCCCCATTGGGGACTTTTCAAACACATCTTTACTTGCCGTTCTCAATCGGTCAAGAAGGCCAAGTCGAGTGACGAGAGGACGCAGGTGATCCAGTTGTGGGGGGGCTTGGCGATCCAGGCGAGGGGGAAGAGTTGTTTTCCATCCATTACTTTCCCGGAGTCGGTCCGTGGTTGGCAGTCGACCTGGTTCTACTGTCAGGACCAGGCGACCCCAGGACAGTCGACTGGTCTTCCTCCTTTCTCCCTCGACCGAGCTGAAAAACCCGCTTCTCTGAAAGTGACGCCGGAGGAAAGGGCCCAAGTCAAAGTGTTGGCCGGTCGAGTGGTCGAGCTTGTCCGTGAGGGTGTGACTGGGATGGACCTGCTGGAGGTCTTCCTCCAGAGGCGCATCCAACCGCTCCAGGCCCGTGACCACCCGATGTGGTTGTACTCTGGCCTCGATGACACCACTCGGATCCACCCGGAGGAGGTCACCGACGAGATGCTGGAGGGGTGGCTGTCGAGCATCACGGGGAACAAAGACAACCCCCGAGGAGCCAGGAGGGTAACTCCACTCGACAACTCGTATGAAGTGGACCAGGTATGTCTTTATGCTCCCGACTGAAATCTTGTTTTCTGCATTGGTCTCCTTTGAGTTGGTCGATTGACTTTCGTCTTGTCTATTGCTTTCCAGGCGACCACCGAGATGTACTCGACGCCCAACGGGGCTCAGGAGCCAACTGAGGAAGGGGAGGCGAGCGGAGGTGAGAGTGGGGACGACCAGGGCGAGTGGGAGTCCGACGGCGAAGGAGAGGGAGACGATGCCGTCGACTCCAGCGAAGAGGAGGAGGAGGAGGTCGAACCCCCCGCCCAGAGGGGCGGTCCAAGCACACACACGACCCAGCGCGGGAACGTGGCAAGGCGACTGCCTCTGTTGGGCAGTCATCGAAACGCCCTCGGACCTCTTCTCCTACGCCGACTGGGAAGGTTCCCAAGCACCCACGCACGACGCTGTCCAAGCCGCCCAAGGCTCTGCCCAAGATGAAGATAGCTGTCCCTACCATTTCCGGGTAATAATAAAACTTGTTTTCCTTTGTCGACCGTGGACGGATCCTTGGTCGATCCATTGAGCCAACCGACTGACTTTCGAGGCTTGCAGTGCTGCTACTTCTGAGGTCTCCGCCAAGGACGACGACTAAGAGGTGGAGGATGCTGTTACCTCCAACCCTGGTACGATTACTGACGTTCTGCATTGAGTCGACTGAACATTTATTGCAACTCTGGTCGATTGAACTTTTCCTTTGTAGCCCCTCCTCATGTTATCGACCTCCCGGATGATGACGACGACGGTCCGTTGAGAGTGAGGAGGCACAAGAGGGCGTCGGCTGACAAGACCTCCCAATCCGCTCCGGCGTCCGAGGCCGTGGCTCGGGATGGTGGTGACACCACTCGGGCTTTTGTGACCTTCGCCGTTCCTCTGGCGAGTGCGCGGCCCTCGTCGTCGACTGCGGATCCGTCTTCACTTTTTTGCCGCATACCCCGTCACTGAGGACCAAGCGGCTGCTGCGAAAGAGGTTATACGCCAGGCGGGGATCATGATGGAGCAAGTGAAGATGGCTCGGGAGGCCAGCCAAGCAGCCTATGACGCGAGTTCGGCTCTTCAGAGCAACGTCCAGGTCAGTCGACTCAACACTTGGTCTGTTATGATATGCTGTTTGAAGAGTCCCTTTTCCGAAGATCTTTTGTATCTGCATCTGTACACCCACTGGGTGTGTCTTCCAATTCTTGGACGAGTGGGGGCACGCTAAGTGCACCCACTGGGTGTAGTCCCCGAGACTACGGTGGACTGCCGGCAGTCGACTGTAGTCTTTACATTGTGTTGCTGTAGCTGTATTTCTCCACTCGGTTTGGTCGGGCCAGGTCGAGTGGAACTGTATCCGGTCGACTGCGGGCAGTCGACTTTTTTTCTTGGTTGAACCAGTGGGGGCACGCTGAGTGCACCCACTGGGTGTAGTCCCCGAGACTACTGTCGAATGTTTTTGATTCGGCTGTGGTCTTAGAAACGTCATCATTGTCTCTTAGTTACTCGGAAGCAACTTATCTTGGACGTCTGTCGACTGATTTTCCTTTTTACAGAAATCTTGCGAACTTGTAGCTCGCTATACTGAGTTGGAGAATCAGCAGATCCAGCTCAACCTTAACTTGAAGCTTGCTCAGGAGAATTTGAAGAAGGCGCAAGAAGAAGCAAAAGGTATGGCTGGTGAGGTTCTCCATTCTTAACGGGTGGCTTTTCTTTCTTGTCCATTCTTGATGTTGGTTCCACTCGACGCGCCACAGATAAACTGGAGGAAGCTCTGAAGAAGAAGGACCAAGACCTTGCAGAGGCACAGAAGGAGGCCTCGAGCAAAACGAAGCTCGCAGAGGAGAAATTGGCTTCGGTCGGAGCTCTTGAACAGGAGAACTCCAGACTGAAAACTGCTCTCGAGACAGCCAATCGAGATGCCAGTCGACTGAAGAAGGAGAAGATGGCTCTGCACGACAAGGCGGGTGAGCTGGCGGGGAAGGTAAAAGATCTGGAGGCTTATCTCGGTGGACTTGCCAAGAAGCTGTTCGTCATGCTCGAAGGTAATTATTCTACCCCGACTGTCTTGCAGTTTGCCAACTCTGTGTAGGGCCACTGTCTTACTCTTGAATCGTGTTTGCAGAATTCTGCCAGAACTTTGAAGAGGAGACCAGTCGAGTGGAGCCAAGCTTGGACCCTGTTAACTCTCTTGTGAAGGACGAGGCTGCAATGAACGTGCTCCGCCTGGAGTCTCGTACTGCCAGCGTCGTTGACTATCTGGCTCGGCTGAAAGTTGCGATGTCGCGGATCGACACATCACTCTGGCCTGGGACGACGCTTCAGAACGACCTCGAGTCTCTGATGGCTCGACTTAACGAAGTCCCAGGTCGAGTGGCGGAATGGAAGAAATCTTCTGCTAGATGTGGTGCTGATGTCGCTCTGTCTCTGGTCCGCGTCCATTGCAAGGAGGCGCGAGAAGAAAAGCTGGTGGCCATCCAAGTTGCCAATACCAAGAAGCAGAGCTTTCAAGACTTCATGGAGACTTTCATCGCCGCTGCCACCCGTATTGCCGACGGGATCGACTTGGATGAGTTCGTCGCCCCTTCCAGTCCTCCTCTTGAGGAGTGAAAAACTTTAAATTTACCTCGGAATGCCGGGTGGATTTGTAACCGTTAAACTCTGCCTTAAATTTTCCTCGGGATGCCGAGTGGACTTGTAACAGTTAAACTCTGCCGAGCCGAGGGCTCGAGTACTTTGAGGTCTGGGACCTTTTAGGCTTTATCTGATCTTGATTTCTCGTTGAATATCTTCATGGTTTGATTCATCGAGTGGATCTTGATCTTCACCCGGAATAACCTTGTATTTGCGGCGCAGATCCGAAGGGGAAGTTAGCAGCCGACTCGTGGATTGGGTTGAGTCTTGTACTTAGGCGAGTACTGGGCTGTAGCTAAGCCTCCGAGTGAGAGGTTTGCTCTCCACTCGGTAGGATTTTTAAACACTTAGGCGAGCACTGGGCCGCAGCTAAGCCTCCGAGTGGGAGGTTTGCTCTTCACTCGGTAGGATTTTTAAACACTTAGGCGAGCACTGGGCTGCAGCTAAGCCCCCGAGTGGGAGGTTTGCTCTCCACTCGGTAGGATTTTTAAACACTTAGGCGAGCACTGGGCTGCAGCTAAGCCCCCAAGTGGGAGGATTGCTCTCCACTCGGTAGGATTTTTTCAAACTTAGGCGAGTGCCTGACTGCAGCTAAGTCTCTAAGTGAGAGAACTTAGGCGAGTACTGGACTGCAGCTAAGCCCCCGAGTGGGAGGATTGCTCTCCACTCGATAGGATTTTTCAAACTTAGGCGAGTGCCTGACTGCAGCTAAGTCTCTAAGTGAGAGAACTTAGGCGAGTACTGGACTGCAGCTAAGCCCCCGAGTGGGAGGATTGCTCTCCACTCGGTAGGATTTTTTCAAACTTAGGCGAGTGCCTGACTGCAGCTAAGTCTCTAAGTGAGAGAACTTAGGCGAGTACTGGACTGCAGCTAAGCCCCCGAGTGGGAGGATTGCTCTCCACTCGATAGGATTTTTCAAACTTAGGCGAGTGCCTGACTGCAGCTAAGTCTCTAAGTGAGAGAACTTAGGCGAGTATTGGACTGCAGCTAAGCCCCCGAGTGGGAGGATTGCTCTCCACTCGGTAGGATTTTTTCAAACTTAGGCGAGTGCCTGACTGCAGCTAAGTCTCTAAGTGAGAGAACTTAGGCGAGTACTGGACTGCAGCTAAGCCCCCGAGTGGGAGGATTGCTCTCCACTCGGTAGGATTTTTTCAAACTTAGGCGAAACAGATTCGCAGCTAAGTCACCCACTGGGGGATTTCGTAAGCAAACAGAAGTGACAGCAATTATTGGAACACTCTTGTCTTTGATAAAAATAAACTGCAGAAATTTTTCTTATTACATCTCGTCCAAGGGAGAACTCAAAGTGTAAAAGGGGCGGAGTAGTTCCGCATTCCAAGCTCGTGGCTCGTCGATCTGGCGATCAACATTGTAGAGGTGATACGCTCCATTGTGGAGGACTTTGGTGACAATGAAGGGGCCTTCCCAAGTAGGAGCAAGCTTGTGTGGTTTCTGTTGATCCACTCGGAGGACCAAATCTCCTTCTTGGAAGGCTCGACTCTTCACATTCCGGGTGTGGAATCGACGCAAGTCTTGCTGATAAATGGTCGATCTGATCATGGCCATCTCCCTCTCTTCTTCTAGGAGGTCGACTGCGTCTTGCCGGGCCTGTTCTGCTTCATCTTCGGTGTAAAGCTCGACTCGGGGCGCGTTGTGAAGAAGATCACTTGGCAGAACTGCTTCGGCTCCATAAACCAGAAAGAATGGGGTTCTTCCAGTCGACCGGTTAGGGATGGTCCTCAAACCCCACAGAACTGACGGAAGCTCGTCGACCCAAGCACCTGCCGCGTGCTTGAGATCACGCATCAGTCGAGGCTTTAGTCCTTTGAGAATCAGACCATTTGCTCTTTCAGCTTGTCCATTCGACTGGGGATGGGCGACCGATGCGTAGTCGACTCGAGTGCCTTGAGAGGCGCAAAAAGCTCTGAACTTGTCCGAATCGAAGTTTGACCCATTGTCAGTGATGATGCTATGCGGGACTCCATATCTGAATGTTAGCCCCCTGACGAAACTGATAGCAGTGCAAGCATCAAGATTCTTGATAGGCTTAGCTTCAATCCATTTGGTAAACTTGTCGACTGCCACAAGCACATGAGTGAAACCACTTCTGCCTGTTCTCAGTGGACCAACCATGTCTAGTCCCCAAACAGCAAAGGGCCAGACGAGTGGAATGGTCTTCAGGGCTGATGCAGGCTTGTGTGACATGTTGGAGTAGAACTGGCACCCTCCACACTTGTCGACTATCTCTTTTGCCATCTCATTTGCTCTAGGCCAGTAAAATCCCGCTCGGTATGCTTTAGCCACAATGGTCCGAGAGGACGCATGGTGACCACAGGTCCCCGAGTGGATATCATCAAGGATTATCCGACCTTCTTCTGGTGTTATGCACTTCTGACCGATTCCAGTCGCGCTTTCTTTATACAATTGCCCCTTTATGACTGTGAAGGCCTTGGATCAGCGGACGATCTGTCGAGCCTCTCCCTCGTCCTCTGGGAGCTCTTTTCCTAGGATATACGCGATGTACGGTATCGTCTAGTCGGGAGCGATTGCCAAGACTTCCATGATTAGGTCGACCACAGCAGGAACTTCGACTTCAGTCGGATCTGTGGCACTTTTCGGTTGTGGGGCTTCTTCTGTGAAAGGATCCTCCTGGACTGACGGCGAGCGGATGTGCTCCAAAAACACATTGCTGGGAATGGCTTCTCTCTTGGAGCCTATCTTTGCCAGATCATCAGCTGCTTGATTTTTCAGTCGGGGGATGTGATGAAGCTCTAACCCCTCGAATTTCTTTTCTAGCTTTCTCACTGCATTGCAATAACCAGTCATAGCCGGACTTCTGACGTCCCACTCCTTCATCACCTGATTAACCACCAAATCTGAGTCGCCGTAGACCATGAGGCGACGGACGCCGAGTGAAATGGCCATGCGCAACCCGTACAAAAGTGCTTCATATTCCGCTTCATTATTGGAGGAATCGAAGTGAATCTGGAGAACATATCTGAGCTTATCTCCTCGGGGGGAGACTAGAACTACCCTAGCACCGGAACCATTCAGCATCTTAGATCCATCGAAGAACATGGTCCAGTGCTCCGAGTGAACTTGAGTCGGAAGTTGCTGTTCAATCCACTCGGCGATGAAATCTGCGATTGCTTGGGACTTGATAGCCTTCTTTGCTTCAAACTTGATATCTAAGGGAAGGAGTTCAATCGCCCACTTGGCCACTTGACCAGTTGCATCTCTGTTATGCAGAATATCTGACAGTGGGGCGTCGCTGACGACTGTAATGGAGTGGTCAGAGAAGTAATGTGCAACCTTCTTCGTGGTCATGTAAATCCCATATACAAGCTTCTGGTAGTGAGGGTATCTTTGTTTTGAAGGGGTCAAAACTTCAGACAGATAATAGACTGGGCGCTGAACTCTGAAGGCCTTTCCTTCTTCTTCCCGCTCGACCGTAAGTACTGTACTGACAACTTGTCCTGTGGCTGCAATGTAAAGCAGCAGAGGCTCTTTGTTGATTGGGGCAGCAAGCACCGGCTGGGTGGAGAGCAGAGCTTTGAGCTCTGCAAATGCTGTGTCAGCTTCTGGAGTCCACTCGAACTTGTCGGACTTCTTCATCAGTCGGTAAAGAGGCAACGCCTTTTCACCGAGACGAGAAATGAATCGACTTAGAGCGGCCAAGCAGCCTGTAAGCTTTTGGACATCGTGCACGCGTACAGGACGCTTCATCCGGAGTATGGTGCCAACTTTTTTGGATTGGCATCGATCCCCCGTTCGGAAACGAGAAAACCGAGTAACTTTCCACCCGGAACTCCGAACGTGCACTTTGATGGATTGAGCTTGATATCATACCTCCTGGGGTTGGCAAAGGTTTCGGCAAGGTCAGCCCGCAGGTCGGAACCTTTCCGTGACTTGACCACAATATCATCCATGTATGCCTCCACATTCCGACTGATTTGAGTGAGTAGACACTTCTGAATCATTCTCATGAACGTGGCTCCGGCGTTCTTGAGGCCGAACGGCATGGTGACGTAACAGAAGCATCCGAATGGAGTGATGAAAGCTGTTTTGATCTCGTCGGGTCCATACAGACGGATCTGATGGTACCCGGAATAGGCATCTAGAAAAGACAATCTCTCGCACCCCGCAGTCGAGTCGACTATTTGGTCGATGCGAGGGAGAGGAAAATGATCTTTCGGGCAGGCCCGATTGAGATGTTTGAAATCAATGCACATGCGAAGTGACTTGTCCTTCTTGGGGACCATGACGACATTAGCGAGCCACTCGGAGTGGTAAATCTCTCGGATGAACTCCGCTGCTAAGAGCCGAGCTACCTCCTCGCCAATGGCTTGCTTCTTCTGGACGGCGGACCGTCGAAGATGTTCCTTCACAGGCTTGAATTTTGGGTCGACTCGTAGACGGTGCTCAGCCAGCCCTCTGGGAACTCCAGGCATGTCAGAGGGCTTCCATGCGAAGATGTCCCAGTTCTCATGGAGGAGCTGGACGACCGCTTCTTCCTATTTGGAGTCGAGCGTTGTTGAGATGTGAGTCGGGGCAGCATCGGGGTCGGTCGGGTGAATGTGGACTGGCTTTGTTTCACCGGACGACTGAAAAGCTGATTCCGAAGCAGGCTTCTTGGCTCGTAGCAATTCACTCGGATCGGCAGTCTTTTGGTACTCTTGCAGCTTGACCACTGCCATCTGAGCATCAGCGATCTTTGAGCCTTTCTAAAAACACTCTTCTGCTTTCTTTCGGTTGCCTGTAACGGTGATTACACCTTTAGGGCCAGGCATCTTCAGTTTGAGGTACACGTAACATGGTCGAGCCATGAAGCGTGCGTAAGCTGGCCTGCCCAAAATGGTGTGATAAGCACTTTGGAAGTCCACAACCTCCAATGTCAACTTTTCCCTGCGGTAATTCTTTGAATCACCGAAAACCACATCAAGAGCAATCTGGCCGAGTGATTCGGCTTTCTTGCCAGGAATGACTTCATGGAAGCTCATGTTACTGGTACTTAGTCTGGACATCGGAATGCCCATTCCTTTCAAAGTTTCGGCGTACAGTATGTTCAGACCACTGCCACCATCCATCAGGACTTTGGTCAGTCGAGTGCCTTCGACAACTGGGTCGACCACCAAAGCTTGCCTCCCAGGGGTGGCAATGTGCGTAGGGTGATCGGACTGGTCGAATGTGATGGCAGTCTGAGACCACTTCAGATAACTGGGTGTCGCCGGAGCAACCATATTCACCTCGCGGTTAATGACTTTCAGTCGACTTTTGCTTTCGACATCAGCAAAAATCATCAGGGTGGAATTGATTTGGGGGTATCCATCGTCACTGTCTTCCTTGTCCTCGACTCTGTCCGACTCTTTTTCCTTATCCTTGGACTGCTTGCCTTGAAACTGCTGGATTAGGAGCTGGCACTGTCGAGTGGTATGCTTTGGGTAAATAAAATTACCCTCTTCATCTTTCTTGGTGTGGATGTGACATGGCAGATCCAAAACATCGTTTCCATCCTGATCCTTGACTTTCTTGGGCTTCCAGGGGCCTTTGGGTTTTCCCTTGAAGTTTCCCTGGGCTACGGCCAGGGCCTCCCCAGGAGCGGCTGGCTCGGCCTTCCGCTTCTGTTTCCGACTGGAGTTTCCTCCGGTTTCTTGGGCGACTGCCTTGTGCTTGCCACTCCGGAGTCGGTCCTCGTCTTCACCATTAGCGTACTTGGTGGCAATCTCCATCATCCGATTCAGGGACATCTCTCCGGTTCGACCGAACTTCAGATTCAACTCTCTGTATTTAACGCCTTCCTTGAAGGCACAAACTGCTTGATGGTCTGGCACATTCTCAACCGAGTGATGCAGTGTGATCCACCTCTGGATGTATTCCCTCAGGGTTTCATTCGGCTTCTGCACGCAAGACCGCAACTCTGTAAGGCCTGCAGGTCGCTTGCATGTTCCTTCAAAGGTTGTGATAAACACTCGGGAGAGATCCTCCCAAGTGTAAATGCTGCTGGGTGCCAACTGATTTAGCCACGCTCTGGCTGAGCCCTCTAGCATGAGAGGCAAATGCTTCATGGCCAGCTCATCATTGCCACCGCCAATCTGTACAGCCACTCGGTAATCTTCGAGCCAAGTGTCAGGCTTAGACTCACCGGTGAACTTGCTGACTCCAGTCGCCAACCGAAAGTTGGGAGGAATCACCGCGGTCCTGATGGCTCGACTGAAACACTCCGGCCCTGAAACACGCATTCTGCTGCTGGAGGACGCATCTCTGTTCTGGCCTTCCCGATGAGCCCTGTTCCTGTCAACCAAGCCTTGAACGAGGACAGATCTCGCGTCGAAGCCTGGGTCCCTGGGGTCGACGGGAATCCTCTGCCCAATGCTATGAGGGCGTCTGTCATCTCGATGTCGAGGCGCATATGACCCACTCCTCGGGGGAGGGGTTGGCACTCGACGTCGATCATCACGATCGGATCGGTGATCATACTGCTCATTCCTTCTGTACTGATCATGCCGGTCGCCACGTCCCTCACGCCTCGGGGGCGACCGCGGGCTGTGAGCCGACTGGACTGTATCTGTTGCAATGGATCGACTGTGAATCCTGTTCCGCGACTGAGAAACGGCGGAATTCTGGTTTCCCGCCGCCCGGAGCAACGCTCTGATCTGCAACAAGCCCCTGCCAGCCTCCGACTGGGAGGGCTAAATTGATTCTGCTATACGGGCCGCAGCGGCCAAATTCTGAACTGGGGTTCGATATACCTGCGTCGGCGGGAAGAGCTGGCGTCGACTAGACTCGGGAGCCCGCTGACGCGCTTGCTCGTCGAGTGCTCGCTGGAGATTCTCCAGTCGAGTGCGCTCGGCCAAATTAGCCAAGAGCGTGTCCTCCAAGGCCCGGGCCTCGGGGGACTCTCCGACGATAGGGGTGCGGAGGGCGTCCGTGTTCCGGCGGCGAAGCTCCTCTCGCTGTGATGACGTGAGAGGTTCGGGGAGATACTCATCGTGGGGATGCGACGGGCCGCCCCCACCCCCGCCTCCATCAGCGCGAGGGAAACCGGGAGGACTGTGGTTCCATCGACCGCCAGGACCTCAGCCGCGGGGTCGCTGCTGTCACACTTGGATGCGGTCTCCGCGGAGCCAGTCGACAGGTCGAACAGGCCGCAGAGGGATTCGTCGGGCTCGATTGCCGCGACTTGCGGGGCGGCCGACTGGCGAGCCACGGCGTGCCTCACCCATCTCTAAAGTCTCGACCGACCGGAGCGCTTGCGCCGGTGGGAGAAAGAGCGGGGGGACGATACGGGGGCCGACCGATACTGGGTCGACGGCTGCCGCAAGAGGACGCCACGAACGCATGCGCGGAAATGCGTCGCACCGCGGACGGGGAGCGCGTCGATGTCGAGTGGTGCCTCCTGAAGCCAGGCGGAGTCGTCGGCGATGAATGTGAGCACGCCGAGGCGGATCTCGCGGCCCTCCACCAAAACTCCGCACGAAACCATGATCAAAGGGATCGGAAAAATCGCAACTTCTCCAATCAGGCGCTAAGATTCCTGCCCCACGGTGGGCGCCAACTGTCGTGGTTCTAACTCTGACAGTGATGTAGGGGGGTATGTATGGAGAGGCTAGATCTCAGCTATTGGGAAGTTGTAAACACACCAAGATGTACGAGTTCAGGCCCTTCGCGGAGGAAGTAACAGCCCTACGTCTCGGTGCCCGGAGGCGGTCGACTGGATTACTGGCGTGTGAATAACAGGGGTGCGAATCCTCCATACTGAGGAGGGGGGTGGCTTATATAGAGTTCGCCGGCCCCCTCCTGCCCTCAGTAATGCAGGGTTTAAGGTACATTCAAGGTGGGGCGTTACTGGTAATGCCCCTAATAAAGCGCTATAATGACCATAAAGACTACTTAACAGCTGACCGTTTGCCTGCGGAGTGACTATAGGTCTCCTGGCGGTTGAGTGATAGCTTTCTGGTCGAGTGTCTTGAATCCGTCGAGTGGGATACCTTCAAGTCGATTGAAAGGTGACTTCTCCTAGGGATGTCCTAGGGTGGGGCTCCTTGGACAGGTCCGTGCCCCTACCCTAGGTACATGTCTTCATCAATACCCTTGAAATATGTGTTTAAACACATTTTCCTTTCCATTGTTCTATTTGATCTGATAATCATATTTTCCTTTCCATTGTTTGGTTTAACCTTTCTTGTGATCCATATGATACAAGCAATAATATTTCCCTGCTTATGTAAACACCTCGGTGTACAACCTTGTCAAGTATAACCCTGTTACTATTGTTGATGACATTCTGGTAGCCACCGATGGACGAGAACTTTGCCCAATGGTCCGCCTCGTTCAACGAGCAGGAAAATGGTTCTCTTCGTCCCTCGTCCTTGGTATCTACATTGTTGCCGACATAATTGATAGGCCATCATTTGACATGCCTTGTTATCATGACTGTGCTAAATATCACCGGCCTTTCTACTTTTAACCCACATGGTGGGCCCATAACCCACAGTTCCATAGGATCGAAACCTGACTCTCCTGTACATCCCTGTTTTGAAGTTATCCCTTGCGCTTCGTTTCATATGTAATTCACGAGCTACCTTCCTAGTGATCAATTTTGGTATCGGATACGATACTTATTTTCGTTGCTCTAAACCCATTTCACACTCTGTTTCGAGCAACGAACGATTGCCTATCCGATCGAAAGTTCTCATGCTACCCTCATACTTTGCTTTCGATATTTTGTTAAGTTTCAATTCGAGAGTTACTTTCCGCCACCTTCCCCGATGTTATCGACCAGATAGTCAACCTTGTAGAGGTCTGTTCTCCCGGAATACCCACCCTTTATTCTTCGTAAGTACGATGGAGTTCCTGGAGGAAGGACGACAACCTCATCATGATGCATCGATGCATATGAATGAAGTCATCATCGCTATGGATCGATCACTTCGAGAAGAGCAACCAAGACCAAGAAGATCCGTTAGAATTTCATAGCCAAACCCCTTCCCCCTTACTCTACCTCTTAAATCTCGGGACGAGATTTCTTGTAGTGGAGGAGAATTGTGACGCCCGGATAATCAAGCTATAGTAAACCTATGCTAATTGTGCCACATCACCTCGGTTATTGTTGATAAACTTGAGTTAGTTCAAAAATGATTCAAATTAAAATTTAAGATATAAGCAAACAGTAAAATTTTAAAATATAAAAACTAAAATGTTTGGGTGGAGCCAAATAATGCATAGGTAATTATGGTGGTGAAACCACACTTTTATACAACGTTTAAATACTCTAAAATGAATAATACATTAGCTAAAACAATTAAATAAATACCTTTTGTATTTTATAAAATACTAAACTATTTTGTTCAGGGATAAAACTTTTAGTGACAGTAGTTGGAATTGTAACTCTATTTTAGGTGTGGGTTTTTCCTTTTTGTAAAGCTACAAACTATTAAAGAGATAAAAGAAAACATAAAAGATAGGTAAAAATAAAACAGTAAAAGGGAAAATACAAAACAGAACAAAATAAAAATAAGAATAAAAGAGAGAGACCCCCCCCGGGGCCAACCGGCCCAGCTGGCCACTCCTGCCAGCCTAATCGAACCGGCCCACCCCGACCTACACATACCCCCCGACCGAACCCTAGAGCCCGTCGCCCACCTCTCCCCTCGTTCCCCCACTCCCCCACGTTCATTGTCTCAAAAAAAACTCCCCCATGTTCTAGATCGAGGCAAACCGCCCCGACCGCATCGCCCCTAGCGCCGCCGCCCGTCGCCCCGCCGCTACCTCGCCGGCGCCGCTCATGCCACGCACCTCCCTTGGCCGCGCCAGGCTGTGGTCGGCGCCTGCCTGCACGCGTGGGCACTCGCCCGCAGCTTCCCCCACCATCCTTCGCGCGCCCCTGCCTCCAATCGCCGGTGGCTTGCTGTCCTTCGCGTGCCCGCGCCTGAGGAACCGCCGCCTACCACTGTCCTCGCGACACCGCCGTGCTGGAGCTCCTGCCATGGCCGTCGTCGCCTGGTTCTCCGCGTCCATACCGCGCCAAGCCGCCTCGTCGCCGGAGATGGACGGATCCCGGGGGCCCTGTCGCGGATCGGCCTCACACGAGCTCACACACCTTGCTTGCCGCTCCGATGTGAGCTCCTCCCTCGATACCCCACTTTTCCCCATTGCTGCTGTCGCCGCGTACCGCGCCCGCTTTCCCCTGTGTTGCCCGCGCGCTGGCCGGGCCTTGGCCGCGCCCGCGTGCCTGCCGCTGCTTGCTACCTGCTGTTGCTGTTGCCTGCGTGCTGCCTAGCTGCTGCTTTGCTGCTCCTTCTGCCTGCTCCTACCCCGCTATTATTGCTCGCATCGTAGCCGCCCAGCCCACGCGCATCTCCGAGTGCTCCTGTACGCTCCCGTGCCATGGCCATGGCTTGCGTGTGCTATGTGCACGGCCGTGTGTGAGGCCTGTTGGCTCTCTGTACATGCGGCCAACCCACTAAACAAGGGCCTAATTAAAAGATTGAAAGATTGTTAGGGGTACTTAGTGATAAGTTAGCTTGTAGTCCATGGCAAGTGGGACCCCCCTGATAAAATTAGTTAGATGATTTATTGACACATGTGCCAATGACATGTGGGGCCCCAGCCCCAGAATGACTATAAAAAGAAGAATTTTAAAATAATAATAATAGATAAAAATGTTAATTAATTAATTAAATTAATTAATTGTGTTTAATAAACCTAATTAAGTAACTAACCTAACTAATCTATTAATTAAACTAATTAACTAGGTTAATTAGTTAGTAGAGAATGACGTGTGGGAACCACAAGGCCAGTTTGACCGGTCAACGGTCAGAGTTGACCGCTGACATCATGCTGGCGTCGTAATTGTATTTCCTAAATTAATTAATTCTGTTATTCCTAAAAATGATTTAAATCTTTAATAATTAATATAAAATAAACCGTAGCTCGGATGGAAAAACCTTGTACATGAAAGTTGCTCAGAACGACGAGACGGATCCGGATACATAGCCCGTTCGTCCGCCATACATCCCTAGCATAGCGAACATGCAGCTTCCCCCCTCCGGTTCATCTGTCCGAAAACGCGAAACACCGGGGATACTTTCCTGGATGTTTCCCCCTTCGTCGGTATCACCTAATACTGCGTTAGGGCATACCTAGCATCGCGTATTACCTCGTTATGTTTTGTGATTCTTTGGTTGCTCTCTTATTTATTGTGTTCCCCCTCCGTTACTTCTTTCCGGTAGACCCCGAGACTGCCGGCGACCCCGATCGACTACGGTGTTGACGACCCCTCATTCTCGGCTGAGCTTCCAGGCAAGCCCCCCCCTTGATCACCATATATCGCCTATTCCTTCTCTCTACTACTTGCATTAGAGTAGTGTATCATGTTACTGCTTTCGGTTAATCCTATTCTGCTGCATTGCCTGTCATTGTTGCTATAGTTGTTACCCTTACCTGCAATCCTAAATGCTTAGTATAGGATGCTAGTTTATCATCAGTGGCCCTACATTCTTGTCCGTTTGCCATGGTATACTATCGGGCCGTGGTCACTCGGGAGGTGATCACGGGTATATACTTATACATATATACATACTTACAGGTGGTTACTGAAGTCGGGTCGGCTCGTTGAGTACTCACAAGTGATTGTGATGTGGGGGCTGAAGGGGCAGGTGGCTCCATGCAGGTAGTGGTGGGCCTGGGTTTCTGACGGCCCCTGACTGTTACTTTGTAGCGGAGCGACAGGGCAGGTTGAGACCACCTAGGAGAGAGGTGGGCCTGGCCCTAGTCGGCGTTCGCAGTTACTTCAAAATAACACGCTTAACGAGATCTGGGTATTTGATCTGAGTCTGGCTACTGGCCTATACGCACTAACCAACTACGCGGGGACAGTTATGGGCACTCAACGTCGTGGTATCAGCCGAATCCTTCATGACGTTAGCGACTGAGCGGCGTGCGCCGGGTTGGACTGGAACGCCTGCTCTTGTATAAGGGAGGCTAGGTCTGCTCGCCGGCCGCGTTCGCAACGTGCAGGTGTGCAATGGGCGATGGGCCCAGACCCCTGCGCCATAGGATTTAGACCGGCGTGCTGACCTCTCTGTTGTGCCTAGGTAGGGTTGCGACGTGCTGATCTTCCGAGGCCGGGCATGACCCAAAAAAGTGTGTCCGGACAAAGGGGATCGAGCGTGTTGGGAAATGTGGTGCACCCCTGCAGGGAAGTTAATCTATTCGAATAGTCGTGATCTTCGGTAACAGGACGACTTGGAGTTGTACCTTGACCTTATGACAACTAGAACTGGATACTTAATAAAACACACCCTTCCAAGTGCCAGATACAACTGGTGATCGCTCTCTCACAGGGCGACGAGGGGAGGATCATCTGTTAGGATTATGCTATGCGATGCTACTTGGTGAACTTACCATCTACTCTCTTCTTCTGCTGCAAGATGGAGGTGGCCAGAAGCGTAGTCTTCGATGGGACTAGCTATCCCTCTCTTATTCCGGCATTCTGCAGTTCAGTCCACATATGCCCTTAATCCATTTGATACCTATGCATACATATGTAGTGTAGCTCCTTGCTTGCGAGTACTTTGGATGAGTACTCACGGTTGCTTTGCTCCCTCTTTTCCCCCTTTCTATACCCGATTGCTGCGACCAGACGATGGAGCCCAGGAGCCAAACGCCACTGTCGATGACGACTACTACTACTCGGGAGGTGCCTACTACTACGTGCAGCCCGCTGACGACGACCAGGAGTAGTTTAGGAGGATCCCAGGTAGGAGGCATGTGCCTCTTTCGATCTGTATCCCAGTTTGTGCTAGCCTTCTTAAGGTATACTTGTTTAACTTATGTCTGTACTCAAATATTGTTGTTTCCGCTGACTCGTCTATGATCGAGCTCTTGTATTCGAGCCCTCGAGGCCCCTGGCTTGTAATATGATGCTTGTATGACTTATTTTATTTGTAGAGTTGTGTTGTGATATCTTCCCGTGAGTCCCTGATCTTGATCGTACACGTTTGCGTGTATGATTAGTGTACGGTCGAATCGGGGGCGTCACACTTGATGAATGGAGAACCTAGGCTTATGAAAATGCCAAGCTGTTTAAAGAAAAAGTTAAAATATGGCATTATAAAAGGATACAAAAGCGTGAGTTTAATATAGGTGATTATGTATTGCTATACAACTCTCGTTTAAGATTTTTTGCAGGCAAACTCTTCTCTAAACGGGAAGGTCCTTACGTTATCGAGGAGGTCTATCGTTCCGGTGCCATAAAAATCAACAACTTCAAAGGCACAAATCCGAGTGTGGTGAACGGTCAAAGAATTAAACATTATATCTCAAGTAATCCTATAAATGTTGAAACTAATATTATGGAAACCATAACCCCGGAGGAATACATAAGGGACACTTTACGGAACGTTTCAGACTCCGAAAAGGAATAGGTATGTGGTACGATAAGTAAACCGACTCCGAAACAGTTCTAATGACAATATTTCTCCTTTTTGGAATATTAAATAAAATAGGAAAATAAGAAGCAGATCGGAAAGGACTCGGGGCTCCCACGAGGGTGGGAGGCGCGCCCCCTGCCTCGTGGGCACCTCGTGTGCTCTCCGGACTCCGTTTTCTTGCACAATACTTCTTTTGGTCGGTAAAAATTCATTATATAATCTCCCGAAAGTTTTGACCACCGTATCACGCAAATATCTCTTATCTTTGTTTCGAGCTATTTCTGCCGTAGATTAGAGCAAGATGTCTTCTCAAGAGTCAGTCGGGGAGAGTCGGGTGTCTCATCCGACACCAGGTCCGGGGGCAAACAGTGATGCCAATCACTTTGGGCCCTCAACGAAGGAAGAGATGGAAGCTGACTTGAAAAGGATATATGCCATGGAGGAGGATCGAGAAGTTACTTCTCGTTTCCGGGCAGGATTCACGATGGGGGAACCACAGAGCTCAGCTATTCCAAACTTGGTTATCCCTTCCAATGTTAGATTTTTTCTTATGAAAATATGAAAAAGAGTGTTACTTGTTCTCCCGCAGCTATGCAACATCCTTGGGTGAAAGGAGCTTTAGCCGTCACTGGCAAGCTTCGTAAGGAAGTAATGAACCTCAAGCAGCAAGTCAATAAGCTCGAGGAAGAGAATCGTATCCTGAGGGGCATCATCGCCAAGAATATCACATCACCACCCCCGAAGAAAGAGATATAAACACATGGGTATGGGCACTCCCCTTGGCAACTGCCAAGCTTGGGGGAGTGCCCCGGTATCGTATCACCATCACAACTTTTATCTTTACCATTTTTTCTTAGTTCGATCCTTTTGGTAATATTTTGATCTAGTAGAATAAAGTTTTAGTATGATCTAGTTGTGAGTTTTGCTTTATGATCCCCATATGTAATCGAGTCCATGAGCTATATAATAAAGATTAGTATTGAGTTAAGGGCTTGACTATTTTGCTATGATCTTGAGGGAATAAAATAAAAAGAGAAAGAATAAAAAGAAACAAAGAGATCATATGGATCTTATGGAGAGTAATGACTTCACATATAAAAAGCATGATGAATAAAAGTTGTTGAGAGTTGACAAACATAGTTTTGGTCATCGTTGCAATTAATAGGAAGTAATAAAGAAAGAGAGGTTCACATATAAATATACTATCTTGGACATCTGTTATGATTGTGAGCACTCATTAAAGTATGACATGTAAGAGTTGATGTTGGACAAGGAAGACAACGTAATGGGTTATGTTTTCTTTCATCTAAGATAAATTATATTGTCATGGATCATCCAACATGTTGAGCATGCCTCTCCCTCTCATGCTAGCCAATTTCTTTGCACCAAGTAGAGATACTACTCGTGCTTCCAAATATTCCTAAACCCAGTTTTGCCATGAGAGTCCACCATATCTACCTATGGATTGAGTAAGATCCTTCAAGTAAGTTGTCATCGGCGCAAGTAATAAAAATTGCTCTCTAAATATGTATGACTTATTAGTGCGGAGAAAATAAGCTTTATACGATCTTGTGACATGGAAGAAATAAAAGCGATGGACTACATAATAAAGGTCCATATCACAATTGGCAATATAAAGTGACGTTCTTTTGCATTTAGATTTCGTGCATCCAACCATAAAAGCGCATGACAACCTCTGCTTCCCTCTGCGAAGGGCCTATCTTTTACTTTTATCTTCTACCTTACATAAGAGTCATGGTGATCTTCACCTCTCCTTTTTACATTTTATCCTTTGGCAAGCACAATGTGTTGGAAAGATCCTGATATATATAGCTAATTGGATGTGAGTCTTCATGAACTATTATTGTTGACATTACCCTTGAGGTAAAACGTTGGGAGGCAAAACTATAAGCCCCTATCTTTCTCTGTGTCCGATTAAAACTTCATACCCATAAATATTGCACGAGTGTTAGCAATTGTGAAAGACTAAAGGATGGTTGAGTATGTGGACTTGCTTAAAATCTCTTATATTGACTCTTTCCTATGTTATGATAAATTGCAATTGCCTCAATGACTGAGATTAGAGTTTGTTGGTCCTCAATGAAGTTTATGATTCATACTTGAAATTGTGATTGAATTGTTACTTTAGCATAAGAGATCATATGACAATATATATATATATATTGCTGTTCTAAGAATGATCATGATGCCTTCATGTCCGTATTTTATTTTTATCGACACCTCTATCTCTAAACATGTGGACATATTTTTCGATTTCGGCTTCCGCTTGAGGACAAGCGAGGTCTAAGCTTGGGGGAGTTGATACATCCATTTTGCATCATGCTTTCACATCGATATTTATTAAATTATGGGCTGTTATTACACATTATGTCACAATACTTATGCCTATTCTCTCTTATTTTACAAGGTTTACATAAAGAGGGAGAATGCCGGCAGCTGGGATTCAGGGCTGGAAAAGGAGAAAATATTAGATACCTATTCTGCACAGTTCCAAAAGTCCTGAAACTTCACGGAAGCTATTTCCAGAATATATAAAAAATACTGAGCGCAAGAAGTTCCAGAGGGGGGCCACACCCTGGCCACGAGGGTGGGGGGCGCGCCCTACCCCCTGGGCGCGCCCCCCTGCCTCGTGGCCCCCCTGGTGGCCCTCCGATGCCCATCTTCTACTATATGGAGTCTTTCATTGAGGAAAAAAAAATCATAAGCAAGCTTTCGGGATGAGACTCCGCCGCCACGAGGCGGAACCTTGGCGGAACCAATCTAGGGCTCCAGCGGAGCTGTTCTGCCGGGGAAACTTCCCTCCAGGAGGGGGAAATCATCACAAATGATTCTCTCATCGGGAGGGGGTCAATCTCCATCAACATCTTCACCAACACCATCTCATCTCAAACCCTAGTTCATCTCTTGTATCCAATCTTTGTATCCAAACCTCAGATTGGTACCTGTGGGTTGCTAGTAGTGTTGATTACCCCTTGTAATTGATGCTAGTTGGTTTACTTGGTGGAAGATCATATGTTCAGATCCATTATGCATATTAATACCCCGCTGATTATGAACATGAATATGCTTTGTGAGTAGTTATGTTTGTTCCTGGGGACATGGGAGAAGTCTTGCTATTAGTAGTCATGTGAATTTTGTATTCGTTCGATATTTTGATTAGATGTATGTTGTCATCCCTCTAGTGGTGTCATGTGAACATCGACTACATGACACTTCACCATTGTTAGGGCCTAGAGGGAGGCATTGGGAAGTAATAAGTAAATGATGGGTTGCTAGAGTGACAGAAGCTTAAACCCTAGTTTATGCGTTGCTTCGTAAGGGGCTGATTTGGATCCATATATTTCATGCTATGGTTAGGTTTACCTTAATACTTCTGTTGTAGTTGCGGATGCTTGCAATAGGGGTTAATCATAAGTGGTATGCTTGTCCAAGTAAGGGCAGTACCCAAGCACCGGTCCACCCACATATCAGATTATCAAAGTACCGAACGCGAATCATATGATCGTGATGAAAACTAGCTTGACGATAATTCCCATGTGTCCTCGGGAGCACTTTACATCATATAAGAGTTTGTCCAGGCTTGTCCTTTGCTACAAAAAGGATTGGGCCATCTTGCTGCACCTTATTTACTTTTATTACTTGCTACTCGTTACCAATTACCTTATCACAAAACTATATGTTACCGATAATTTCAGTGCTTGCAGAGAATACCTTGCAGAAAACCGCTTATCATTTCCTTCTGCTCCTCATTGGGTTCGACACTCTTACTTATTGAAAGGACTACGATGGATCCCCTATACTTGTGGGTCATCAGAACTACTAGCCAGTTAACATCATGCTAATCAACATTCATGCATAATCATATGATGCACAGTCAAAAAGATATGCTATTTTCAAGATGCCCACACAATGTCGAGTGTGCGAAAAACAGAGAAAACGAGGGACAAATTTTGGCAAGTGTTGGACGTGGTGTGCATAGATGACAATTGGGACCCACATGTCAATAAAGGCAGAGGCAAAAAATTTGGAGATATTTTCTCTGCACAGGTGGAATCGAACCCGGGCGGAACAGCTGTCGGGTAGTGTCACTCGGTGCTACCTCTTGAGCACTGCGTTGGTTTTCCCCGAAGAGGAAGGGATGATGCAGCAAAGTAGCGTAAGTATTTCCCTTAGTTTTTGAGAACCAAGGTATCAATCCAGTAGGAGGCTACGCGCGAGTCCCTCGTACCTGCACAAAACAAATAAATCCTCGCAACCAACGCGAATAGGGGTTGTCAATCCCTACACGGCCACTTACGAGAGTGAGATTTGATAGATATGATAAGATAATATTTTTGGTATTTTTGTGATAAAGATGCAAAGTAAAATAAAGGCAAAGTAAAAAAGCAAAGGAAATAACTAAGTAGTAGGAGATCAATATGATAAAGATAGACCTGGGGGCCATAGGTTTCACTAGTGGCTTCTCTCGAGAGCATAAGTATTCTATGGTGGGTGAACAAATTACTGTTGAGCAATTGACAGAATTGATCATAGTTATGAGAATATCTAGGTATGATCATGTATATAGGCATCACGTCCGAGACAAGTAGACCGACTCCTGCGTGCATCTACTACTATTACTCCACTCATCGACCGCTATCCAGCATGCATCTAGAGTATTAAGTTAATGAAAACAGAGTAACGCCTTAAGAAAGATGACATGATGTAGAGGGATAGACTCATGCAATATGATGAAACCCCCACCTTGTTATCCTTGATGGAAACAATACAATACGTGCCTTGCTGCCCCTACTGTCACTGGGAAAGGACACCGCAAGATTGAACCCAAAGCTAAGCACTTCTCCCATTGCAAGAAAGATCAATCTAGTAGGCCAAACCAAACTGATAATTCGAAGAGACTTGCAAAGATAACCAATCATACATAAAAGAATTCAGAGAAGATTCAAATATTATTCATAGATAGACTTGATCATAAACCCATAATTCATCGGTCTCAACAAACACACCGCAAAAAGAAGATTACATCGAATAGTTCTCCACAAGAGAGGGGGAGAACATTGTATTGAGATCCAAAAAGAGAGAAGAAGCCATCTAGCTAATAACTATGGACCCGTAGGTCTGAGGTAAACTAGTCACACTTCATCGGAAAGGCTATGGTGTTGATGTAGAAGCCATCCGTGATCGATGCCCCCTCCAGCGGAGCTCCGGAACAGGCCCCAAGATGGGATCTCGTGGATATAGAAAGTTGCGGCGGTGGAATTAGGTTTTTTGGCTCCATATCTGATCATTTAGGGATACGTAGGTATATATAGGAGGAAGGAGTACGCCGATGGAGCAACGGGGGGCCCCGGGGGGGGGGGGCCCGCCGGGGGGGGGGGGGGGTAGGTGCGCCCCCTACCTCGTGGCCTCCTCTTTTGTGTCTTGACGTAGAGTCCAAGTCTCCCGAGTCTTGTTTGTTGAGAAAATCACGTTCCCGAAGGTTTCATTCTGTTTGGACTCCATTTGATATTCCTTTTCTTTGAAACCCTAAAGCAGGCAAAAAGCAGTAATTCTAGGCTGGGCCTCCGGTTAATAGGTTAGTCCCAAAAATAATATAAAAAGGGATAATAAAGCCCAGTAATGTCCAAAACAGTAGATAATATAGCATGGAGCAATCAAAAATTATAGATATGTTGGAGACGTATCACTCGGCCACTAGGCTAGTTCAGTTGTTTCATTACTAATAAGGCACTTCCTTAGGTGGTCGGATCTTCTCCTGCGCCTTTGTGCGCTTGCCGCAACGCCGTTGTTTGCCATTGTGAACATGCTGAAGAAACAAGAGGAATCTGGAGAGGACTATATGTGGAGAGGCGGACAGTCGGGACCCACCAGTTCTATGGTCGTACGCAAGCAAGTGCCTCATCGAAAAAATACTTCCTCCTAATGCTATACTGACGTTGGGGCCCACAGGTTCGTCAACATAGTTACATTTTTTAGGTGCTTCAACGTAGTTACTATAGGAGATAAATTCACAACGAAGCCGGGGAGCTGGCAGGTATCATTTATTATCACTGGGGCAGCAAGTATCAGCTGGGTTTTGGGCTGCCCTGTCTAGGCTTTCTTTTTTAACATGCGCAGCCCACGACCTCGGATGGGAGGTCCATAGGCCGGTCGATACATGACGGCCTATGGGCCTCTCATCCGAGGTTTTATTTTTCCTGAAACATCGGCAGCCCAATTTATGTATTTTTTTTGAAGAAAACGCAGAGGTCTGTTCTATTTTTCTATATAAGAATTGGAACGCATAGTCCAACTTATGTTTTCCTTCTAACTATATTATATATATTTAAATTATTTTATATGTTATTATATATTATTGTTATTGTCATTGTATATTTAACAGATGCTTACATATGTAAGAAAACAATATACCACATCTTATTAACTTATAAAACTAATTTATTAACAATAAAATCCTAGATTTTTTGGCAACAAAAATCCTGGTGATTGTGTACAAAAGCTTGGTAAGATTGAAGGACCAATTTAATAATAAATCACTTATTATTTAAATATATATATAACAAAATGCTCAGCCCCTGTTTATTTTTTGATAACATTGCTGCGTCCACCCCAACATTATAATTATAATAAGCCCAGCAAAATCGTGTATTTCGAGAAAGTACAAATGACCTGTAATTTTTTAGGAAAAACATAAATGGCCGCATGGACGCTACATTATTTGTTCACCCAGCCCAGCTAATGGACTATAATTCAAAAAAAGGAGATGAAATGGACTGTAAATTCTACCCCCCCCAAAAAGACTGTAAATTCTGAAAAAATAGGTTGAATATGTGCCACATTTTTGGAAGCTGAAATCTGGGCCAATAGGTCGAAGCCAATGCAAGTCGTTGTCAACTTAGTCAACAAATGATTCTGACATTGTTAGCCATTGGATTTACATCCAACAACCGGCATCCATCTTCAATCTCTCGTCTTCTTCCTCCAGCGCCGCAGGGACCACCTGCTCCCGCCTCCACCCCTCCACACCTCCTGTTCTTCTCCACCGACTGCCGAACCACACCGCACCAGAACCAGTTAACCCTCGTACACCTCTCCGTCTACGACTCTACTCCCGCGTCTTCCCATCTCCGGCTCGTTGCTGTCCTGGGCCTCGCCATCGTCCACCACCTTCGATGCGCTCGGCGCGGAGTGGTCAACATGGTCAACGAACGACACCATCGGAAGTAGATTGTGCGTGGAGAGGCTGATAGCTGGCTCCATGGCCGCACGTAAGGAAATGCCTCCTTATTACGCGCAAAATAATGATTCCTCCACTTGACAGTTGGGACCCACCGGAAGGGCCTCTGTATTTTGCGAAAAACGTTCCGACCGTTGACACGTCGGACCCACTAGCTATATCTTCGCACACAAGGAAGTGCCTCCTTATTACGCACAAAAAAATGAATACCCCCTGCTAGCTGGGACCCACAATAGTGGGAGGCTGACTTGTGGGCCAACTAAGTTGACAGGGACAGAGGGCTTTGTCAACTTAGTCAATATGAACGATTCTAGCTCCAGTGACCGTACGATGTCCATCCAACGGCCGTAGTGCTTCTTCAACCTCTGGTCTTCTTGCTCCAGCCGCCCAAAGCAGCACCGGTCGTGCCTCGTGCTCCTGCCTCCCGTGGCCGGCTGCGATGCCGCAGAGGCCTCACCGCCCCCTACTACTCCCACCACTGGCCAGGCCATCCCTCTACTCACCCACACCCCCTGTTATTCCGCGGTGACGGCGGCCTCACACCGCAGCGAACCCTCATACTCCTCTACGCGTGGGCATCCACTGTCGCGTCTTCCCCGGCTCCATGTCGTCCCCTTCCTAGGCCTCGCCGTCGTCCACCGCCCTGGTGCTCTCGCCATGGCGTTGTCAACATGGTCAAGGAACGACTTCCATCAGAAGAGTACTGTACGTGGAGAGGCTGACAGATGGGTCCACAGCAGCCACAAGGAAGTGCCTCCTTATTATGCAGAAAATAATTATTCCTCCACCTAACAGCAGGGACCCACCGGACGGGCCACCGTATTTGGCGAAAAAACGTTTCCCCCCTGACTGTTGGGACCCACCGGACGCGCCACCGTATTTCGCGAAAAAATGTTCCCCCCGCTGTCAGCTCGGACCCACCGAAGTGCCTCCTTATTACGCACGAAAAAATGAATACTCCCCCTGCTGGTTGGGACCCACCTTGGTAGATGGCTGACTTGTGGGCCTACTAAGTTGACGGGGACGGAGTGCTTTGTCAACTTAGTCAATATGAATGATTCTAGCTCCAGTGACCGTACGATGTCCATCCAACGGCCGTAGTGCTTCTTCAACCTCTGTTCTTCTTGCTCCAGCCGCCCAAAGCAGCGACGGTCATGCCGCATGCTCCTGCCTCCCGTGGTCGGTTGTGCTGCCGCGGAGGCCTCACCGCCCCCTACTATTCCCACCGCTGGCTAGGCCCTGCGGCGATGACAGCCTCACACCGCAGCCGAACCAGTGAACCCTCGTACTCCTCTCCGCGGGGGCTTCCACTATCGCGTCTTCCCCGACTCTGCGTCGTCCCCTTCCTAGGCCTCGCCGTCGTCCACCGCCCTGGTGCTCTCGGCGTGGCGTGGTCAACATGGTCAAGGAACGGCTTCCATCAGACATGGACTGTACGTGGAGAGGCTGACAGCTGGGTCCATGGCCGCAGCAAGGAAGTGCCTCCTTATTACGCGCAAAATAATTATTCCTCCACCTGACAGCAGGGACCCACCGGACGGGCCACCGTACTTCACAAAAAAATGTTTCCCCCTGACTACTGGGACCCACCAGCTACATCTTCGCATGCAAGGAATTGCGTCCAGGCAAAAAAAGGATTCGCCCCCCTGACTGCTGGGACCCACCAGCTACATCTTCGCATGCAAGGAAGTGCCTGACAGTCGGGACCCACCTGGTCGAAGCGTACGTAGCGTTGTCATTCTGGTAGCGAATGTGTACGTACATACTGGTCGATGTAGAGGCGCGCACGTGTCATAGCAGAGGCACGCACGTAGCATGTACACGTACGTACAGCGGCCAGGGTGCAAGAAAGTAAATACGCCCACGTACGTACATACGGGCGGGGTCTCGAACGCCTACTCGCGCATACGTATGGCCAGGGCTCGTGTACATGGCTGGGTCGGAACAGAGAAACAGCGTCGTCGTCGTGTTCATGGGGAGCCAATCAGCTAGGTCGGAACGGAATGCGTCGTCGTGTTCATCGGGAGGGCTTGGACGGAACAGCTGATGGAAACGAGCCCTGGCGTACCGCAGAAGGAGGAAACGGCCTTGTGTTCGACCGGCCATGTTCGAAACGGGATCCTGTTCATCGGGAGGGGTCTGGCATGCCGCAAAATGGAGGAAACAGACCTCCTATGGTCGAAATGGGGTCCTGTTGATCGGGAGGGGTGTGGCGTACCGCAAAACGAAGGAAACAGACTTGTGTTGGAGCGCTACGGTCGAAATGGGGGTCCTGTTCATCGGGAGGGGTGTGGCGTACCGCAAAACGGGACTCCACGGGATACTGTTCATCTCGATCGTCGACCCCCTCCAGCCTCCACGGGCTACTGTTCATCCACCGTCGACCTTCTCCAGCCTCCAACTGCGACTGTTCATCCATGGGCTCCTGTTCATCTAGCCTCCACCGCGCGCTACTCCACCGGCTACTGTTCAACAAGCCCTCTCCATGGCCTCCTGTTCAACCACCCCTCCATGGGCTACTGTTCATCCAGCCCTCCACCGTCCACTGTTCATCCTGCCATCCACGGGGTGGTCCTGTTCATCCAGCCCTCCACGAGGTCCTATTCATCCAGCCCCAACCGGCTCGATCCATCGGGGTCCTGTTCATCCAGAGGCAACACCATGGGGTCCTGTTCGTCCACCCCTACCGGGAACTATTCATCCAAACCCCCCAGCAACACTCACTGTTCATCCAGAGGCAACACCACGGGGTCCTGTTCATCCATCCCCATCAGGAACTGTTCATCCAGCCCCCAGCAACGCTCACTGTTCATCCAGAGGCAGTAGCGAAGGAATCGCTCGATCGTGTTCAGTTAACACCCATCGATCGAACGCTCGGGTTCAATAACGCGTAGCCTGCAGTGCAATCGCTCGAGTTTAGTTAGAGCCCAACGCCTCGCTCGGGTTCAGTTAGAGCCCAATGCCTTGCACCCACGCGCGTGCGTGTATGAGAGAAACGCGCATCGCTTGGCCCCGACCACCCACCGTAACCGAGAACACCCCGATATTTTCCTCGCCCTCGCTTCTACCATGGTTTTTTCCGTCATGGACGGCCCAAAGAATGTCATGCAGCTGCGTCTCCGGCCTGCCTAGGACGAAAAGCCCATTTTCTATCATGATTTTTTTGTCATAGAAGTAGGACCCCACCACATCTATGATGATACCGAGTTTTGTCACAATTATCGTCATAGAAGTGTCATAAGTATGACAGAAAAAAATTTCATTCGGCCCTAAATGTCAGGGATGTGTCTTTTTTTTGTAGTGCTATGCATCTCTCAAGCTTGGTCTTCGGGAGGTGGTGTAGAGAGAACTCCAAGGACGAAGGCATCTGTTGATGTAGTTGGAGCTGGTGGAGTGGCGGCTAGAGGTGGCACTGGAGCTGTAGCTGCTGGTGCTGATGCTATAGCTCTAGAATCTATCACTTGCACGGCAGCAAACCTCTGACTCCTTAGCACTCGCTGAAATGCATCTGTGGTTGCCTTGCCTCTCTTCTCTTCTGCTTCCTCCTGAAGCTGCTCAACTATTGTTTGAATCTCAGTTACCTTCAGATCAAGATCATAAAATTTGGTCTCTATGATCCTCTCCAAGCTCTCCTGGTTTTGAGTCAGGGTGGCCAAGCCCTTCTCAATCCTCAGTGTAGACTGGATCAGATATGCAAGTTGATCTTGCTTGTTCTTCAGGAAAACTTGAGATGCCTCTTCAACACTTGGCATCTTGGCATCTTTCTCAGCCTTTGCTTTGGCTCTCTTCTCCTGTGTTTGAACTGATGATGGTTCCTTCTCATTCATCACAACAGTATTATCTTCAAAATCTGGATACAGGGGTAGATGTTCCTTATCCAACAGATATGTTCCCGTGCCCATCTTGGAGTTGATGAGCTCCTAAATGTGTGGAGCATACCCACAGCTTATCTTCTAGTCAACAACAGTCCTCTTGATTGTCTCTACAATCAGACTCATGACCTTGAACTTCCGAGGGACATCAAAAAGCTGTAGCAGGTTGATAGAGTGCCCTCTGATCATCGTGTGATCTCCTGACTTGGGTAGCAGAGTGTGCCTTAGGATCCAGTTGATAGTAGGCAGACCAGACAACAAGAAATGTACATATCCAAGCTTGTGAGTCTCCAAAGCTTTATCTGGGATCTCCTTGTACATGTTAGCCATAGTGTTGTGGTCTTCTTCTTCTTGGCATACACATCCAAGTCATCTTCATGTTCTTCTGGGGCATTTATCAATTTTGCCCATTCTTCAACTGTGGATTGGTACCTAGTACCTTCTGACATCCATATGATCTTCCCATCTGGGTAAAAGTGAGTAGTGGAGTAAAACTGCATGATCAGCTCATCATTCCATTTTGTGAGCTTCTGTCCAACAAACTCATCTACTCCACATGCTTTGAAGCTGTCATAAACTCCTGGAAAGTGATCTTCATTCTCCTGGATGTATTCCCAATCAACCCATCTCATGTCACAGACAATGGGCTTCTTGTCAAGCAAAATAGTTTCATAAAAGTCTTATTGTTCCTTTGTATGAAACCGGTAGTCAACTGCAGTCCTCCTCCTCATAGCATAAGGATCAGACTCTCTCCACAATCTCAGTCCTGAATCTTTCCTGATGTGCATGTTCTCAGCGACTGGATGAGCATCATTATGGTCTGGAATCTTGGGCTTCAATTTTCTCAAAATAAGAGACTCATCATCTTCTTCTTCAGCCTGAGGCACTGGGGCCTTGTTCTTTTCTTCAACAGGTATACTTCTGGTGTTCCTCTTGGGCTTACTAGGCTTCTGAGCTGGAGCTTTGGGAGCTGTCTTGGGCTTTGATGGAGCAGCCCCTGGCTTTATAGCATCTCCCATAAGCTTCTGAGCTTTGGGTGCTGGCGCAACATCCTCTTTCTCTTCTTCAAAGGGATCTCTCATCATGGAGGGCTTGCCAATGACTCTGGCAATGGTCTTCTTGACCCTCTCCTTCCTTTTCTTGCCTTCTCCACCTTCTTTGGGTTCAAGAGTGAACTCCATTGTCTCTTGAGTAGAGGCTATGGCCTTAGACATAGGAATTCTCTTTGCTGGAGCCTTCTTATTCATTCCTGGCTTAACTGTAGTAGCTGTGCCATACTCCTTTTTCAGCACCTTCTTCTTGGAGCTTACTTCCTCCTTAGTGGCAACATAATCCTCATCCTCAGATTCTGAGGTTCTCTTCTTCCTAGATCTGGTGGCTGCCTTTGGCAAGTTGCTGGGAGTGCTCCTGCTGCCATCATCAGAAGTGCTCGAGGGATCTGAACCCTCACTCAGCTGCACATGTTCCTCGGACCTGTTCTGACTGTCACTCTGATCATACATCTCTGCAAACCAACTGACAGCAGACCATGTGAATAGATGTAGATGAGATAGAGTGGATGAGCATCACAAAGTGCAGAGTTTTTGCAAAACAGATGACTTAAAAACTTAGTTTTAGTTCTCCACAGAAAGCATTTCGGAGCTACCGATTTGTAAACTCGGTGATACCAAAGAAGCTTTTGGAACCTAAACTAGTGAACTCGGTCAGACCGGGTCACAGTTCGGTGGCACCGAGACTGCTAGGGTTTCACAGAGAATCAAACTCGGTCACACCGATTTGCAGTTTTCCGTCAGACCGAAAATTGCAAGTGTTATGGCCTAAGCCAAATCGGTGGGACTGATTTCTACAACTCGGTCGGTCTGAGATGAGTTCGGCGGAGACCTAACCCTAAATTTTCAAATCAAATCTAACCTAAAGGATGTTTTCAGTGGATAGAATGTTTGCATACGTGGTAAAGATCATGGCAAAACAATGTGCTATGAATCAGAGGTAAAAGAATAGCACAAGGGTCGAACCCATACCCTAGTTCTACGGGAGTTCGCTACGGCAATAACGGCGGAGCAGATTTCTGTTGACGGTGATGGAAACCAGCGGCGGGAGGTCGCTGGCGGCGAGGATACGATCCGTAGACCCGAGGAGGCAGAGCAGGACACACGCGTGGGCTGAGGAGTTTGAAGAAATTTCCAAAATCTCACCCGTGGGTATATATATCCTGACCCTGTCGGTGTGACCGAGTGGAACAACTCGGTGGCACCGAGATGCAGAACCGCAAGCTGTTACTGCAACTCGGTGTGACCAAAAAGTTCAAATCGGTCGCACCGAGATTGAAACCTAGATCAACTTAGTGATCTTGGTGTGACCGAAATGGATGACTCAGCCATACCAAAATGCACAAAGAGGTTTTGGAAGTTTAAGTCTATGACGAATCCGGAACTCCGAGTGCTCCTCACACAGAGTGGTTCAAATCTGACTTGATCAAACTTTGTGTTGTAGCATGAATAGAGTTTGAGACAAGAAAAGCATAGATAGCTAGAGGAAGTCCTTAGGCATTCTTGTCCATCCATTTCGCAAAAGAGAAAAATCCAAACAATCAAGGCAACAAATGGATGTCCTCGAATGAGTAAAATATGCAACCAACATGCTCACACAATAAGATGGCAAATGAAATATGTGGAAAAGCATGCACAATCACTCTAGCATCTATCAAGCAATTTGGCGATGACTAGGTCATGTATATATGAGTATATTGATTGAGGAGTCAAATGAGAACATTTGATCGTAGGTCATACTCATTGTTTAAGCACAATTGGGTTACCATTTTTACATAATGCATTGTTGTGTTCACATCGTTAGAGTTGCTTTAGCTCAATTGATTAGAGTAAAGCTCCCCCTAGATGTGATATCCCCCCTAGGAGGGATGAATTAACCTTGGGTTTTGTCAATGATGACTTCATGTAGGTGTTTAAGATGTAGGTGCTCAAAGTTGATGTAGATCATTCGGAGCAATCCTTTGGAGTGAGTTGCACTTTCAATACCTACACGGGTTAGTCCCATAAGGAACAAACAAGGATATCCATATACATAGAGTGATATTCACATGAGATGATGTCCATGAATGCATTAGGTTACCTTGTCCCTTATCTTACCAACAAGAGGGTTTGTGACTCCTTGAACTAGTGCAAGATATGGAAGCTGTTTGCACTTGTCCTTGCCAAAATGGTATGAGTAAAGTATGTTGGCGGAGTCACCCTCAAGAACTCTCTAGTTCTTCTTCTTCGGGATCCACACCATCTTGATGGGAATCCTTGGAGTTGTAGTCGTACTCGATGAAGTAGAACTTGATGTAGTCTTGGGAACCCACTTGACCAATGCCTTAGGGGCTTCTTCAAATGCATCAATCTCCTCTTGAAGCTTGTCCTTGCCCTTTAGCTTGTGGTCTTGTGGTGGAAGATAATCTTGAGCTTGTGTTCCTTGGAAAGAATTAGGATCATACTTCTCTTGTTGGGGAACAAACTTCGTCTTGGGGTATTGATCTTATTCCCACTCAACTCCATTGGCATTGAACTTTCGTTCAAAACCAACACCTTGATTCTACCAGTGTCTTCCTTGCTTGCGTACAATTTCCTCAAATTGCTTACTTCCGGCAAGACTCTTGTAAACACCTTTCTCTATAATTCCCTTCAATAAGCTATTTTCTTGCTCAAGTGTAACTTGGCTAAGAGAATCATTAGTGGAATCAAGAGAACTACTAGAAGCAACAACATTGGTTTTAGCATGATTATTGTTACTATTAGAAGAAGAATCTTTCTTGTTCTTGTTGCTAGATTTAACTTGTGGCATGTAAGTAGACAAGAGTAAACACCTGGCAATGTAAGAAGAACTTTTCTTGCGAAGATCATCATTGATTTCCTTTAAGAACTCATGCTCTTGCTCAAGGTTGAGCTTTTCAAAGCATAGCTTCTCATGAGTCTTTAAAAGTTCTCGATGATCTTCCAAGGTAGTTTCATGAGCTAACTTAAGAGTGTTTAGTTCTTTAGTTAGATGCTCAATCTCCTTCTTATCATTGTCATTCGTTTTATCTTGATTAGCATGATTAATAGCAAGTTCATCATAGTTTTCACAACTAGAGTTGTCAACAAGTAAATCATAATCACCTAGCAAATCATCTTCATCACTATTGAAATCAACATACTTGGGGTGTGATACCTTTGGGCCTTTAGCCATGAAGCATCTTCCAATTCCTTCATTTGGTGAGTCAAATATGTCATAGGAGTCGGTTGACACAAGTGCTAGACCGGCAACACCTTCATCTTGAGTTTATTCGGAGTCGGAGTGGTATCTTTTTCGGAGTGATTGTCGGAGTTGGAGCTGGATACCCATTCACCAACATGAGCTTGATGTCTTCGTTTTGTGTAGCTCTTTGATGAATTGTCCTTCCTTTCCGAATCTGTAACACCCACGATGCGGCTATATCTCCCACGTGTCGGAGCACGACTTAGAGGCATAACCGCATTGTAGGCAAAGTCGCAAGAGGGGTAATCTTTACACATCCCATGTACTGAAGAAGAAAGAGGTACAGAGTTGGCTTACAATTGCCACTTCACACAATACATAAATATAGCATTAATCATCCAGATACAATCAAGGTCCAACTACGGAACCAAAATAAAGACAACCCCAAATGCATAAGATCCCCAATCGCCCCAACTGGGCTCCACTACTGATCGTCTGGAAAGGAAACGTAGTAACGTCCCGAGTCCTCATCGAACTCCCACTTGAGCTCAGTCGCATCTCCTGGAATGGTATCATCAACACCTGCATCTGGTTTTGGAAGTAATCTGTGAGTCACGGGGACTCAGCAATCTCACACCCTCGCGATCAAGACTATTTAAGCTTATGGGTAGGGAAAAGGTATGAGGTGGAGCTGCAGCAAGCACTAGCATATATGGTGGCTAATCTTATGCAAATGAGAGCGAGAAGAGAAAGGCAAGGCACGGTCAAGAATCTATGATCAATAAGTGATCCTAGACTACTTACGTTCAAAGATAACACGAGACCATGTTCTCTTCCCGGACTCCGCCGAAAAGAGACCATCACGGCTACACACGCCGTTGATTCATTTTACTTAAGTTTAGTTTCAGGTTTTCTACAACCGGACATTAACAAATTCCCATCTGCCCATAACCGCGGGCACGGCTTTCAAAAGTTCAAATTCCTGCAGGGGTGTCCCAACTTAGCCCATCACAAGCTCTCACGGTCAACGAATGATATTCCTTCTCCCAGGACGACCCGATCAGACTCGGAATCCCGGTTACAAGACATCTCAACAATGGTAAAACTAAACCAGCAAAGCCGCCCGAATGTGCCGACAAATCCCGATAGGAGCTGCACATATCTCGTTCTCAGGGCACACCGGATGAGAGCTCCGTACAACTAAAACCAAACCTCGAGTTTCCCCGAGGGGCGCTGCAAAGGACTCTAGTTTGGACCAACACTCAGAGGAGCACTGGCCCGGGGTTTTAAAATAAAGATGACCCTTGAGTCCACGAAACCCAAGGGAAAAAGGCTAGGTGGCAAATGGTAAAACCAAGGTTGGGCCTTGCTGGAGGAGTTTTATTCAAGGCGAACTGTCAAGGGGTTCCCATTATAACCCAACTGTGTAAGGAACGCAAAATCAAGGAACATAACACCGGTATGACGGAAACTAGGGCGGCAAGAGTGGAACAAAACACCAGGCATAAGGCCGAGCCTTCCACCCTTTACCAAGTATATAGGTGCATTAAAGTAAACAAGGTACAATAATGATATCCCAACAATAAAAATGTTCCAACAAGGAACAAACTCCAATCTTCACCTGCAACTAGCAACGCTATAAGAGGGGATGAGCAAAGCGGTAACATAGCCAAACAATGGTTTGCTAGGACAAGGTGGGTTAGAGGTTTGACATGGCAATATGGGAGGCATGATAAAGCGAGTGGTAGGTATCGTAGCATAGGCATCGCAATAGAGCGAGCAACTAGCAAGCAAAGATAGAAGTGATTTCAAGGGTATGGTCATCTTGCCTGCAAAGTTCTCCGAGTTGACATGAGCTTGGTCCTCGTAAGCGTACTCAACGGGTTCCTCGATCACGTACTCGTCTCCCGGCTCTACCCAAAGCAAGAACATAAGCAAAGGGAACCACAATCAATCACGGTGCAATGCGCAAGCAACATGATGCAAAACATGGCATGATAAGCGGGATGTGATATGCAATGCATATGCATGCTCCGGAAGGAAAAGATTGAACCAGGCCTCAACTTGGCAAACCAAGAGTGCCGCTGGAAAGATGAGTTGATTTCGGTCAAAATCGATATAAAGATCACCGGAATCGGATGCACGTTTGCAAATGGCAAGCAAAACAATAATGGCACCAATCTGCGATTAACAGCACGATGCCATCTAAATGCATCAAGAAAAATAAGCTACTGCACTCTAACATAGCAACAAAGCACATGGCAGTGATCCACTCAAGATGCTTGACAAAAGATGAACACTGAGCTATGGCTAAATCACACAATAGCAGGTTCAAACAAGCATGACAAAAGTGCGAAAGATATCAGGTTCACAGACTTAGTGAAAATAACAACATGTCAGGATTTAACATCAGGAAGCAATGTTTAGAGCAAGATAACAACATGATACAGGAACATATCATGGAAAATCAAGGCATGGTATGAAACTACTCAAAGCATATAGCAAAAGTCCCTTATTGACCATAAACCAAAAGGGATCAGAAAATATAATGGCAACCATGTAAACACAGCAAGTTTTCGTTAACAGATTCAGACTTAGCAGAAAATTGGACATGGCAAAAACAGAGTTACGTAGGCATGTTTGCAATCTCGATGCACTCACCACAAGGCATTGCATGACAAACTAAGCATACACCCAGCAAGAATACATGATCAATAAGCTAACCATGACAAGAACCAACTCATAGCATGCATGGATCAACTACAACAACCTCGGCAAAATTGCTTAACACGTAAACAATCTGCCAAGAACATTTTATAGCAAAAGTATAGCAAGACTGAGTCATGCTAGGGTACTCCATAATTGCAAACAAAGACATGGATGGATAGAACATAATAATATCTAAAAATCATCATTACTGAACATGCTCAAAAGAGGCATGGATCACTCTGTAGCAACAAGAATACATGGCATAAAAATATCATCAGGGAAATGACTTAGAAGAATTCTAAGTCCCTGAAATCAGCAACATCACGAGATCTAATTTGCATGCTTGTTCTAATCACCACATTGATCACAAAAAACATGACATACACCCCTGTTAAGATGGCATGGCATAGCCCAAAACACATGTAGGGCTCAAGTTCATAGGAGGCACACATTAATCATGGCAAAAATGACAAATGTCCATAATCTATTAAGGAACAGAAACTAACATTACATAGCACTCCTGCAACAGCATTTAGGGCATCAAGACGAACTCAAATGAACATGGTGCAATGGAATGAAATGAAGATCACATCCAGACGAACAATTCGATATATCATACGCGCAAAACGGAGCTACGGATGATGAGATATGATGCCATGAACATAGCTAAAAATGTTAGGGACTTAGGAAGAAAATGGGGTCAACCCTAGAATTTTGGATCTGGATCTGGGGGCACGCTTCCCGAGGAACGTCGGAGCTCTCGCCGGAGTTCTTCACTGCGGTGGCCGGGACTTGCCGGGGGGAGGAAGATGGCCGGAGCTTGGAGCGGTGGCCGGAGCTTGACACTGGCGACGAGGCGCGGCGCCGGGCGCGGGGTGGTGGCGAGCGGCGATGGCGGGGCGGCGGCCGGCCGGCACGGCGAGGGCTCGGGCGGCGGAGGAGACGAGCCGGGTGGCGGGGTCCCGCGCGGGGCGGCTGCGGCGATTCGGGCCGGGAGGGCCTCCCGCGGGCCGGCGAAGTGGGCGCGGGCGGTGAGCGAATCACATGGCGACACGTGGCGGCGGCGCGGTGGTGCGGACGCGTCTGGCGCCGGGCGGACGTGTCCGGCACGCGAAGGAAGGGAAGACTAGGGTTAGGGGTGGATTTGATCCGAGATTTGGATGGGGAAGGCTTATTTATACATAGAAGGAGCTAGGAGACTCCAAATGGAGTGCGGTTTTCGGCCACGCGATCGTGATCGAATGACCCAGAGGATGGAGGGGGTTTAGCTGGGTTTTGGGCCACTTTGGAGAGGTGTTGGGCTTCAACACACACGAGGCCTTTACGGTTCCTCGGTTAACCGTTGGAGTATCAAACGAAGTCCAAATGGCACGAAACTTGACAGGCGGTCTACCGGTAGTATACCAAGGCCGCTTGGCAAGTCTCGGTCCATTCCGAGAATGTTTAACACCCGCACATGAGGTAAAAGGGGACGCCGGGGATCATAGGAGTGCCGGAATGCAAATCGGACAACGGGGAAAATGCTCGGATGCATGAGACAAGCACGTATGCAAATGCGATGCACATGATGACAAGATATGAGATGCAAGACATGGACAAAATGCAAAACAAAGACAAAACCCAACCACTAGGGAATATCATAACTTAGTGCCGAAATTGGCAAGAGTTAGAATACAAATATGGCGAGTTACATACAGAGCGTTACAACACTCCACCACTATGAAAGGATCTCATCCCGAGATCTAGGACTGGAAAAACTCCGGATATTCGGAACCGAGTTGGTCCTCACGTTCCCAGGTGGCTTCACGATCAGAATGATGTGACCACTTCACTTTCAGGAATTTGATAGACTTGTTGCCAGTCTTGCGCTCAGTTTCTTCAAGAATAGCAACGTGATGCTCATGATAAGACATGTCTTCTTGGAGATCAATCTCTTCGAAGTTGATGGTGCGATCAGGAGTCTTGAGACACTTGCGGAGCTGAGACACGTGAAACACGTCATGCACGTTTGCAAAGTTGGACGGAAGCTCAAGTTGATAGGCGAGATCGCCTCTTTTGCCAATGATCTTGAAATGACCCACATATCTAGGGCAAGCTTCCCTTTGATACCGAAGCGACGAGTACCTTTCATTGGAGAGACGCGGAGGTAGACATGGTCTCCGATCTCGAAAGCCAAGTCATGATGCTTGCTATCATAGTAACTCTTCTGGCGCGATTGCGCGGCTTTGAGATTTTTACGAATGACTTTGCACATTTCTTCAGGCTCTGTGATCAAGTCATTTCCAAGAAGTTGGCGTTCACCAGTCTCTGACCAGTTAAGAGGAGTACGGCACTTTCTGCCATAGAGAATCTCGAATGAGGCCTTGCCCAAACTCGCTTGGAAGCTGTTGTTGTAGGAGAACTCGGCATATGGAAGACAATCTTCCCACTTCATACCGAAAGAAATGACACAAGCCCTGAGCATATATTCAAGAATTTGATTGACTCGCTCGACTTGGCCACTAGTTTGAGGATGAAAGGCTGTGCTGAAGCGAATGTTGGTGCCCATAGCCTTCTGAAAGAGTTCCAGAACTTAGAGGTGAAGATGCTTCCATGATCTGAAGATATCAACTGCGGAATGTCGTGCAAGGAGACAATCCTGGAGGTATATAGCTCTACCAACTGAGCTGCTGTGATAGATTCTTTGATAGGAAGAAAATGAGCCACTTTAGTGAGCTTGTCGATGACAACAAAGATAGCATCATTGCCACGCTTGGACTTTGGAAACCCAGTCACGAAGTCCATCTCAATATGGTCAAACTTCCATTCTGGAATGGCAAGAGGTTGGAGGAGACCAGCTGGTCGTTGGTGTTCTGCTTTCACTCTTCTACAGACATCACATTCATTCACGAACTGAGCAATCTCGCGCTTCATTCGAGTCCACCAATACGACTGCTTGAGGTCATGGTACATCTTTGTACTTCCAGGATGAATAGATAAGAGTGAATTGTGAGACTCGTTCATAACGACTTTACGAAGTTCACCCTTAGGAACAACAATGCGATCCTCGAAGATAAGAGTATACTTGTCATCAAGGCGATAGCACTTGTACTTGGGTTGGCTCTTGGCAATCCCAATCTTCACCTTCTTCACCATAGCATCAAGAAGTTGTGCCTCACGAATCTGATCTTCCAAAGTAGGAGAGACTTGGAGGTTGGCAAGGAATCCTTGAGGAACAACTTGGAGATTAAGTTTGCGGAAAGCTTCATAAAGCTCTGGTTGGTAGGGCTTGAGAATCAAACTGTTGCAGTAAGCCTTCCTACTCAATGCATCAGCAATTACATTGGCCTTGCCTGGAGTATATTCAATACTCGGATTATACTCTTGAATCATTTCGACCCAACGAGTCTGCCTGAGGATAACGTTGGGTTGAGTGAAGATGTCCACTTTTCTTCCCAACAAGAGATGTCTCCATGTTAAAAGAGCAGGAACAACTGCCGCCAACTCGAGGTCATGAGTGGGGTAGTTCTTTTCGTTGGGCTTCAACTGGCGAGAGGTATAGACCACAACTTTCTTCTCTTGCAATAACACAGCACCGAGACCTTGAAGGGAAGCATCACAGAAAACCTCGAATGGTTTGGATTCATTAGGAGGAGTCAGAACTGGAGCTGTGACTAACTTCTGTTTGAGGGTGTTGAAATCTACGTCACATTCAAGCATCCAGACATACTTCACATGCTTCTGGAGGAGGTTGGAAAGACGCTTCGCGATCTTAGAGAAATTCTCAACGAACCTTCGACAATAGCTTGCGAGCCCAAGGAAGATGCGGAGTTGCTATTGGAAATATGCCCTAGAGGCAATAACAAAATGATTATTATATTTCCTTGTTCATGATAATTGTCTATTATTCATGCTATAATTGTATCCGGAAATCGTAATACATGTGTGAATACATAGACCACAATGTGTCCCTAGTGAGCCTCTACTTGACTAGCTCGTTGATCAACAGATAGTCATGGTTTCCTGGCTATGGACATGGGGATGTCATTGATAACGGGATCACATCATTAGGAGAATGATGTGATGGACAAGACCCAATCCTAAGCTTAGCTCAAAGATCGTGTAGTTCGTTTGCTGTAGCTTTTCTGAATGTCAAGTATCATTTCCTTAGACCATGAGATTGTGCAACTCCCGGATACCGTAGGAGTGCCTTGGGTGTGCCAAACATCACAACGTAACTGGGTGACTATAAAGGTACATTACAGGTATCTCTGAAAGTGTCTGTTGGGTTGGCACGAATCGAGACTGGGATTTGTCACTCCGTATGACGGAGAGGTATCTCTGGGCCCACTCGGTAATGCATCATCATAATGAGCTCAATGTGACCAAGGGGTTGGTCAAGGGATCATGCATTACAGTACGAGTAAAGTGACCTGCCAGTAACGAGATTGAACAAGGTATTAGGATACCGACGATCGAGTCTCGGGCAAGTAACGTACCGATTGACAAAGGGAATTGAATACGGGATTGATTAAGTCCTCGACATCGTGGTTCATCCGATGAGATCATCGAGGAGCATGTGGGAGCCAACATGGGTATCCAGATCCTGCTGTTGGTTATTGACCGGAGAGGCATCTCGGTCATGTCTGCGTGTCTCCCGAACCCATAGGGTCTACACACTTAAGGTTCGGTGACGCTAGGGTTGTAGAGATATTAGTATGCAGTAACCCGAAAGTTGTTCGGAGCCTCGGATGAGATCCCGGACGTCACGAGGAGTTCTGGAATGGTCCGGAGGTAAAGATTTATATATAGGAAGTCCAGTTTCAGCCAGCGAGAAGGTTTCGGGGGTTACCGGTATTGTACCGGGACCACCGGAAGGGTCCCGGGGGTCCACCGGATGGGGCCACCTATCCCGGAGGGCCCCATGGGCTGAAGTGGCGTGGGAACCAGACCCTGATGGGCTGGTGTGCCCCACCCAAGGGCCCAAGGCGCCTAGGGTTGGAAACCCTAGGGGGCCGTTGCCCCCCGAGGGGGCATGCGCCCCCTGGTTGGAAACCCTAAGGGGGTCGTTGCCCCCAGGGGCCACCCCCCCCCTTTTAGATGGGATCTCCAAGGGGGCATGCACCCCCCCTAGCCCCTATATATAGTGGAAGGGAGGGAGGGCAGCCGCACCTTGCTCTTGGCGCCTCCCTCTTCCTCCGTAACACCTCTCCTCCCCGCTTATGCTTGGCAAAGCCCTGCTGGGATCCTGCTGCATCCACCACCATGCCGTCGTGCTGCTGGATCTTCATCAACCTCTCCTTCCCCCTTGCTGGATCAAGAAGGAGGAGACGTCTTCCCAACCGTACGTGTGTTGAACGCGGAGGTGCTGTCCGTTCGGCACTTGGTCATCGGTGATTTGGATCACGGCGAGTACGACTCCATCATCCCCGTTCACTTGAACGCTTCCGCTCGCGATCTACAAGGGTATGTAGATGCACTCCTATTCCCCTTGTTGCTAGAATACTCCATAGATTGATCTTGGTGATGCGTAGAAATTTTTTAATTTCTGCTACGATACCCAACAGTGGCATCATGAGCTAGGTCTATGCGTAGTTACTATGCACGAGTAGAACACAAAGTAGTTGTGGGCGTCGATATTGTCAATTATCTTGCCGTTACTAGTCTTATCTTGATTCGGCGGCATCGTGGGATGAAGCGGCCCGGACCAACCTTACACGTACGCTTACGTGAGACCGGTTCCACCGACTGACATGCACTAGTTGCATAAGGTGGCTGGCGGGTGTCTGTCTCTCCCACTTTACTCAGATCGGATTCGATGAACAGGGTCCTTATGAAGGGTAAATAGAAATTGGCAATTCACGTTGTGATTTTGGCGTAGGTAAGAAACGTTCTTGCTAGAAACCTATAGCAGCCACGTAAAAACTTGCAACAACAATTAGAGGACGTCTAACTTGTTTTTGCAGCAAGTGATTTGTGATGTGATATGGCCAAAGGATGTGATGAATGATATATGTGATGTATGAGATGATCATGTTCTTGTAATAGGAATCACGACTTGCATGTCGATGAGTATGACAACCGGCAGGAGCCATAGGAGTTGTCTTTATTTATTTATGACCTGCGTGTCAACATAAACGTCATGTAATTACTTTACTTTATTGCTAAAGCGTTAGCCATAGTAGTAGAAGTAATAGTTGATGTGACAACTTCAAGAAGACACGATGATGGAGATCATGGTGTCATTCCGGTGACAACGATGATCATGGAGCCCCGAAGATCGAGATCAAAGGAGCAAATGATATTGGCCATATCATGTCACTATTTGATTGCATGTAATGTTTATCATGTTTTACATCTTATTTGCTTAGAACGATGGTAGCTTAAATAAGATGATCCCTTGTAAAATTTCAAGAAAGTGTTCCCCCTAACTGTGCACCGTTGCGAAGGTTCGTTGTTTTGAAGCACCACGTGATGATCGGGTGTGATAGATTCTAACATTCGAATACAACGGGTGTAAGACAGATTTACACACGCAATACACTTAGGTTGACTTGACGAGCCTAGCATGTACAGACATGGCCTCGAAACACAGAAGACCGAAAGTTCGAGCATGAGTCGTATAGAAGATATGATCAACATGAAGATGTTCACCGATGTTGACTAGTCCGTCTCACGTGATGATCGGACACGACCTAGTTAACTCGGATCATGTTACACTTAGATGACTGGAGGGATGTCTATCTGAGTGGGAGTTCATTTAATAATTTGATTAGATGAACTTAATTTTCATGAACTTAGTCTAAAATCTTTACAATATGTCTTGTAGATCAAATGGCCCACGTTGTCCTCAACTTCAACGCGTTCCTAGAGAAAACCAAGCTGAAAGACGATGGCAGCAACTATACGTACTGGGTCCGGAACCTGAGGATCATCCTCATGGATGCCAAGAAAGATTATGTCCTAGAAGCACCGCTAGGTGACGCACCCGTCCCACAGAACCAAGACGTTATGAACGCTTGGCAGACACGTGCTGATGATTACTCCCTCGTTCAGTGCGGCATGCTTTACAGCTTAGAACCGGGGCTCCAAAAGCGTTTTGAGAGACACGGAGCATATGAGATGTTCGAAGAGCTAAAAATGGTTTTTCAAGCTCATGCCCGGGTTGGGAGATATGAAGTCTCCGACAAGTTCTTCAGCTGTAAGATGGAGGAAAATAGTTCTGTCAGTGAGCACATACGCAAAATGTCTGGGTTGCATAACCGCTTGACTCAGCTGGGAGTTAATCTCCCGGATGACGCGGTCATTGACAGAATCCTTCAGTCGCTTCTACCGAGCTACAAGAGCTTTGTGATGAACTTCAATATGCAGGGGATGGAAAAGACCATTCCTGAAGTATTTGCAATGCTGAAATCAGCAGAGGTAGAAGTCAAAAAGTAGCATCAAGTGTTGATGGTGAATAAAACCACTAAGTTCAAGAAAGGCAAGGGTAAGAAGAACTTCAAGAAGGATGGCAAGGGAGTTGCCGCGCCCGGTAAGCAAGCTGCCGGGAAGAAGCCAAAGAATGGACCCAAGCCTGAGACTGAGTGTTTTTATTGCAAGGGAAGTGGTCACTGGAAGCAGAACTGCCCAAATACTTAGCGGATAAGAAGGCCGGCAACACTAAAGGTATATGTGATATACATGTAATTGATGTGTACCTTACCAGTACTCGTAGTACCTCCTGGGTATTTGATACCGGTGCGGTTGCTCACATTTGTAACTCAAAGCAGGAGCTGCGGAATAAGCGGAGACTGGCAAAGGACGAGGTCACGATGCGCATCGGGAATGGTTCAAAGGTCGATGTGATCGCCGTCGGCACGCTACCTCTACATTTACCTACGGGATTAGTTTTAAACCTCAATAATTGTTATTTAGTGCCAGCTTTGAGCATGAACATTGTATCAGGATCTCGTTTAATACGAGATGGCTACTCATTTAAATCCGAGAATAATGGTTGTTCTATTTATATGAGAGATATGTTTTATGGTCATGCTCCGGTGGTGAATGGTTTATTCTTAATGAATCTCGAGCGTAATGCTACACATGTTCATAGTGTGAATACCAAAAGATGTAAGGTTGATAATGATAGTCCCACATACTTGTGGCACTGCCGCCTTGGTCATATAGGTGTCAAACGCATGAAGAAGCTCCATGCAGATGGACTTTTAGAGTCTCTTGATTACGAATCATTTGACACGTGCGAACCATGCCTCATGGGTAAAATGACCAAGACTCCGTTCTCAAGAACAATGGAGCGAGCAACCAACTTATTGGAAATCATACATACGGATGTGTGCGGTCCAATGAGCGTTGAGGCTCGGGGTGGCTATCGTTATGTTCTCACCCTCACTGATGACTTGAGTAGATATGGGTATGTCTACTTAATGAAACACAAGTCTGAGACCTTTGAAAAGTTCAAGGAATTTCAGAGTGAGGTTGAGAATCAACATGACAGGAAAATCAAGTTCTTGCGATCAGATCGTGGGGGAGAATACTTGAGTCACGAATTTGGCACACACTTAAGAAAATGTGGAATAGTTTCACAACTAACGCCGCCTGGAACACCTCAGCGTAATGGTGTCTCCGAACGTCGTAATCGCACTCTATTAGATATGGTGCGATCTATGATGTCTCTTACCGATTTACCGCTATCATTTTGGGGCTATGCTTTAGAGACTGCCGCATTCACTTTAAATAGGGCTCCGTAATCCGTTGAGACGACACCGTATGAATTATGGTTTGGGAAGAAACCTAAGCTGTCTTTCTAAAAGTTTGGGGATGCGATGCTTATGTCAAGAAACTTCAACCTGAAAAGCTCGAACCCAAGTCGGAAAAATGCGTCTACATAGGATACCCTAAAGAAACTATTGGGTATACCTTCTACCTCAGATCCGAAGGCAAGATCTTTGTTGCCAAGAATGGGCCTTTCTAGAGAAAGAGTTTCTCTCGAAAGAAATAAGTGGGAGGAAGGTAGAACTTGATGAAGTATTACCTCTTGAACCGGTAAGTGGCGTAGCTCAAGAAAATGTTCCTGAGGTGCCTGCACCGACTAGAGAGGAAGTTGTTGATGATGATCATGAAACTTCAGACCAAGTTGCTACTGAACTTCATAGGTCCACAAGGACACGTTCCGCACCAGAGTGGTACGGCAACCCTGTCTTGGAAATCATGTTGTTAGACAACGGTGAACCTTCGAACTATGAAGAAGCGATGGCGGGCCCGGATTCTGAGAAATGGCTGGAAGCCATGAAATCCGAGATAGGATCCACAAGGACTTTGACTGACTTGCCCATTGATCGGCGAGCCATAGAAAATAAATGGATCTTTAAGAAGAAGACAGACGCGGATGGTAATGTGACCATCTATAAAGCTCGGCTTGTCGCTAAGGGTTATCGACAAGTTCAAGGGGTTGACTATGATGAGACTTTCTCACCCGTAGCAAAGCTGAAGTCCGTCTGAATCATGTTAGCAATTGCCGCATTCTATGATTATGAGATATGGCAAATGGACGTCAAAACGGCATTCCTTAATGGTTTCCTTAAGGAAGAATTGTATATGATGCAGCCGGAAGGTTTTGTCGATCCTAAGAATGCTGACAAGGTGTGCAAGCTCCAACACTCGATTTATGGGCTGGTGCAAGCATCTCGGAGTTGGAACATTCGCTTTGATGAGATGATCAAAGCGTTTGGGTTTATGCAGACTTATGGAGAAGCCTGCATTTACAAGAAAGTGAGTGGGAGCTCTGTAGCATATCTCATATTGTATGTGGATGACATACTGTTGATGGGAAATGATATAGAATTCTTGGAAAGCATAAAGGCCTACTTGAACAAGTGTTTTTCAATGAAAGACCTTGGAGAAGCTGCTTATATATTAGGCATCAAGATCTATAGAGATAGATCGAGACACCTCATTGGTCTTTCACAGAGTACGTACCTTGACAAGATATTGAAGAAGTTCAAAATGGATCATTCAAAGAAGGGGTTCTTTCCTGTATTGCAAGGTACGAGATTGAGCATGGCTCAATGCCCGACCATGGCAGAAGATAGAGAAAAGATGAGGGTCATCCCCTATGCCTCGGCCATAGGGTCTATCATGTATGCTATGCTGTGTACCAGACCTGATGTAAACCTTGCCGTAAGTTTGGTAGGAAGGTACCAAAGTAATCCCGGCATGGAACACTGGACAGCGGTCAAGAATATCCTGAAGTACCTGAAAAGGACTAAGGAAATGTTTCTCGTTTATGGAGGTGACGAAGAGCTCGTCGTAAAGGGTTACGTCGATGCTAGCTTCGACACAGATCTAGATGACTCTAAGTCACAAACCGGATACGTGTATATTTTGAATGGTGGGGCAGTAAGCTGGTGCAGTTGCAAGCAAAGCGTTGTGGTGGGATCTACATGTGAAGCGGAGTACATGGCAGCCTCGAAGGCAGCACAAGAAGCAGTCTGGGTGAAGGAGTTCATTACCGACCTAGGAGTCATACCCAATGCGTCGGGCCCGATGACTCTCTTCTGTGACAACACTGGAGCTATTGCCCTTGCCAAGGAGCCCAGGTTTCACAGGAAGACCAGGCATATCAAGCGTCGCTTCAAATCCATTCGTGAAAGTGTTCAAAGTGGAGACATAGAGATTTGTAAAGTGCATACGGACCTGAATGTAGCAGATCCGTTGACTAAACCTCTCCCTAGAGCAGAACATAATCAACACCAGAACTGCATGGGTGTTCGATTCATCACAATGTAACTAGAATATTGACTCTAGTGCAAGTGGGAGACTGTTGGAAATATGCCCTAGAGGCAATAATAAAATGATTATTATATTTCCTTGTTCATGATAATTGTCTATTGTTCATGCTATAATTGTATTATCCGGAAATCGTAATACATGTGTGAATACATAGACCACAATGTGTCCCTAGTGAGCCTCTAGTTGACTAGCTTGTTGATCAACAGATAGTCATGGTTTCCTGGCTATGGACATGGGGATGTCATTGATAACGGGATCACATCATTAGGAGAATGATGTGATGGACAAGACCCAATCCTAAGCTTAGCTCAAAGATCGTGTAGTTCATTTGTTGTAGCTTTTCTGAATGTCAAGTATCATTTCCTTAGACCATGAGATTGTGCAACTCCCGGATACTGTAGGAGTGCCTTGGGTGTGCCAAACGTCACAACGTAACTGGGTGACTATATAAAGGTACATTACAGGTATCTCCGAAAGTGTCTGTTGGGTTGGCACGAATCGAGACTGGGATTTGTCACTCCGTAGGACGAAGAGGTATCTCTGGGCCCACTCGGTAATGCATCATCATAATGAGCTCAATGTGACCAAGGGGTTGGTCACGGGATCATGCATTACGGTACGAGTAAAGTGACTTGCCGGTAACGAGATTGAACAAGGTATTAGGATACCGACGATCGAGTCTCGGGCAAGTAACGTACCGATTGACAAAGGGAATTGAATACGGGATTGATTAAGTCCTCGACATCGTGGTTCATCCGATGAGATCATCTAGGAGCATGTGGGAGCCAACATGGGTATCCACATCCGCTGTTGGTTATTGACCGTAGAGGCGTCTCGGTCATGTCTGCGTGTCTCCCGAACCCGTAGGGTCTACACACTTAAGGTTCGGTGACGCTAGGGTTGTAGGGATATTACTATGCAGTAACCCGAAAGTTGTTCGGAGTCCCGGATGAGATCTCGGATGTCACGAGGAGTTCCGGAATGGTTCGGAGGTAAAGATTTATATATAGGAAGTCCAGTTTCGGCCAGCGGGAAGGTTTCGGGGGTTACCGGTATTGTACCGGGACCACCGGAAGGGTCCCGGGGGTCCACCGGATGGGGCCACCTATCCCGGAGGGCACCATGGGCTGAAGTGGCGTGGGAACCAGCCCCTGATGGGCTGGTGCGCCCCACCCAAGGGCCCAAGGCGCCTAGGGTTGGAAACCCTAGGGGGTTGTTGCCCCCCGCTGGTCCCGCTGCATCCACCACCATGCCGTCGTGCTGCTGGATCTTCATCAACCTCTCCTTCCCCCTTGCTGGATCAAGAAGGAGGAGACGTCTTCCCAACCGTACGTGTGTTGAACGCGGAGGTGCTGTCCGTTCGGCACTTGGTCATCGGTGATTTGGATCACGGCGAGTACGACTCCATCATCCCCGTTCACTTGAACGCTTCCGCTCGCGATCTACAAGGGTATGTAGATGCACTCCTATTCCCCTCGTTGCTAGAATACTCCATAGATTGATCTTGGTGATGCGTAGAAATTTTTTAATTTCTGCTACGATCCCCAACTGTTGCTTCACATTCTGAGGCAGCTCCCAATTCACAATTGTAGACACCTTCTCGGGATTAACAGCTATGCCCTTGGCGGAGATGATATGCCCAAGGTAGAGAACCTCATCGAGCCAAAACTCGCACTTTGAAAACTTCGCATAGAACTGATGTTCTCTGAGTTTGTCCAGCACCAATCTCAATTGCTTGGCATGATCCTCGTTCTTGGAAAAGACCGAAATGTCATCGAGATAGACCAAGACGAAGTCATTTGTGTAGGGGTTGAAGATGAAGTTCATCATGCGAGAGAATGCTGGAGGAGTGTTGACAAGGCCGAAAGACATGACAGTGGATTCATATGAACCATAGCTTGTTCTAAACTGTCACAGCCCTAAAATTTGCTTGTAGCTAATTACCTGAGTGAGCATCATGCATCATGTCTAAATTCTGAAAGTTGAATTGAGGTTAGTTGAAACCCTCATAAATCACTTCAAAAATAATCAACATTAAATTTTTTTCAAAGAAGTCCAAGAAAATGTTCCTCTTAGTCTCTGAAAATATTGGCAAGAGGTAAAACTTAAAACAATATTTTTGGAAACTCAGAGATATTTATTTTGGGCCTTTGAATTAAATATATAACTATTTGCATTGGATATATATTTATTAATTAATTAATATATGTCCAATAATTCTGATCTTTGGTGAAGGGCTTTGGAATAATCCAACCAGTCCCTACAAGAAATATCAGAAGCAACAAAAATGATTTAGTGTCTAAAACTAAATTAAAAAGAAATTACAGAAAATGCAAAACAGAAGAAAAAGAGAGAGAGAGAATTACCTGGCCATACCTGTGTAGCCACTTGGCCCAGGTCTTGTGGAGCCCACCTACGCGGCCCGCTACTGTGCAGCCCAGCTGCCAGTCATCTTCCCCGCCGCGCCAGGAGGACGCGGGCGTGTGCCCGACGCACGTCGTCCACCTCCTGCCTGCCTGCACGCACCCCCCGACGCCCTGGACGACTCTGGCATCGCCACGCGACCCTTGGTCCTCTCTCATTCTCCCTCGTCCTCCTCTCCTCCTCTATCTCTCTCTCTCCTGCGATCGTCGTGACCGCCCGAGAACGCTGATGAGCACCACCGCGGCCACCGCCTCTGCCTCATTTCTCTGACCGGCCCAGAGGCTCCGCCTCGACCCCCTCTTTCTTCCACCCCGAGCCGCGCCACCACGGGAGCCCCACATCGCCGCCATGAGTCGTCTTCCCCGAGCACGGCCTCCGGACTCCATCGACGGATTCGCCGTCGCCAAGCCGTCCCCGAGAAAGCCGAGCCCCTCTTCGTGATCGCTGTGAGCTACCGCTCCGAACCCCTCTCTTCCCCGCCTCTTTTGCACCGTGTAGCCCTAGTTTCACTGAAGCCGATAGCTCCTCGCCGCCGGCCATGCCGCCACCGCGGCTACGGCCGTGCAAGCTCACCTCCGAGCACGTCAACACACTCAGGGAGTCTCCAAGAGCTCGAATCGCCCGCCAGTTAGTCCTGCCCTGCACCGTAGCCGCAAACCCGTGCACACCCGAACTCCGGCGCCGCCGCGAGCTCACTTCCGACGAGCTCTATCCACCCCCGCACCTCCCTTTGATCTCCCTAGATGCGCACGGGCACGGGGTATCCTCTGGTGCCCCTGGCACGTCGATCCGTCGCCTCTGGCGAGTTTCGAGCGAACTCCACCGCGGTTCGAGGTCACCGCCGGCGAAACTCCGGCGGCTGATGTCGTGGCTCGTCATTAGCCACTAATGACTCAGCTAAACCACCCCTAGTGCCACTGCCATGTGGGCCCTATGCCTGTTAGTTTAATTTAATTTTCTGTTTAGATTAGTTCATAACCCACTTGGACCCACACGTCAGCATTGACTTTGCTGACGCGGCCGTTGACTGGTCCCACATGTCATCCACCCAAACCAGCCCTGTTACACTGACCCGTGGGTCCCAGCCGTCAGGTTTGACTCTGGGCGACCCTATTGACCAGCTGACATCACAGTGATGCAGTGCTGACGCAGTAACTCCTTTTTCTGGATTTATTCTTATTCAAGAAATTCCAGAAAATAGTTAAAACTTGTAAAAATCATAGAAAATAATCTATAACTCCAATGGAAATAATTTATATATGAAAAATGATCAGAAAAATCCAGTCTATCCATCTGTACTGGTTTCATGCATGTTAGAGCAACCTAACCTTGCTGTTTAGATGAAACATGATAATGCACTTATATGAGTTCATATTTTAGGCTTGTATTTGAATCTTTGATTCAAATAAGCTCAAACCACCCTGGTTTTAGTTGCATTAGCTCAAACACATCGTATTGACATGTCATGATCATGCATCATGTTGTGCATTGCATTGATTGTATTTCTTTCTGTGTTTGCCGGTGATTGTTCCCCCTCGATAGAGTATGTTTCGACGATGTGATCAATGACACCGATGAAGAGCTATATCATCTTCGGAAGTGCCAGGCAAGCAAAACCCCCTTGTTCATTCAGATACAATCCCACTCTCTCGCTCCGGCTCTCTTTTACTGCATTAGTACAACAACGATTCAACTGTTACATGCTGCGGTAGTTGAACCCCTTTCCTCTGCATGACATGTCATTGCCACAGTAAATAGATGAAACCCACTAGCATGAGTAGGAGTTGTTTGAGCCCTGATGTGCCTACTCATTCATGTTTGTTTGTCATGCCCGCTACTTCTTAGAGTTGAGTCAGGTCTGATTCATCGGGGATGAATCGGAGGTGTGTAAACATGTCCTACTGTTGAGAGCTAAGTGTGTGAACACGATTTGGTAAAGGTAGCGGTGAGAGGCCATGTAGGAGTACATGGTGGGTTGTCTCATTGAAGCCGTCCTCAGGAACTAAGTTCTATGTTTGTGATCCATGAAACAGTTACTACCACGCATTGGGCCCGAAACCAATGGACCCTCTCGGCTTCTTGATCACCCTTGTCCTCTGTCCAGGAGTTGCAACTAGTTTCTGGTGTTTATAGGATTTGTGTTGGCGGCCGTGCGTAGCGCTGACCCTAGGGGTGGGCTATGATGCAGTAGATACACCGTGGCCGGGCATGCCGGGCGCCCGTTTGGTGTCTCGGAACCCTGTACACATCGTCCGGGGCCGTATGTGGAAACCTCGGCCGGACTCCCTGCGGATGGAACCTGGATAGGCAATAAACCTGGACTAGAGACTTGAGTGTTTAGGTAGGCCGTGGCCGAAACCCTCATTGGGCTTCCGCTTGAAGGTTGCCGAGTACATGTCGTGTAAACGGCGGTAAGTGGTGAGAGCGTGTGTGAAGAAGTACACCCCTGCAGGGTTAACATCATCTATTCGAATAGCCATGTCCGCGGTAATGGACTTCTGGGTGGCCTATAACAGTTCATAGACAAGTGAAAGTGGATACTCTAAAACTCGCAAGATAAGTGTGAGTACTATGGATGGCCTTCCCGTAGGGAGACGGGAGTGGATCCATAGTGGTGTATTGAATGGTGAATATGTGGACTCGTGTGCGCCACCTCAAAAGAGTTGCTTGCAGTCGTAGTTCAGGTTAGCCACTGAGTCAAAGCTGGCTTGCTGCAGTCAAACTCCACCACCCCCTTTATTGATACCGATGCATATGTAGATAGTTCTGATGTAAGTCTTGCTGGGTACATTTGTACTCACGTTTGCCTATTTTATGTTTTGCAGAGAGACGCCAGTCTCGCTAGTAGTTCCATGTGGACTTCGATGTTTAGCTTGATACCTCAGCTACGATCTTGTGCCCTCGGCAAGATCTGGTAGATAGTCAGGCTTCTTAGCCTTTTTCATTTGTAGATGTCTGTACTTAGACATGTTAAGCTTCCGCATGTGCTTTGATTTGTATGCTATGATTGTTGGGTCATGAGACCCATGTTTGTAATTTCTCGCTCCTCGGAGCCTAATGAATAAATACTTGAGTCGTAGAGTTATGTTGTGATGCCATGTTGTATTTACACATATCGAGCATATTGTGTGTATGATTGAAATGCTTGGCATGTGTGGGATCCGACAATCTAGTTGTTTATCCTTGGCAGCCTCTCTTATGGGGAAATGTAGTCTAGTGCTTCCATGAGCAATAGTAGTCCGCTACAGCCCGGTTCACCGGAGTCCTGCTAGCCCGGCACTACTGCTCAGGACACTTGACTGGCCGGCATGTGTTTCACTTTGTTCCTGTGTCTGTCCCTTCGGGGAAATGTCACGCGGTGACATTCGGAGTCCTGCCTAGCCTGCTACAGCCCGGGTTCCCGGAGTCCTGTTAGCCTAGTGCTATAGCCCGGATTCACACGCTGCTGACCGACATGCTCGATGTGATTCATGTATGCCTGTCCCCATAGGTTGGTGCCGCTTTGGGTTCACGACTAGCCATGTCGGCCCGGATTCTCTGTCATATGGATGCTAGCGACATTATCATATACGTGAGCCAAAAGGCGCAAACGGTCACGGGCCAGGTAAGGTGGCACCCGTGGGAATACCGTGCGTGAGGCCGCAAAGTGATATGAAGTGTTACATGCTAGATCGGTGTGACTTAGGATCGGGGTCCTGATAGCGTTGGTATCAGAGCCTGACTGCCTATAGGATTACCAAGCCAAACTGGTCGAAGTTGTGTCTAGAAATGCTTTAGTTATGTAGGGGAATTTATTGTGGAAGGGAACGTAAGGCTCTTTTTTTACTCCTTCTCCCTATGCCCTTCTGATCTGAGTCAACCTCTTCCTTTCTACGGGGATTAAGAACTAGTCTTCTCATCTTTCTATCAGGATCACGTGTTACTAATCCGTAGACTTGTAGGATTGATGGATTCAAGTCTCAGTTCAGTTTCTATTACTTATGTTCTTAGCTGGCCTCAGAACCTTGATATTGTGTTGTTAAGTGACTATGCAAATCCTTGTGAACGTCTCAAATCTTTTTCTGAGCATTTACAGCCGTTATGCTGTCCGAGTCATCCCAGGTTTCTAAGTAGTCTGATGCATTTGCAAACCCCTTCCTCCTGTTCCTGATGTCCATTTGGGCCAGATTAATCACACTAATCGGTGAGTTGAGGTACTCTGTTGCCTCGACATATATGTTGGAGCTATTATTATGACCCTAGGTGTTTTAGGGAGTCACCTAGTAATCTAGCCATGTTTTGTGTTCTGGTGTGATTATTCTGGCCACCATTCTCGAAAGCATCCCGTGATGCCATTTAGTAGTAGGTATTCTAATTCTGGGTTCTTGAACCTGATGTTCACCCTACTTACCTCATGTTGATAGTGTTGCTAGTTCCTTTAGGATATTAGTAACCTTTGCATTAGTCCTCGAGGTCCGTGGTATTTCCTTCTTCCAAATACTATGAACCACTTATGGCAGAATTTTGTTGGATCAAAAGATCACAATAAGAGTGCTCTCGATGAGTTCTCCGTTCTACATTGTGACTCTGCCAGTTCTACCTATCTGCATGGGTTATCCGGAAGAATTATGTTGAACTCGTTCGACATGCTAACCTATGCATCAACAACTCAGAAAGTGATATGTTCCTTTGACTTGTCCCTTTCCAGTTGTATTCCGACCTTCGTCTGTCAATTGATAGTCAGGAGTAATTATGCATTCGTGCTATCAATGCTTATTATTCTTGTGGTCCGTCAAGCCATTCTATCTCGGAATGACTAGGAGAAACAAACTCCAGTACCTCATCCATATCCAGGATTGGGTCAAAATAGTTGTGCTCCGCAGATCAAAATGCCAATCCAGCTATTGATTCTGTTCTACCCTAAAGTATTGCCGTCTTATGCCAAGAATGTCATGAGAATTGCACAACCTGTCATGAATTCTTGATACAGTAATACTCCTCACCATCATTGTTCATTCCTCGGTTCCTGTGTTATCGTATCCAGAATGCCGACAAGTGAATCGTGATGTGTGAAATCAATACTCCTAGCAACTTCGTTGCTTGGTAGTTAATGTACATTAATATCATTCTTAGCGTGTTGGTTATCGAAACACTATTCTAGGATTGATCGTGCTACCTTGTCCTCAGTTCTGGTGCACTCTTCGATCTTTGAGTTAGGATTGAATCGCTTGCTCATTTGATCATATCGTCTTGCCTGAAAAGCAAGATTGTTCTCGAGCTTAGTAACATATCAGTGGTTCGTGATTTTCCGAATATCTTCTCGGAAGTATCACCAGGTTTTCCCCTGACGGTTATGTTGAGCTCGTGATCAAGTTGGTTTTTCAATAAACCACTTTTCTCCAAGAATCTGTGTTGGATACCCCTGAGCTAGTTGGTTAAGCCAAACAACAACTTGGAGAGTTGGAAGATAAAAACTTGTCTGACTTAGCTCATGTTAAGGGATATCTTTTTGTGTGTGTTTGTGTGTGTGTGTGTGTTGAAGAAAGATGATATCTCTATCGATGGGTCCTCGTGATCAGTTGTTGGATCTATTGCCGTGTCAAAACTTTGACTTGAGTATGGGTTATCGTCAAGTCAAATCAGAACCAACGATGTTCGTAATGTTGTCTTACTCGTGGTTGTTCCTCGAGAATATACCATTACATCTTTTGGTCTGACCAATACTATCACGTTGTTCACATAATGGTGGAAGTCCAGTGATATGGAAATTCCAATGAGTTGCTGTCGAGCCCATCAGCGGCATTTTGTCTTCCCCATGATTCATGTTGAACATCCAGCTAGTGTTGGAAACTTTGTAAGCATTATCTTCATGTCCCGTTCATGAATTACATGTTTGGTGTAAGAAGCGACTTCCTCTAATTCATGTGTGTTGATGTAAGTTGTCACCATGAGTTTGAGAAAGCTTGTTTCTGTTCCTCTGGAATCATCCCAAGTCAACCATGCATGTGCAAAGTATTCTATGGTCTGATAGACTGATCATCTTCATTCTATATGCATCCCTAGCACACCAAGACATTGATTGATTTGTTCAGGGAGAAGAAGTTCTCCATAGGAGCTAATCATATGACTTATGCAAGGACTTCGATATCCTCGATGATGGTTCCTCACCCGAACTTCGGCAGTGTTTTACTATAAGACTACTGAGTGATCATGCTTGTCTTGGACAGTGTGTTCACACGTATGTAGCAGAACTAGCTCATGTTTTGGAGCTTGCTATCATAGTTCATTTCCCGAGAATCTCGCAACTCCGTCTCGTCGGTTTGTGTTGCAAACTTTCTTTCCAGACATGCTGTCTGAAATATCCTGTTTCCAACCAGATCTGAATCTCAGGTAGATATGATGGTTGGAACATTCCCAACATTTGCATTTTGTTCCCAGTTTGCACCCCATTGTGCCAATGTCCTATGGGTTGTCCTTCTCAGCAGTTGCCGTCAAGGATCGTCTTCAAAAGTGGTCCTACCACGGGTCCCATCCATTTCCGATGATAAGCAAAAATCATCCATTGCGTTGTCCTCAACAAGGTAGTCCACATCATCCATCCTAGTCTGAGCATGCCACTCCTTCGAACTCTTCTAGACGATCAATTGAGAATTGCCTTAGGCTGGTATAGAGAGTTTCAATGATCTATGGATCAAAAGTAATTCTTCTTGCCACTTAAGGGAACAGTTCAACGAATCACTTTTTCCAAGGTGCCCCGTTACGGAATCATGGCAATTATTTCCTCGCCACCTTGACACCATCCACCATCTTTCTAAGCGTGGAATTGTTGCCCACCAAATCAAACCCCGCCGTTTGTTCTTCCATCCCTCTTGATGTGTTCTGTGTCTCAACTCAAGATGTTCCAACATCTCATTCCGCGAGTGGATCTTGTATAGCTCGATCTTCGAGAAGATCAATCCTAGTATAGTTTCTTTCTGTCGTCATCGCGTGGATGAAGATCTCAAAAGCGAGGATGTCAAGATCGACATGATGCAATGAATCAACATCTTCGAGAAGGGAAATCGGATCGTGAATATTCTTTATTGGTGTTCCCTCTGTCTTCTTACCTCATGTCTTGAATCTCGGGACGAGATTCTTGTTTAGTGGGGGTGAGTTGTCACAGCCCTAGAATTTGCTTGTAGCTAATTACCTGAGTGAGCATCATGCATCATGTCTAAATTCTGAAAGTTGAATTGAGGTTAGTTGAAACCCTCATAAATCACTTCAAAAATAATCAACATTAAAATCTTTTCAAAGAAGTCCAAGAAAATGTTCCTCTTAGTCTATGAAAATATTGGCAAGAGGTAAAACTTAAAACAATATTTTTGGAATCTCCGAGATATTTATTTTGGGCCTTTGAATTAAATCAATAACTATTTGCATTGGATATATATTAATTAATTAATTAATATATGTCCAATAATTCTGATCTTTGGTGAAGGGCTTTGGAATAATCCAACCAGTCCCTACAAGAATTATCAGAAGCAACAAAAATGATTTAGTGTCTAAAACTAAATCAAAACAAATTACAGAACATGCAAAACAGAAGAAAAAGAGAGAGAGAGAATTACCTGGCCATACCTGTGTAGCCACTTGGCCCAGGTCCCGTGCAGCCCACCTACGCGGCCCGCTACTGTGCAGCCCAGCTGCCAGTCGTCTTCCCCGCCGCGCCAGGAGGACGCGGGCGTGTGCCCGACGCACGTCGTCCACCTCCTGCCTGCCTGCACGCACCCCCCGACGCCCTGGACGACTCTGGCATCGCCACGCGACCCCTGGACCCTCTCTCACTCTCCCTCGTCCTCCTCTCCTCCTCTGTCTCTCTCTCCCGCGATCGCCGTGACCGCCCAAGAACACCGACGAGCACCACCGCGGCCACCGCCTCTCCCTCATTTCTCTGACTGGCCCAGAGGCTCCGCCTCAACCCCCTCTTTCTTCCACCCCGAGCCACGCCACCGCGGGAGCCCCACAGCGCCGCCACGAGTCGTCTTCCCCGAGCACGGCCGCCGGACTCCATCGACGGATTCGCCGTCGCCAAGCCATCCCCGAGCAAGCCGAGCCCCTCTTCGTGATCGCTGTGAGCTCACGCACCGAACCCCTCTCTTCCCCGCCTCTTTTGCACCGTGTAGCCCTAGTTTCACCGGAGCCGATAGCTCCTCGCCGCCGGCCATGCCGCCACCGTGGCTACGGCCGTGCAAGCTCGCCTCCGAGCACGTCAACACACTCAGGGAGTCTCCAGGAGCTCGAATCACCCGCCCGTTAGGCCTCCCTGCACCGTAGCCGCAAACCCGTGCACACCCGAACTCCGGCACCGCCGCGAGCTCACTTCCGGCGAGCTCCGTCCACCCTCGCACCTCCCTTTGATATCCCTAGATGCGCACGGGCACGGGCTATCCTCTGGTGCCCCTGGCGCGTCGATCCGTCGCCTCTAGCGAGTTCCGAGCGAACTCCGCCGCGGTTCGAGGTCACCACCGGCGAAACTCCGGTGGCTGATGTCGTGGCTCGTCATTAGCCACTAATGACTCAGCTAAACCACCCCTAGTGCCACTGCCATGTGGGCCCTGTGCCTGTTAGTTTAATTTAATTTTCTGTTTAGATTAGTTCATAACCCACTGGGACCCACACGTCAGCATTGACTTTGCTGACGCGGCCGTTGACTGGTCCCACATGTCATCCACCCAAACCAGCCCTGTTACACTGACCCGTGGGTCCCAGCCGTCAGGTTTGACTCTAGGCGACCCTGTTGACCAGCTGATGTCACAGTGATGCAGTGCTGACGCAGTAACTCCTTTTTCTAGATTTATTCTTATTCAGGAAATTCCAGAAAATAGTTAAAACTTGTAAAAATCATAGAAAATAATCTATAACTCCAATGGAAATAATTTATATATGAAAAATGATCAGAAAAATCCAATCTATCCATCTGTACTGGTTGCATGCATGTTAGAGAAACCTCACCTTGCTGTTTAGATGAAACATGATAATGCACTTATATGAGTTCATAGTTTAGGCTTGTATTTGAATCTTTGATTCAAATAAGCTCAAACCACCCTGGTTTTAGTTGCATTAGCTCAAACACATCATATTGACATGTCATGATCATGCATCATGTTGTGCATTGCATTGATTGTATTTCTTTCTGTGTTTGCCGGTGATTGTTCCCCCTCGGTAGACGGATGTTTCGACGATGTGATCAATGACACCGATGAAGAGCTATATCATCTTCAGAAGTGCCAGGCAAGCAAAACCCCCTTGTTCATTCAGATACAATCCCACTCTCTCGCTCCGGCTCTCTTTTACTGCATTAGTACAACAACGATTCAACTGTTACATGCTGCGGTAGTTGAACCCCTTTCCTCTGCATGACCTGTCATTGCCACAGTAAATAGATGAAACCCACTAGCATGAGTAGGAGTTGTTTGAGCCCTGATGTGCCTACTCATTCATGTTTGTTTGTCATGCCTGCTACTTTTGTTGTCATGCCTGCTACTGCTTAGAGTTGAGTCAGGTTTGATTCATCGGGAATGAATTGGAACGTGGTGAACATGTCCTACCGTTGAGAGCTAAGTGTGTGAACACGATTTGGTAAAGGTAGCGGTGAGAGGCCATGTAGGAGTACATCGTGGGTTGTCTTAGAGTTGAGTCAGGTCTGATTCATCGGGGATGAATCGGAGGTGTGTAAACATGTCCTACTGTTGAGAGCTAAGTGTGTGAACACGATTTGGTAAAGGTAGCGGTGAGAGGCCATGTAGGAGTACATGGTGGGTTGTCTCATTGAAGCCGTCCTCAGGAACTAAGTTCTATGTTTGTGATCCATGAAACAGTTACTACCACGCATTGGGCCCGAAACCAATGGACCCTCTCGGCTTCTTGATCACCCTTGTCCTGTGTCCAGGAGTTGCAACTAGTTTCTGGTGTTTATAAGATTTGTGTTGGCGGTCATGCGTAGCGCTGACCCTAGGGGTGGGCTATGATGCAGTAGATACACCGTGGCCGGGCATGCCGGGCGCCCGTTTGGTGTCTCGGAACCCTGTACACATCGTCCGGGGCCGTATGTGGAAACCTCGGCCGGACTCCCTGCGGATGGAACCTGGATAGGCGATAAACCTGGACTAGAGACTTGAGTGTTTAGGTAGGCCGTGGCCGACACCCTCGTTGGGCTTCCGCTTGAAGGTTGCCGAGTACATGTCGTGTAAACGGCGATAAGTGGTGAGAGCGTGTGTGAAGAAGTACACCCCTGCAGGGTTAACATCATCTATTCGAATAGCCGTGTCCGCGGTAATGGACTTCTGGGTTGCCTATAACAATTCATAGACAAGTGAAAGTGGATGCTCTAAAACTCGCAAGATAAGTGTGAGTGCTATGGATGGCCTTCTCGTAGGGAGACGGGAGCGGATCCATAGTGGTGTATTGAATGGTGAATATGTGGACTCGTGTGCGCCACCTCAAAAGAGTTGCTTGCAGTCGTAGTTCAGGTTAGCCACTGAGTCAAAGCTGGCTTGCTGCAGTCAAACTCCACCACCCCCTTTATTGATACCGATGCATATGTAGATAGTTCTGATGTAAGTCTTGCTGGGTACATTTGTACTCACGTTTGCCTATTTTATGTTTTGCAGAGAGACGTCAGTCTCGCTAGTAGTTCCATGTGGACTTCGACGTTTAGCTTGATACCTCAGCTACGATCTTGTGCCCTCGGCAGGATCTGGTAGATAGTCAGGCTTCTTAGCCTTTTTCATTTGTAGATGTCTGTACTCAGACATGTTAAGCTTCCACATGTGCTTTGATTTTTATGCTATGATTGTTGGGTCATGAGACCCATGTTTGTAATTTCTCGCTCCTCGGAGCCTAATGAATAAATACTTGAGTCATAGAGTTATGTTGTGATGCCATGTTGTATTTACACATATCGAGCATATTGTGTGTATGATTGAAATGCTTGGCATGTGTGGGATCCGACAATCTAGTTGTTTATCCTTGGTAGCCTCTCTTATGGGGAAATGTAGTCTATTGCTTCCATGAGCAATAGTAGTCCGCTACAGCCCGATTCACCGGAGTCCTGCTAGCCCAGCACTACTGCTCAGGACACTTGACTGGCCGGCATGTGTTTCACTTTGTTCCTGTGTCTGTCCCTTCAAGGAAATGTCACGCGGTGACATCCGGAGTCCTGCCTAGCCTGCTACAGCCCGGGTTCCCGGAGTCCTGTTAGCCCAGTGCTACAGCCCGGATTCACATGCTGCTGACCGACATGCTCGATGTGATTCATGTATGCCTGTCCCCATAGGTTGGTGCCGCTTTGGGTTCACGACTAGCCATGTCGGCCCGGATTCTCTATCATATGGATGCTAGCGACATTATCATATACGTGAGCCAAAAGGCGCAAACGGTCCCGAGCCAGATAAGGTGGCACCTGTGGGAATACCGTGCGTGAGGCCGCAAAGTGATATGAAGTGTTACATGCTAGATCGGTGTGACTTAGGATCGGGGTCCTAACATGAACGCTGTCTTGGGGATATCTTGTTCATGAATGTGAATCTGATGATAGCCCATAGGGAGGTCAAGCTTTGGGAATACTTGAGCACCTTTGAGTTGTTCGAAAATCTCGTTGATGTTGGGAAGTGGGTACTTGTTCTTTATGGTCTTCTTGTTCAATGGACGGTAGTCGACACAAAGTCGGTCCATTCCATCCTTCTTCTTGACAAAAAGAACACCACAACCCCAAGGAGAAGAACTCGGCCGGATCAGACCCATATGCTCTTGTTCATCGAGTTGTTTCTTCAGCTCCTTCAACTCTTTTGGTTCAAGCTTGTAAGGACGTTTGCAAACAGGTTCCGTGCCAGGCTCAAGATCGATGACGAATTCAACTAGCCGGTGAGGAGGCATTCCTGGAAGCTCTTCGGGAAAGACGTCTTGATATTCACAAACGACTGGAATCTGAGAGATGGCATCCAACTCGCCCTTCTCGTTGAGAGAAAACAGTCGAATGGTATCGTCACGAGCAGCAAAGACAATCACATCCTCAAACGAGTGTGTCAATTGAATCTGCCTGGCAGCACAATCAAGCTGAGCCTTGTCCTTAGAAAGCCAGTCAATGCCGAGTATTAGATCAATATCCAAGTCACCCAGAACAATTGGAGAAGCCAGAAATTTGTAGTCGCCCATCATGATAGAAACATCCGGGACGCAGATATTAGCTGTCATCTGCTTGCTCGGGGACACAATTGATAAAGATCTTGGCAAATGTTGATAATCACACTCATACTTTGATGCAAAAGGTTTAGAAATGAAACAATGCGATGCACCAGTATCAAAAAGACCTTTTGCCGGAATAGAGTTAACTGGAAGGTTTCCCATGATCACTTCTGACGAGTCCTCTGCCTGAGTTGCGTTCATCATGTTGACCTTTGCAAACTTGGGATTATGCTTGACCACTGCATTGCTGGCAGATCTCATAGGAGGAGGAAGACGCCTCTGGTTGAAGCATTTGTTTGCATAGTGACCCTTCTGCTGACACTTGTTGCACGTGACCTCTGAGAGCGGACGGTGATACGGAGCACTTGATCTTGGAGCATGAGACGAAGCCTTGTTCTGATAGCCTGGGTTGGGTGGGAAGATCCATTGCCACCTTTGCTCTTCTACTGATAAGGCTGACGGAACAGAGGAGGAGGAGGCAACCAATACTTTTGCTGCTTAGCTGCCACTTGAGTTGAAGAAGCAGGAGTTGCATCCCTGACTCTCTTCTTGGAAGCATCGCACTTGAGCTGAGCAGCCTCTTGCTTCAGTGCCATATTGTAGAACTCATCATACTTTCTCGGCTCAAAAAGCACAAGAGCTAGTTGCAGATCTTCTCTGAGGCCACCTCTGAACTGATAAATCATGCTCTTCTCGTCAGGGACGTCTTGCTTGGTGAAACGAGCGAGCTTCTGGAACATGATGTTGTATTGGTAAACAGACAAGCTGCCTTGCTTCAGATTGCGGAACTCCTCACGCTTGCTCTCAACAACACTTTGAGGAATGTGGTGAGCTCTGAAGTCCTGGCGGAAATCATCCCAGGTAATCACACGACCTCCTCTGGAATCTTTGTATTGCTGATACCACTCAGCAGCTTGGTCTTTGAGTTGGAACGAAGCAAACTTGACAAAGTCCTCAGGCCTGACGTTGCTACACTCGAAATGTTTGCAGATATCCATGAGCCAATCATCAGCGTCTGTGGCCTCTACACAGTTACTGAAGGTCTTCGGCTGGTTTGCAAGGAACTGGTTGAGTGTAGCAAACTGAGTTTGATTGTTGCCATTGCCTTGATTTCCTTGGTTGCGCTCTTGCAAGAGTTGCATAATCAGCTGCGTGTTGGCATTGGTAGCGGCCATCATAGCTTGCCATGCCTCCGGAGGTGGAGGTGGTGGCGGCGGTTCCGGATTCTGACGCGTTGGAGGAGCCATCCTGAAGAGGGTGACATCCGTTAGCATCTTGACAGACATATATTCAAGCTGAATCAAATGGATCGAAATTGCAACATATAGTCTTAACATTCGAACAAGACTGAACAAATGAATTCCAAATTAAATGATCACACTTCCATAAATTGAGAAGCCACTTAGATAGAGGTAGATGAATAAAACAACAAGGTACGGACATGAACAAATACTTGGTAAGGATTACTCAATCACAAACCAAATATCTGCGGAAGAAATACTAGAGCTACATGAATTCGCACATATGAAACTCCCGAAATTTTCCGGTTATGCAATCAGGTGTTGGGGATACAGGGGAAGCATAATATCTCACCCAAAACTAGCAAATCCTACATCCAGCTGTATCCATCCTTCAACACATAACCAAGAAACCTTCGGAAATCATTTACCTCAACCTTCGAAAAGCATCCGTTATACGAGTTATGGCAATACTCCCGAACTCCCGCCCCGGTACTGGGTGGCGTCGAGGTTATCTCACCAACAACAGCATAAAAGAGATTTTTCGATGTCGGCAAAACTCAGGTATTCCAGAACTACAACGATAAAATTGTGACGACAACACCTCGGATCTCAACTCCCCGGGACACTGCCACAACCCCTAAATGTCAGGAGGCACCAAGAACAATGTCCTCGTCACAAAACCATCAGAACGATTCCAAGATACCCGCGTGATCCTAAATTTTTTAGTGAAATTTGAGAAGAGAGGAGTCAAAACTTTACATCAGGATGCCTCACCAGAGCGACGAAGGGACCGAGGACTAAAAAGAATCCTACTCTCCGATATATATAATCCTAAAAGACTCAAAACATTTTTCTAGACTCAACAACGCCAGCGATTCGATCAAGCAGGGGGCTCCTAAGTCGGGGAAGGCTCTGATACCAACTTGTAACACCCACGATGCGGCTATATCTCCCACGTGTCGGAGCACGACTTAGAGGCATAACTGCATTGTAGGCAAAGTCGCAAGAGGGGTAATCTTTACACATCCCATGTATTGAAGAAGAAAGAGGTATAGAGTTGGCTTACAATCGCCACTTCACACAATACATAAATATAGCATTACAATCATCCAGATACAATCAAGGTCCGACTACGGAACCAAAATAAAGACAACCCCAAATGCATAAGATCCCCGATCACCCCAACTAGGCTCCACTACTGATCGTCTAGAAAGGAAACGTAGTAACATCCTGAGTCCTCATCAAACTCCCAGTTGAGCTCAGTCGCATCTCCTAGAATGGTATCATCGGCACCTGCATCTGGTTTTGGAAGTAATCTGTGAGTCACGCGGACTCAGCAATCTCACACCCTCGCGATCAAGACTATTTAAGCTTATGGGTAGGGAAATGGTATGAAGTGGAGCTGCAGCAAGCACTAGCATATATGGTAGCTAATCTTACGCAAATGAGAGCGAGAAGAGAAAGGCAAGGCACGGTCGAGAATCTATGATCAAGAAGTGATCCTAGACTACTTACGTTCAAGCATAACACGAGACCGTGTTCTCTTCCTGGACTCCGCCGAAAAGAGACCATCACGGCTACACACGCTGTTGATTCATTGTACTTAAGTTTAGTTTCAGGTTTTCTACAACCGGACATTAACAAATTCCCATCTGCCCATAACCGCGGGCACAGCTTTCAAAAGTTCAAATCCCTGCAGGGGTGTCCCAACTTAGCCCAGCACAAGCTCTCACGGTCAATGAAGGATATTCCTTCTCCCAGGACGACCCGATCAGACTCGGAATCCCGGTTACAAGACATCTCGACAATGGTAAAACTAAACCAGCAAAGCCGCCCGAATGTGCCAACAAATCCCGATAGGAGCTGCACATATCTCGTTCAATACTCGGATTATACTCTTGAATCATTTTGACCCAACGAGTCTGCCTGAGGTTGAGGTTGGGCTGAGTGAAGATGTACTTGAGACTCTTATGATCAGTGAAGATGTCCACTTTTCTTCCCAACAAGAGATGTCTCCATGTTAAAAGAGCATGAACAACTGACGCCAACTCGAGGTCATGAGTGGGGTAGTCCTGGCCTGGTGCTGCTGCTTGCAGCCGGTGGCCTGGAGTTGCGACCGAAGATGCAGAAACTGTTGCTGCTTGTGGGGTCCTCCGGGCAGGGGCTTGAGGACGGGCGAGGCAACGAGGAGGCAGGACCTCAAGTGCTCGCAGACGAGGGCGAGGAAGATGGAGCTCGGGCTCCTGGTTGCTGCTCGGGAGGCGCGGCGCAGAGGAGGCTCAAGGCTGGATGGGTGGATCAAGAGGGAAGGCGATGGTTGGTCTAGTGTTGACAACGAGGTGGAGCAGTGGTTGGTCAATGGGGATCTGGGAGGATCCCGATGGAGATGGTGAGTAGGTGGCGGCGGGCAGGAGGATGGATGGGACAAGTGGCCTAAAAACTAGGGTTGCCTCCTTATATATGCTGGTGGATTAGGTTAGGGGTTAACGGATCCCTCCGATCGTAATCGGACGATCGATAATAAAAGGTTAGAGGAGTCCAAATAAGAAAATGGTGATGTTTTGTAGATGTTTGGGGATGATCCGAATCCAACGGTGACGACTGCCCAGGTCGGGTCCGGGAAAGATTTCGGACGCGCGCGCGAGGAGGGCCGCAGGCTGACGAGATAGGTTAGGTTGGGCCTAGTGGTATGTAGTGGACTATGTAGACAGTCTAGGGAGGAAGGAGAGGGAAAACCCGGCACATGTTTCCGGATACCGAAAACGTCCGACGTATGACCGGCTATACTGCCGCTATAGTTATCCGTTGGGGCATCAAACGAACTCCGAATGCGATGAAACTTTGCAGGCGACCTATCTACACTATAACAACACCACATGCCAACTTTCAACCCATTCTGAGAACATTTTCCGGCCACTTATAAAATAATATTTCGGACGTGCCACAGGCGCGTGCAAGTGTGGTTGGACTCAGAACGGACAACGGGCGGAACTGGGGAACCTGGACGGATGCAAATTTGAAAAACATGATGATGCAATGCACATGATGACATGACAAGATGCAACATGCAAGCAAATGACATGGCAAAGACAGCGAATAACTGGAAGACACGTGGCGCATCGGTCTCGAGGCGTTACAACACTCCACCACTACGAGAGGATCTCGTCCCGAGATCTAGGATGGCACCGGAGGGAAAAACAAAAGAGGAAGAGAAGAGGTAAAACTAAGTTGCTTCTTTGACAAATGAGTGAAACCAAAGAACCTTGCGAGGTTGAACAAATTGAAAGAAAAAATACAACGAAGATGAACAAAGTTGAAAACACTCTGTTAGAAAAGAGGAACAAGGAACATTACTAGAACCTTATAGGTTGCAAGGCGTAAGAAAAAGGATTGCAATGGGCGAGAAGTACATGCAAGCGCTCCGGATGAAACGAGATGTACAAGGAACGGTAAAGATCAATTACGACAACACCTCGGTTGGAAATGGAAGGCAATAATATGAACTTGGCAAAATGAAAGCACTTGGATGAGACTCCGGTTAGAAGAGGAATGATATCCACCGCACTCCGGTTAAACAAGATAGAGAAGGAAATACAATTGATATAATTTGGACAACACTCCGACTGTAAATGGAAGGAAATGATCATGAACTTTACAAGATGGGAGGATACTTGATGAGATCAACAACACACTGCCTCCGAAACTATTGAAAGAAAGGCACAATGGGTAAGGAAGATTTCAGACAGCACTTCGGTTGAGAAGGGAGGAAAAACTGATAAGATGAGAGAACTTGAATGAAGGATATGGCACCCCGGTTGAAAATGGATAAGCAAAAGGAAAGAACGTGATCTTCACAAATCGGGATGATGAGTGAAAAGAGAAACATCACAATGCCTCCGGAAGAAATAATAGAAGATAGATCATTGGAATAAAAGAATGGAGAAGAAAATGCCAACTTCTGCCACAAATGTGCTTGGAAAGCACCCTTCCAAGAAGGTTATAACGGAGTTGTTGGAAAAACCTACATCAAAAAGAGTAAGCTTGATGTGGGCTTATGGAAAACATCTCAAAACTTGAGGTGAAATACTGCCACTAACTTAACAATTGATTGGATTGATATCAACAAGGAGACGAGAAACTTATTTCCCCGGAAGGATAAATGAAGAACTTGGTTCATTTATAACCACCATAAATAGCAACAATCCTTACGGAAAGCTTTAGGTGGAATATAAACCCAATATAACTCCAATGAAGAGATTGATGGTTTGAAAAGATGTCTTGAGTGAAGAGAAAATGATGGATTTAGATATGTCTGATACGTCCTTTTTGCATCATGCTTTTATATCGATATTTATCGCATTATGGACTATTATTTCACTTTATGTCACAATACTTATGGCTATTCTCTCTTATTTTACTAGGTTTACATAAGGAGGGAGAATGCCGGCAGGTGGAATTCTAGTCTGGAAAAGGAGCAAATATTAGAGACCTATTCTGCGCAACTCCAAAAGTCCTGAAACTCCACGGAACGTCTTAAAAGAAATAAATAAAAATCCACGCCAAAGATGAAGGCCAAGGAGCCCACACCCTACTCACGAGGGTGGGGGGCGCCCCCCCCCCTAGGGCGCACCCCCTACCTCGTGGGCCCCCTGGTGGCTCTCCGACGTCCATCTTCTCCTATATGAGGTCTTTCGATGAGAAAAAAATAAGAAGGAACTTTTCGGAACGAGACTCCGCCGCCACGAGGCGGAACCTTGGCGGATCCAATCTAGAGCTCCGGCAGAGCTGTTCTGCCGGGGAAACTTCCCTCCGGGAGGGGGAAATCATCACCATCGTCATCACCAACGCTCCTCTCATCGGGAGAGGGAAATCTCCATCAACATCTTCACCAGCACCATCTCATCTCCAAACCCTAGTTCATCTCTTGTATCCAATTCTTGTCTCAAAGTCCGGGATTGGTGCTAGTAGGTTGCTAGTAGTGTTGATTACTCCTTGTAGTTGATGCTAGTTGGTTTATTTGGTGGAAGATCATATGTTTAGATCCTATATGCATATTATTACCCCTCTGATTATGAACATGAATATGCTTTGTGAGTAATTACGTTCATTCCTGAGGACAAGGGAGAAGTCTTGCTATGAGTAGTCATGTGAATTTGGTATTCGTTTGATATTTTGATAAGATGTATGTTGCCTAGCCTCTAGTGGTGTTATGTGAATGTCGACTACATAACACTTCACCATTATTTGGGACTAGGGGAAGGCATTGGGAAGTAATAAGTAGATGATGGGTTGCTAGAGTGACAGAAGCTTAAACCCTAGTTTATGTGTTGCTTCGTAAGGGGCTGATTTGGATCCATATGTTTAATGCTATGGTTAGGTTTACCTTAATACTTTTGTTGTAGTTGCGGATGCTTGCAATAGAGGTTAATCATAAGTGGGATGCTTGTTCAAGTAAGAACAGCACCCAAGCACCGGTCCACCCACATATCAAATTATCAAAGTATCGAACGCGAATCATATGAATGTGATGAAAACTAGCTTGACGATATTCCCATGTGTCCTCGGGAGCGCTTTTCCTATTATAAGAGTTTGTTCCGACTTGTCCTTTGCTACAAAAGGATTGGGCCACCTTGCTGCACTTTATTTACTTTTGTTACTTGTTGCTCGTTACAACCTATCCTATCACAAAACTATCTGTTACCACTTATTTCAGTACTTACAGAGAATACCTTGCTGAAAACCACTTATCATTTCCTTCTGCTCCTCATTGAGTTCGACACTCTTACTTATCGAAAGGACTATGATAGATCCCCTATACTTGTGGGTCATCAAGACTCTTTTCTGGCGCTGTTGCCGGGGAGTGAGCGCCTTTGGTAGGTGGAATTTGGTAAGGAAAAATTTATATAGTGTGCTGAAATTTACTGTCACTTGTTACTATGGAAAGTAATTCTCTGAGGGGCTTGTTCGGGGTGTCTTCACCCCGTCCAGTAAAGCAAAGAGTTGCTCCTCAACCTACTGAACCTATTGAAAATGAAACTCCTTTTAAATTTCCTTCGGGCATGATGGAAAAACTGCTAGCTAACCCTTTTACAGGAGATGGAACAAAGCATCATGATAAGCACTTAATATATGTGGATGAAGTTTGTGGATTATTTAAGCTTGCAGGTATACCCGATGATGTTGCTAAGAAGAAGGTCTTCCCTTTATCTTTGAAGGGAGACACGTTGATATGGTATAGGCTATGTGATGATATGAGATCATGGGACTATAAAAGATTGAAGCTGGAATTTCATCAAAAGTATTACCCTATGCATCTTGTTCATCGTGATCGCAATTATATATATAATTTCTGGCCTCGCGAAGGAGAAAGCATCGCTCAAGCTTGGGGGAGGCTTAAATCAATGTTATATTCATGCCCCAATCATGAGCTCCCGAGAGAAATAATTATGCAAAGATTTTATGCTCGGCTTTCTGAAAACAATCGCACCATGCTCGATACTTCTTGTGTTGGCTCTTTTATGATGAAGACTATTGAATTCAGATGGAATTTATTGGATAGAATTAAATGCAACTCTGAAGATTGGGACCTCGACGAAGGTAAGGAGTCGGGTATGACACCTAAGTTTGATTGTGTTAAACCTTTTATGGATACCGATATTTTCCGTAAGTTTAGCACTAAATATGGACTTGACTCTGAGATAGTAGCTTCTTTCTGTGAGTCTTTTGCTACTTATGTTGATCTCCCTAAGGAGAAGTGGTTTAAATATCATCCTCCCATAGAAGTAAAAGTAGCTGCACCTATTAAAGTTGAAGAAAAGACCGTCACTTATAATGATCCTATTGTTCCTACTTCTTATATTGAGAAACCACCTTTCCCTGTTAGAATAAAGGATCATGGTAAAGCTTCAACTGTTGTTCGTAAAAGCAATATTAGAACTTATACACCTCCTGAGCAAGTTAAAGTAGAACCTAATATTGCTATTGTTAAAAATCTCTTGTCTGATAATATTGACGGGCATGTTATTCAGTTCGAAGGTGAAACTACTAGAATTGCTAAACCTTGTGATAAAGATAAACATAGACATGTGGTAGGCTTGCCTGTTATTTCTGTTAAAATAGGAGATCATTGTTATCATGGCTTATGTGATATGGGTGCAAGTGCTAGTGTTATACCGCATACTTTATACGAAGAAATTAAGAATGAAATTGCACCTGTTGAGTTAGAAGATATTGATGTCACAATTAAACTTGCTAATAGAGATACTATTGCACCAACTGGAATTGTTAGAGATGTTGAAGTCTTGTGTGGGAAGACTAAATATCCTGCTGATTTTCTTGTTCTCACTTCTCCGCAAGATAGCTTTTGTCCCATTATATTTGGTAGACCCTTCTTAAATACTGTCAATGCTACCATAGATTGCACAAAGAATGTTGTTACTGTTGGCTTGGATGATATGGTTCATGAGTTTAATTTCTCTAAATTTAGTAAACAACATCGTGAGGAAGAATTACCTAGTAAGGATGAAATTATTGGTCTTGCTTCTATTGTCGTACCTCCTAGTGATCCTTTAGAACACTATTTGCTAGACCATGAAAATGATATGTTCATGAATGAAAGAAGGGAAATAGATGAAGTATTCTTTAAACAGGAACCTATGCTGCATCACAATTTGCCTGTTGAAATTTTAGGGGATCCTCCTCCACCCAAGGGTGATCCTGTGTTTGAGCTTAAACCGTTGCCTGATACTCTTAAATATGCTTATCTTGATGAAAAGAAGATATATCCTGTTATTATTAGTGCTAACCTTTCAGAGCATGAAGAAGAAAGATTATTGAAAACTCTAAAGAAGCATCATGCTGCTATTGGATATACTCTTGATGATCTTAAGGGCATTAGTCCCACTCTATGTCAACATGAAATAAATTTGGAAGCAGACGTCAAACCAGTTCGTGATCCTCAACGATGTCTGAATCCTAAAATGAAAGAAGTGGTAAGAAAAGAAATACTAAAGCTTCTGGAGGCAGGTATAATCTATCCCGTTGCTGATAGTGAGTGGGTAAGTCATGTCCATTGTGTCCCTAAGAAGGGAGGTATTACTGTTGTTCCTAATGATAAAGATGAATTGATTCCACAAAGAATTATCACAGGTTATAGGATGGTAATTGATTTCCGCAAATTAAATAAAGCTACTAAGAAAGATCATTACCCCTTACCTTTTATTGATCAAATTCTAGAAAGATTATGCAAACATACACACTATTGCTTTCTAGATGGTTATTCTGGTTTCTCTCAAATACCTGTGTCGGCTAGAGATCAATCAAAGACTACTTTTACATGCCCTTTTGGTACTTTTGCTTATAGACGTATGCCTTTTGGTTTATGTAATGCACCTGCTACCTTTCAAAGATGCATGATGGCTACATTCTCTGACTTTTGTGAAAAGATTTGTGAGGTTTTCATGGACGACTTTTCCGTCTATGGTTCCTGTTTTGATGATTGCTTGAGCAATCTTGATCGAGTTTTGCAGAGATGTGAAGAAACTAATCTTGTCTTGAATTGGGAAAAGTGCCACTTTATGGTTAATGAAGGTATTGTCTTGGGGCACAAAGTTTCTGAAAGAGGTATTGAAGTTGATAAAGCCAAGGTCGATGCTATTGAAAAGATGCCATGTCCCAAGGACATCAAAGGTATAAGAAGTTTCCTTGGTCACGCCTGATTTTACATGAGGTTCATTAAGGACTTCTCAAAAATTTCTCGGTCTCTGACTAATTTATTGCAAAAAGATATACCATTTGTCTTTGATGATGATTGTGTAGAAGCATTTGAAATACCTCGTGGGCCCCCTGGTGGCTCTCCGACGTCCATCTTCTCCTATATGAGGTCTTTCGATGAGAAAAAAATAAGAAGGAACTTTTCGGGACGAGACTCCGCCGCCACGAGGCGGAACCTTGGCAGATCCAATCTAGAGCTTCGGCAGAGCTGTTCTGCCAGGGAAACTTCCCTCCGGGAGGGGGAAATCATCACCATCATCATCACCAACGCTCCTCTCATCGGGAGAGGGCAATATCCATCAACATCTTCACCAGCACCATCTCATCTCCAAACCCTAGTTCATCTCTTGTATCCAATTCTTGTCTCAAAGTCCAGGATTGGTGCTAGTAGGTTGCTAGTAGTGTTGATTACTCCTTGTAGCTGATGCTAGTTGGTTTATTTGGAGGAAGATCATATGTTCAGATCCTATATGCATATTATTACCCCTCTGATTATGAACATGAATATGCTTTGTGAGTAATTACGTTCGTTCCTGAGGACAAGGGAGAAGTCTTGCTATGAGTAGTCATGTGAATTTGGTATTCGTTTGATATTTTGATAAGATGTATGTTGTCTAGCCTCTAGTGGTGTTATGTGAATGTTGACTACATAACACTTCACCATTATTTGGGCCTAGAGGAAGGCATTGGGAAGTAATAAGTAGATGATGGGTTGCTAGAGTGACAGAAGCTTAAACCCTAGTTTATGTGTTTCCTTCGTAAGGGGTTGATTTGGATCCATATGTTTCATGCTATGGTTAGGTTTACCTTAATACTTTTGTTGTAGTTGCAGATGCTTGCAATAGAGGTTAATCATAAGTGGGATGCTTGTTCAAGTAAGAATAGCACCCAAGCACCGGTCCACCCACATATCAAATTATCAAAGTATCGAACGCGAATCATATGAATGTGATGAAAACTAGCTTGACGATATTCCCATGTGTCCTCGGGAGCGCTTTTCCTATTATAAGAGTTTGTTCCGGCTTGTCCTTTGCTACAAAAGGATTGGGCCACCTTGCTGCACTTTATTTACTTTTGTTACTTGTTGCTCATTACAACCTATCCTATCACAAAACTATCTGTTACCACTTATTTCAGTACTTGCAGAGAATACCTTGCTGAAAACTTCTTATCATTTCCTTCTGCTCCTCGTTGGGTTCGACACTCTTACTTATCGAAAGGACTATGATAGATCCCCTATACTTGTGGGTCATCAATGTCGCTCTTGAAACTTGTGAATCATGAAACACGAAGGGAAATTATCAACAATGACATAACACCACCTCACAAGATAAGAGAGAAAGAATTCCACTTCAGAATGCAAGATGAAGAACACTTGAGCTCGTTTGAAAAGAATCTCAATGAACACTTCGAGAAGGAATTAAATCTTTGATGAGCCATCATGTAGAGCCTCCATGAAAAACTCTGGTAATAAAAGAATAACGGAATAAAGAGAAGTTGAAAACACAAGGTGAAGCCTTGCGATGATTTAGATGGAGCTTCGCGATGAGATAATGCAGAAAACCTGGAGCTCCGGAAAAGAAAGATGAAGAAATGAAATCAAGAATTTTGATGAACCTCCGGAATAAGGAATTAATCACTTGGATGAAACAAGAATAAGAATTACATTATGTGTATCCTTCACCAATTTAAATTGATGACAAGCGACGGATTTGGCATACTACTTATTCTCGTAGAAAGGTTTAAGAAAGATATAGCACAAACTTGAGAAAGACTTCAACGAACCACCTATAGGATTGAAACAACGAATGAACTGGTATGATAACCAAGGAAGAGAACTCTTGAACGAACCACCGTAAGAATTGAAAAACGAACGAAGATACTTGTGGAAATTTAGATACAAGAGAATGAAGAGATCACGATATGATTAGATAATACTTGAATGATGCACCGGTATGATTTCGAGAACAAGAGCTGAAAGCTGAGAATGGATAAACCCGAAATGATGGCCTTCGGAGAATCGAACTGAAAAGACTCCTGAATTATTCCAGATGGGTGAAAAGAATTCTCACAATCAAAAACAATTATGAGAGGATTGCATCAAGCTTGAACTACGATCTTTGGAAGAACAGGTAAGATTTTAAGAGGAGCTCTTCTTCGGTCTTCAAATGTTGAGAATGACGATGAGGAACACCACCATGAATTGTTGAGATACTCCGGGATGAAAATTAGAAAGGTTGAACCAACAATGAAAAGAATTTGAAAGATCTTGGAGAAAGACATATGACTGATGATAATTCATTCTTACGTCAAAGTTTGAAATGAATTTGAGAATAACTCCCGAAAAAGAAGAGTCGGGTAAGATCCTGGGAAAATACCTGTGGGTTAGGGCCCACTCAAAAGAAACACCGTTGAACGATTACTTGAAAGATAGTGCACCGGTTGAATTAAATGGCTCGAAAAAGATAACAACCTCGAGATATCTTGAACGAATTAGCAATGGAAACGTGAATCTTCTGAGATGTCTTCAGCACTGCGGAACAATTGAATAGCGAGAGGTGAATAAATAAGAGAGTCTTCGGTAAGGACTTCCAACATGGAAAGCATGTGAACCAATGGAAAATATATTATCGACATCGAAAGCTTGCATTGAATCCACCGGAGAAGAAAAGAATGAAGAATAATGAACTTGTAGAGCAACTTCATGAGAACCACCAGGTAAGAACATTGACGGAAAAGAATGGAGAGACTTACCATCAATAAAAGGATACTTGATTAAGAAATCCGATTCCTTGAAGAAAAAGGGGGGGGGGGGGGGGGAAAACAAAAGCAACTTGGGACGGATGAAACAAACAATGCTGAGAAGACTTAGAGTTGATCTTGCGGATGTCGAAAATGATCGGATCCACTTGAAGAGGAGCACACCGGTTGAAAAGGATTGACATGACAATCTCGATTATCATGAAGGATTTGTATTCACATACAAATATGAGAACACCGCTTAGGAAAGGTATGGAATCAACACTTGACTTTGAAGCAACTCGAATACCACAACTCAAAACAAAACGAAGGATTGGCTTGCAGAATAAGCCGGAAACAAACATATGATAGACCCCAGATCGTATCATGTGTCTGTTGGAAAGATATTCTAGGAGCTACTTGAATTCCCACTTATAAACTCCCGAAACTTTCTGGTTATGCTATCAGGTGTTGGGGATACAGGGGAAGCATAAAATCTCACCCAAACTAACAAATCCTACATCTAGCTGTATCCATCCTTCAACACATAACCAAGAAACCTTCGGAAATCATTTACCTCAACCTTCGAAAAGCATCCGTTATACGAGTTATGGCAATACTCCCGAACTCCCACCCCAGTACTGGGTGGCGTCGAGGTTATGTCACCAACAACTACATAAAAGAGATTTTCGATGTCGGCGAACTCAGGTATTCCAGAACTGCAACGATAAAATTGTGACGACAACACCTCGGAGCTCAACTCCCCGGGACACTACCACAACCCCTAAATGTCATGAGGCACCAAGAACAATGTTCTCGTCACAAAACCATCGGAATGATTCCAAGATACCCGCGTGATCCTAAAAAAATAGTGAAATTTGAGGAGAGAAGAGTCAAAACTCTACGTCAGGAGGCCTCACCAAAGCGACGAAGGGCCTGAGGAGTAAAAAGAATCCTACTCTCCGATATATATAATCCTATAAGACTCAAAACATTTTGTTCTAGACTCAACAGCGTCAACGATTCGATCAAGCAGGGGGCTCCTAAGTCGGGGAAGGCTCTGATACCAACTTGTAGCACCCACAATGCGGCTATATCTCCCACGTGTCGGGGCACGACTTAGAGGGATAGCCGCATGGTAGGCATGTCGCAAGAGGGGTAATGTTCACACAATCCCATGTACTGAATAAGAAAGGGATAAAGAGTTGGCTTACAATCGCCACTTCACACAATACATAAATATCATACATCATCCAGATTACAATCAAGGTTCGACTACGGAACCAAAAATAAATAATGACCACCCCTAATGCTAGATCCCCGATCATCCCAACTGGGCTCCACTACTGATCGAAAGGAAACGGAACGACACAACGAACACGATCTTCATCGAGCTCCCACTTGAGCTCAGTTGCGTCATATGCACTGGTATCATCGGCACCTACAACTGTCTGTAAGTATCTGTGAGCCACGAGGACTCAACAATCTCACACCCTCGCGATCAAGACTATTTAAGCTTAAGGGTAGGAAAAGGGTAATGAGGTGGAGCTGCAGCACTAAGAATATATGGTGGCTAACATACAAAAGTAAGAGCGAGAAGAGAAGCAAAGCACGGTCGAGAGACTAATAATGATCAAGAAGTGATCCTAAAACTACTTACGTTCAAGCATAACACCAAAACTATGTTCACTTCCCGGACTCCGCCGAAAAGAGACCATCACGGCTACACATGCGGTTGATTCATTTTATTTAAGTTAAATGTCATGTTCTCTACAACTGGACATTAACAAATTCCCATCTGCCCATAACTGTGGGCACGGCTTTAGAAAGTTCAAAACCCTGCAGGGGTGTCCCAACTTAGCTCATCACAAGCTCTCACGGTCAACGAAGGATATTCCTTCTCCCAGGAAGACCCGATCAGACTCAGAACCCCGGTTACAAGGAATTTCGATAATGGTAAAACAAGACCAGCAAAGCCGCCCGATGTGCCGACATACCGATAGGAGCTGCACATATCTCATTCTCAGGGCAACACCGGATTGTCCAAACTTCCGGTAGGCCAGCCCAGAGTTGCCCCTGGTGGCCACCGGCGGCTGACAGGTTCGGACCAACACTTAAACAAGCACTGGCCCAGGGGGGTTAAAATAAAGATGACCCTCAGGAGCGCGACTCCCAAGGGAAAAGTAGGTGGTGGTGAGGCAAATGGTAAAACCAAGGTTGGGCCTTGCTGGAGGAGTTTTATTCAAAGCAAACTGTCAAGGGGTCCCCATAACACCCAACCGTGTAAGGAATGCAAAATTAAGGAACATAACACCGGTATGACGGAAACTAGGGCGGCAAGAGTGGAACAAAACACCAGGCATAAGGCCGAGCCTTCCACCCTTTACCAAGTATATAGATGCATTAATTAAATACGAGATATTGTGATATCCCAAACATATCCAGGTTCCAACATGGGACAAACTCCATCTTCACCCGCAACTAACAACTCTATAAGAGGGGCTGAGCAAAGCGGTAACATAGCCAAACAACGGTTTGCTAGGAAAGGTGGGTTAGAGGCTTGACATGGCAATATGGGAGGCATGATATAGCAAGTGGTAGGTATCGCGGCATAGTGATGGAGCGAGCAACTAGCAAGCAAAGATAGAAGTGATTTCGAGGGTATGGTCATCTTGCCTGAGATCCCGCAAGGAAGAAGAACGAGTCCATGAAGAAGACAAACGGACGTAGTCGAACGGATCCTCACGAACACGACGTTATCGTAAATAACCCGAAGAAGCAACACCGGAAAGAAGCAAACAACATAGTAAACAACCATCACATAAGCATGGCATGATGCGCAAACAAGTATGATCCATGTCCGGTTTAAATATGCATGGCATGGCAAAGTGCACAAACAAAACTACAAGTTAAGTGGAGCCCAATATGCAACGAGTTGCATACTGACGGAACACCACATTCAAGTTATTTAGTTCGATCTCGTTTATGTACCCAACAATATTAAATGTTGATTAACATGTCCGGTTTAAATGTTTACCTATCTAGGCAAGTTTAAATGAGGCCGGAACAACAAACAACAAGTCCGGAAAAGTCCTCATGAGCATATATTAGATTTGGTACTGTTCTATCCTAAAGCATATTTTAGAGTTGTTGAACATGCAAGATGAGTGCACCATGTTAAACTAGGCATTTTTCTACCCCATTCACATATAAAGTTTATTAAAATCCGAGCTACGGTTATTTAGTTATGAATTAAAGCATTTTAGCATGGCATTTAAGTAAATTAATGCAAACAGCAGTTTAAACATTTTTAACATGCATGAAAGTTGGATATTGTGAAACTAGATGAAATTCTAGTCATTTTACATATATAAATTATTTTAAACCGATGCACAGTTGAGAAGTTATTAAATGCATGAAGCTTAGGGGGTTTTCTGTAAAAACTGCGGTCTCTGGAATATTGGCAAAAATCGCAGAACCAAGAAAAAATATAGCGGTCCGAATCTGGCAGGCTGGCCCAACAGGTAAAAAAACAAGAGGGGCGCTGGGTGTGGCCTCACATTGGGCCTGCGAGGCCTAGCTGGGCCAAAGAGGGGAAAAGCAGCAGCGGCCTGGAGGCCGGTCCATGGGCGAGGCAAGGAGGCGCTGACGAGGCTCACGTTCAACGGGAGCGGGGCGGCGCTGCGAGCGTACAAGAGGCGTGCGGCGCTGCAACTGCTTGAGGCAAAGCACGGGCGCGGTTCAGGCGAAGCGGAGGCATGATATGAAGCGGATCCGGCAGAGACAGGTTGGAGCTGGCCGGATCCAGCAGTTGGGGTGACGAACGGGCAGTGGCCATGGCGGTTGAGGTCATTTGTGGTGGCGCGGCGATGAGGCCAAGGCTGGCTCCTGTTGGTCCCTGCGAGAAGAAGCAGAGGAAGAGCGAGATGAGATGATGGGGAGGGAACCAGAGGGAAGAAGGATAAGGGAGAGGGCGAGGGAGTCCTGGCCTGGTGCTGCTGCTTGCAGCCGGTGGCCTGGAGCTGCGACCGAAGATGCAGAAACTGCTGCTGCTTGCGGGGTGCTCCGGGTGTTGGGTTTCGTAGTAATTTCAAAAAAATTCCTACGCACACGCAAGATCATGATGATGCATAGCAACGAGAGGGGAGAGTGTTGTCTACGTACCCTTGTAGACCGCAACGGAAGCGTTGACGCAACGTAGAGGAAGTAGTCGTACGTCTTCCGATCCGACCGATCCAAGCACTGTTACTCCGGCACCTCCGAGTTCTTGGCACACGTACAGCTCGATGACGTTCCCCGGGCTCCGATCCAGCAAAGCTTCGGGGATGAGTTTCGTCAGCACAACGGCGTGGTGACGATGATGATGTTCTACCGACGCAGGGCTTCGCCTAAGCACTACTACGATATGACCGAGGTGGAATATGGTGGAAGGGGGCACCGCACACGGCTAAGGAACAACCACGAAGATCAACTTGTGTGTCCTAGGGTGCCCCCTGCCTCCGTATATAAAGGATCCAAGGGGGGTTGCGGCCGGCCTAGAGAAGGCGCGCAGGAGGAGTCCTACTCCTACCGGGAGTAGGACTCCCCTCCCGTTCCTTGTCCAACTAGGAGAGGTGGAGGGAGAGAAGGAAAGGGGGGGCGCCGCCCCTCCCTCCTTGTCCAATTCGGACTAGGGGGAGAGGGGGCGCGCGGCCTGCCCTGGAAGCCCCTTCCTCTTCTCCACATTAGGCCCATAAGGCCCATTAACCCCCCGGGGGGTTCCGGTAACCCCCCCGGTGCTCCGGTTTTATCCGAAACTTCTCCGGAACCCTTCCGATGTCCGAATATAGTCGTCCAATATATCAATCTTTATGTCTCGACCATTTCGAGACTCCTCGTCATGTTCGTGATCACAGCCGGGACTCCGAACTAACTTCGGTACATCAAAATTCATAAACTCATAATAACCATCATCATAACGTTAAGCGTGCGGACCCTATGGTTCGAGAACAATGTAGACATGACTGAGACAAATCTCCGGTCAATAACCAATAGCGGGACCTGGATGCCCATATTGGCTCCTACATATTCTACGAAGATCTTTATCGGTCAGACCGCATAACAACATACATTGTTCCCTTTGTCATCGGTATGTTACTTGCCCGAGATTCGATCATCGGTATCCAATACCTAGTTCAATCTCGTTACCGGCAAGTCTCTTTACTCGTTCCGTAATACATCATCTCACAACTAACTTATTAGTTGTAATGCTTGCAAGGCTTATGTGATGTGCATTACCGAGAGGGCCCAGAGATACCTCTCCGACAATCGGAGTGACAAATCCTAATCTCGAAATACGCCAACCCAACATCTACCTTTGGACACACCTGTAGAGCACCTTTATAATCACCCATTTACGTTGTGACGTTTGGTTGCACACAAAGTGTTCCTCTGGCAAACGGGAGTTGCATAATCTCATAGTCATAGGAACATGTATAAGTCATGAAGAAAGCAATAGCAACATACTAAACGATCGGGTGCTAAGCTAATGGAAATGGGTCATGTCAATCATATCATTCACTTAATGATGTGGTCCCATTAATCAAATAACAACTCTTTGTTCATGGTTAGGAAACATAACCATCTTTGATTAACGAGCTAGTCAAGTAGAGGCATACTAGTGACACTCTGTTTGTCTATGTATTCACACATGTATTATGTTTCCGGTTAATACAATTATAGCATGAATAATAAACATTTATCATGAAATAAGGAAATAAATAATAACTTTATTATTGCCTCTAGGGCATATTTCCTTCAGTCTCCCACTTGCACTAGAGTCAATAATCTGGATCACATCACCATGTGATTAACTTCGATAGTTCACATCATCATGTGATTAACACCCATAGTTCACATCGCCATGTGACCAATACCCAAAGGGTTTACTAGATTCAGTAATCTAGTTCACATTGCTATGTGATTAACACCCAAAGAGTACTAAGGTGTGATCATGTTTTGCTTGTGAGAGAATCTTAGTCAACGGGTCTGCCACATTCAGATCCGCATGTATTTTGCAAATTTCTATGTCAACAATGCTCTGCTTGGAGCTACTCTAGCTAATTGCTCCCACTTTCAATATGTATCTAGACCGAGACTTTAGAGTCTTCTAGATCAGTGTCAAAAACTTGCATCGACGTAACCCTTTACGACAAACCTTTTTTGTCACGTCCATAATCGAGAAACATATCCTTATTTCACTAAGGATAATTCTGACCGCTGTCAAGTGATCTACTCCTAGATCACTATTGTACTCCCTTGCCAAATCAGTGCAGGGTATACAATAGATCTGGTACACAGCATGACATACTTTATAGAACCTATGGCTAAGGCATAGGGAATGACTTTCATTCTCTTTCTATCTTCTGCCGTGGTCGGGCTTTGAGTCTTACTCAACTTCACACCTTGTAATACAGGCAAGAACTCTTTCTTTGACTGCTCCATTTTGAATTACTTCAAAATCTTGTCAAGGTATATACTCATTGGAAAAACTTATCAAGCGTCTTGATCTATCTCTATAGATCTTGAAGCTCAATATGTAAGCAGCTTCACCGAAGTCTTTCTTTGAAAAACTCCTTTCAAACACTCCTTTATGCTTTACAGAATAATTCTACATTATTTCCGATCAACAATATGTCATTCACATATACTTATCAGAAATGCCGTAGTGCTCCCACTCACTTTCTTGCAAATACAGGCTTCACCGCAAGTCTGTATAAAACTATATGCTTTGATCAACTCATCAAAGCGTATATTCCAACTCCGAGATGCTTGCACCAGTTCACAGATGGATCGCTGGAGCTTGCACATTTTGTTAGTACCTTTCGGATTGACAAAACCTTCTAGTTGCATCGTATACAACTCTTCTTCAATAAATCTATTAAGGAATTCAGTTTTGTTTATCCATTTGCCAGATTTCATAAAATGCGGCAATTGCTAACATGATTCGGACAGACTTAAGCATAGATACGAGTGAGAATCTCTCATCGTAGTCAACACCTTGAACTTGTCGAAAAACCTTTTGCAACAATTCTAGCTTTGTAGATAATAACACTACTATCAGCGTCCGTCTTCCTCTTGAAGATCCATTTATTTTTATGGCTTGCCGATCATCGGGCAAATCCATCAAAGTCCATACTTTGTTCTCATACATGGATCATATCTCAGATTTCATGGCCTCAAACCATTTCGCGGAATCTGGGCTCATCATCGCTTCCTCATAGTTCGCAAGTTCGTCATGGTCTAGTAACATGACTTCCAGAACAGGATTACCGTACCACTCTGGTGCGGATCTTACTCTGGTTTACCTACGAGATTCGGTAGTAACTTGATCTGAAGTTACATGATCATCATCATTATCTTCCTCACTAATTGGTGTAGTAGTCACAAGAACAGATTTCTATGATGAACTACTTTCCAATAAGGGAGAAGGTACAATTACCTTATCAAGTTTTCTACTTTCCTCCCACTCACTTCTTTTGAGAGAAACTCCTTCTCTAGAAAGTTTCTAAATTTAGCAACAAAAGTCTTGCCTTCGGATCTGTGATAGAAGGTGTATCCAATAGTTTCCTTTGGATATCCTATGAAGACACATTTCTCCGATTTGGGTTTGAGCTTATCAGGTTGAAACTTTTTCACATAAGCATTGCAACCTCAAACTTTAAGAAACAACAGCTTAGGTTTCTTGCCAAACCATAGTTTATACGGTGTCGTCTCAACGGATTTAGATGGTGCCCTATTTAACGTGAATGCAGCTGTCTCTAATGCATAACCCCAAAACGATAGTGGTAGATCGGTAAGAGACATCATAGATCGCACCATATCTAATAAAGTATGGTTATGACGTTCGGACACACCATTACATTGTGGTGTTCCAGGTGGCGTGAGTAGTGAAACTATTTCACATTGTTTTTAACTGAAAGCCAAACTCGTAACTCAAATACTCTTCTCTACGATCAGATCATAGAAACTTTATTTTCTTGTTACGATGATTTTTCACTTCACTCTGAAATTCTTTAAACTTTTCAAATGTTTCAGACTTATGTTTCATCAAGTAGATATACTCATATCTGCTCAAATCATCTGTGAAGATCAGAAAATAATGATACCTGTTGCGAGCCTCAATATTCATCGGACCACATACATCAGTATGTAGGATTTCCAACAAATCTGTTGCTCGCTCCATTGTTCCGAAGAACGGAGTCTTAGTCATCTTGCCCATGAGGCATGGTTCGCAAGCATCAACTGATTCATAATCAAGTGATTCCAAAAGCTCATCAGCATGGAGTTTCTTCATGCGCTTTACACCAATATGACCTAAACGATAGTGCCACAAATAAGTTGCACTATCATTATTAACTTTGCATCTTTTGGTTTCAATATTATGATTATGTGTATCACTACGATCGAGATCCAACGAACTATTTTCATTGGGTGTGTAACCATATAAGGTTTTATTCATGTAAACAGAACAACAATTTATTCTCTTACTTAAATGAATAACCGTATTACAATAAACATGATCAAATCATAGTCATGCTGAACGCAAACACCGAATAACACTTATTTAGGTTCAACACTAATCCCGAAATTATAGGGAGTGTGCGATGATGATCATATCAATCTTGGAACCACTTCCAACACGCATCGTCACTTCACCCTTAACTAGTCTCTGTTTATTCTGCAACTCCCGTTTCGAGTTACTAATCTTAGCAACTGAACTAGTATCAAATACTGAGGGGTTGCTATAAACACGAGTGAAGTACACATCAATAAGATGTATATCAAATATACTTATGTTCACTTTGCCATCCTTCTTATCCGCCAATCACTTGGGGTAGTTCCGCTTCTAGTGACCAGTCCCTTTGCAGTAGAAGCACTTAGTCTTAGGCTTAGGACCAGACTTGGGCTTCTTCACTTGAGCAGCAACTAGCTTGCCGTTCTTCTTGAAGTTCCCCTTCTTCCCTTTGGCCTTTTCTTGAAACTAGTGGTCTTGTTAACCATCAACACTTGATGTTTTTCTTGATTTCTACCTTCGTCGATTTCAGCATCACGAAGAGCTTGGGAATTATTTTTGTCATCCCTTGCATATTATAGTTCATCACGAAGTTCTACTAACTTGGTGATGGTGACAAGAGAATTCTGTAAATCACTATCTTATCTGGAAGATTAACTCCCACTTGATTCAAGTGATTGTAGTACTCAGACAATCTGGGCACATGCTCACTAGTTGAGCGATTCTCCTCCATCTTTTAGCTATAGAACTTGTTGGAGACTTCATATCTCTCAACTCAGGTATTTGCTTGAAATATTAACTTCAACTCCTGGAACATCTCATATGCTCCATGACGTTCAAAACGTCTTTGAAGTCCCGATTCTAAGCCATTAAGAATGGTGCACTAAACTATCAAGTAGTCATCATATTGAGCTAGCCAAACGTTCATAACGTCTGCATCTGCTCCTGCAATAGGTCTGTCACCTAGCGGTGCATCAAGGACATAATTCTTCTGTGCAGCAATGAGGATAAACCTCAGATTACGGATCCAATCCGCATTATTGCTACTAACATCTTTCAACACAATTTTCTCTAGGAACATATCAAAATAAACACAGGGAAGCAACAACACGAGCTATTGATCTACAACATAATTTGCAAAATACTACCAGGACTAAGTTCATGATAAATTTAAGTTCAATTTAATCATATTACTTAAGAACTCCCACTTAGATAGACATCCCTCTAATCCTCTAAGTGATCACGTGATCCAAATCAACTAAACCATGTCCGATCATCACGTGAGATGGAGTAGTTTCATTGGTGAACATCACTATGTTGATCATATCTACTATATGATTCACGCTCGACCTTTCAGTCTCCGTGTTCTGAGGCCATATCTGTATATGCTTGGCTCGTCAAGTATAACCTGAGTATTCCGCGTGTGCAACTGTTTTGCACCCGTTGTATTTGAACGTAGAACCTATCACACCCGATCATCACGTGGTGTCTCAGCACGAAGAACTTTCGCAACGGTGCATACTCAAGGAGAACACTTCTTGATAATTAGTGAGAGATCATCTTATAATGCTACCGTCAATCAAAGCAAGATAAGATGCACAAAAGATAAACATCACATGCAATCAATATAAGTGATATGATATGGCCATCATCATCTTGTGCTTGTGATCTCCATCTTCGAAGCACCGTCGTGATCACCATCGTCACCGGCGCGACACCTTGATCTCCATCGTAGCATCATTGTCGTCTCGCCGAGCTTGTGCTTCCACGACTATCGCTACCGTTTAGTGATAAAGTAAAGCATTACAGCGCGATTGCATTGCATACAATAAAGCGACAACCATATGGCTCCTGCCAGTTGCCGATAACTCGGTTACAAAACATGATCATCTCATACAATAAAATTTAGCATCATGCCTTGACCATATCACATCACAACATGCCATGCAAAAACAAGTTAGACGTCCTCTACTTTGTTGTTGCAAGTTTTACGTGGCTGCTATGGGCTTAAGCAAGAACCAATCTTACCTACGCATCAAAACCACAACGATAGTTTGTCAAGTTGGTGCTGTTTTAACCTTCGCAAGGACCGGGCGTAGCCACACTCAATTCAACTAAAGTTGGAGAAACTGTCACCCGCAAGCCACCTATGTGCAAAGCACGTCGGGAGAACCCGTCTCGCGTAAGCGTACGCGTAATGTCGGTCCGGGCCGCTTCGTCCAACAATACCGCTGAACCAAAGTATGACATGCTGGTAAGCAGTATGACTTATATCGCCCACAACTCACTTGTGTTCTACTCGTGCATATAACATCAACATATAAAACCTAGGCTCAGATGCCACTGTTGGGTTTCGTAGTAATCTCAAAAAATTTCCTACGCACACGCAAGATCATGATGATGCATAGCAACGAGAGGGGAGAGTGTTGTCTACGTACCCTTGTAGACCGCAACGGAAGCGTTGACGCAACGTAGAGGAAGTAGTCGTATGTCTTCCGATCCGACCGATCCAAGCACCGTTACTCCGGCACCTCCGAGTTCTTGGCACACGTACAGCTCGATGATGTTCCCCGGGCTTCGATCCAGCAAAGCTTCGGGGATGAGTTTCGTCAGCACAACGGCGTGGTGACGATGATGATGTTCTACCGACGCAGGTCTTCGCCTAAGCACTACTACGATATGACCGAGGTGGAATATGGTGGAAGGGGGCACCGCACACGGCTAAGGAACGACCACGAAGATCAACTTGTGTGTCCTAGGGTACCCCCCTGCCTCCGTATATAAAGGATCCAAGGGGGGGTGCGGCCGGCCTAGAGGAGGCGCGCAGGAGGAGTCCTACTCCTACCGGGAGTAGGACTCCCCTCCCGTTCCTTGTCCAACTAGGAGAGGTGGAGGGAGAGAAGGAAAGGGGGGCGCCGCCCCTCCCTCCTTGTCCAATTCGGACTAGGGGGAGAGGGGGCGCGCGGCCTGCCCTGGAAGCCCCTTCCTCTTCTCCACATTAGGCCCATTAGGCCCATTAACCCCCCGGGGGGTTCCGGTAACCCCCCGGTGCTCCGGTTTTATCCGAAACTTCTCCGGAACCCTTCCGGTGTCCGAATATAGTCGTCCAATATATCAATCTTTATGTCTCGACCATTTCGAGACTCCTCGTCATGTCCGTGATCACATCCGGGACTCCGAACTAACTTCGGTACATCAAAATTCATAAACTCATAATAACCGTCATCGTAACGCTAAGCGTGCGGACCCTACGGTTCGAGATCAATGTAGACATGACTGAGACAAATCTCCGGTCAATAACCAATAGCGGGACCTGGATGCCCATATTGGCTCCTACATATTCTACGAAGATCTTTATCGGTCAGACCGCATAACAACATACGTTGTTCCCTTTGTCATCGGTATGTTACTTGCCCGAGATTCGATCGTCGGTATCCAATACCTAGTTCAATCTCGTTACCGGCAAGTCTCTTTACTCGTTCCGTAATACATCATCTCACAACTAACTTATTAGTTGTAATGCTTGCAAGGCTTATGTGATGTGCATTACCGAGAGGGCCCAGAGATACCTCTCCGACAATCGGAGTGAAAAATCCTAATCTTGAAATACGCTAACCCAACATCTACCTTTGGAGACACCTGTAGAGCACCTTTATAATCACCCATTTACGTTGTGACGTTTGGTTGCACACAAAGTGTTCCTCCGGCAAACGGGAGTTGCATAATCTCATAGTCATAGGAACATGTATAACTCATGAAGAAAGCAATAGCAACATACTAAACGATCGGGTGCTAAGCTAATGGAAATGGGTCATGTCAATCAGATCATTCACCTAATGATGTGATCCCATTAATCAAATAACAACTCTTTGTTCATGGTTAGGAAACATAACTATCTTTGATTAACGAGCTAGTCAAGTAGAGGCATACTAGTGACACTCTGTTTGTCTATGTATTCACACATGTATTATGTTTCCGGTTAATACAATTATAGCATGAATAATAAACATTTATCATGAAATAAGGAAATAAATAATAACTTTATTATTGCCTCTAGGGCATATTTCCTTCACCGGGCAGGGGCTTGAGGACGGGCGAGGCAACGAGGAGGCAGGACCTCAAGTCTCGCGGACGAGGGCGAGGAAGATGGAGCTCGGGCTCCTGGTTGCTGCTCGGGAGGCGCAACGCAGAGGAGGCTCAAGGCTGGATGGGTGGATCAAGAGGGAAGGCGATGGTTGGTCTGGTGTTGACAACGAGGTGGAGCGGTGGTTGGTCGATGGGGATCTGGGAGGATCCCGATGGAGATGGTGAGTGGGTGGCGGCGGGCAAGAGGATGGATGGGACAAGTGGCCTAAAAACTAGGTTTGCCTCCTTATATACGCTGGTGGATTAGGTTAGGGGCTAACGGATCCCTCCGATCGTAATCGGACGATCGAGAATAAAAGGTTAGAGGAGTCCAAATAAGAAAACGGTGATGTTTTGTAGATGTTTGGGGATGATCCGAATCCAACGGTGACGACTGCCCGGGTCGGGTCCGGGACGGATTTCGGACGCGCGCGCGAGGAGGGCCGCGAGCTGACGAAAGAGGTTAGGTTGGGTATGTAGTGGACTGTGTAGACGGTCTAGGGAGGAAGGAGAGGGAAAACCCGGCACATGTTTCCGGATACCAGAAACGTCCGACGTATGACCGGCTATACTGCCGCTATAGTTATCCGTTGGGGCATCAAACGAACTCTGAATGCGATGAAACTTGGCAGGCGGCCTATCTACACTATAACAACACACATGACAACTTTCAACCCATTCCGAGAACATTTTCCGGCCACTTATAAAATAATATTTCGGACATGCCGCGGGCACGTGTAAGTGTGGTTGGACTCAGAACAGACAACGGACGGAACTGGGGAATCCGGACGGATGCCAATTTGAAAAACATGATGATGCAATGCACATGATGACATGACAAGATGCAACACGCAAGCAAATGACATGGCAAAGACAGCGAATAACTGGAAGACACCGGGCGCATCGGTCTCGGGGCGTTACAACACTCCACCACTAAGAGAGGATCTCGTCCCGAGATCTAGGATGGCACCGGAGGGAAAAACAAAAGAGGAAGAGAAGAGGTAAAACTAAGTTGCTTCTTTGACAAATGAGTGAAACCAAAGAACCTTGCGAGGTTGAACAAATTGAAAGAAAAAAAATACAACGAAGATGAATAAAGTTGAAAACACTCTCTTAAAATTCCTAGATTTTGAAAAAAAATTCCTTGATTTTGAAAAAAAGTTCATCGATTTGAAAAAGAAATTCCTAGATTTTGAAAAAAAATCATCTTTAAAAAAATCATTCAAGTTACAAAAAAAGGAAAAATGATAAAAATTGAATAAACATGTTCCGAATAAAATAAGAAAAAAGAAAACATGTAAGAAGAAAAGAATGAAGAATATGTAACTGAGCATGTATGGTGAGGATGGTGGGGCTGGTAAGAGCAACTCCAACGCAGGTACCCATTTCAACCACCGTCGTCCGTTTGGATCGGCGCGGACAAAAATAGAAGTCCAACGCGCTGACCCATTTGCAAAACGCGTTCACATGGACCCATTTTGCGATAGAAATGCGTCGACGCGGACACGAAGCAGATGCCTCGCGCGCCTTCTCGATGTCCGCCGCGTCCCCACCTGGCGGATGTCCTTCAGGAGACCGAGGAGGAGGAGCGGCGCAGGGAGGAGGCGGATTACCAGGCGCGCATGGCGGAGGCCATGGCGCTGTCCGCGGCCGGCGACCGCATCATGCCGCCGCTGGCCCCGCCGTCCCCAGTGAAGGCCGAGCCGAAGCCGCCCCCATCAAGCGCTACTCCTAGACTAGGATAGTGCGCGAGTGGGTCAGCGCACCACCGGTCTGGATGAGGGTGACGGAGGCGCATGAGCGCGCCTACCTCGAGCAATGGCGCCAGCGCCGGCTGGCCAAGGAGCACCGCGAAAGCGCCATGAGTGCCGTGAGCGGACCCTCAGGGAGAAGATTCGATCCTGCCAGCTAACTTAAAACCTTTTAGGTAATAACCACTAGGCCGAAGGCCTTTTGTTGTCCACTATACGGAAAATACTTTATTAGACCCTTCTTTTAATAAAACATAAGCATGTAGGAGTAATATATACCCAACTTCTTACGCGTATTATTTTATGATATAAATTAAAAAATAAAAAAGAATTCATAATAATAAAATAAAAGTGAACTTCCAGAAAGTTTATAAATTTGAAAAGGTTCGTACAAAGTGAAAAAAGTTTGTCAATATGAGAAAAAAGCATGAATTTGGAAAAACAGTTCATCGAATTTTAGGAAAGTTCACGAATTATGATAGAAAGTTCTTCGGTTTTGAAAAAGTTCATTGAATTTGAAAAAAGTTCATCAAATTTGAAAAAAGTTCTTCAATTTTGAAAAAGGTTCATCGATTTTGAAAAAGTTCATCGATTTGAAAAAGAAGTTCCTAGAGTTTGAAAAAAAATCATCTTTTAAAAAAATCATTCAAGTTACCAAAAAAGGAAAAATGATAAAAATTGAACAAACCTGTTTCGAATAAAATAATAAAAAATAAATAGAAAAAAAGAAACATGTAAGAAGAAAAGAATGAAGAATATGTAAGTGAGCATGTATGATGAGGGTGGTGGGGCTGATAAGAGCAACTCCAACGCAGGTACCCATTTCGTCCGCCGTCGTCCGTTTGGATCAGCGCGGAAAAGTAGAGGTCCAACGCGTTGACCCATTCGCAAAACACGTCCACACGGTCCCATTTACGACAGAAATGCGTCGGCGCGGACACGAAGCAGACGCCTCGCGCGCCTTCTCGGTGTCCGCCGCATCCCCACCTGGCGGATGTCCTTCGGGAGAGCGAGAAGGAGGAGCAGGAGAGAGGAGGCGGATTACCAGGCGCGCATGGCGGAGGCCATGGCGCTGTCCGCGGCCGGCGACCGCATCTTGCCGCCGCTGGCCCCGCAGTCCCAGTGAAGGCCGAGTCGGAGCCGACCCCCATCGAGCGCTACTCCTGGGCCGGGATAATGCACGAGTGAGTCAGCGCACCACCGGTCTGGATGAGGGTGACGGAGACGCATGAGCGCGCCTACCTCAAGCAATGGCGCCAGCGCCGGCTGGCCGAGGAGCGCCGCGAGTGCCGTGAGCAGGCTCTCAAGGACAAGATTCGATCCTGCCTGATAACCTAAAACCTTTTAGGTAATAACCACTAGGCCGAAGGCCCTTTGTTGTCCACTATACGAAAAATACTCTATTAGACCCTTCTTTTAATACAACATAAGCATATAGGAGTAATATATACTCATCTTCTTATGCGTATTATTTTATAATATAAATTAGAAAATAAAAAGAATTCATAATAATAAAATAAAAATGAACTTCCAGAAAGTTTATAAATTTGAAAAGGTTCGTACAAAGTGAAAAAAGTTCGTCAATATGAGAAAAAATCACGAATTTGGAAAAACAGTTCGTCGAATTTTAGGAAAGTTCACGAATTTTGATAAAAAGTTCTTTGGTTTTGAAAAAAAGTTCATTGAATTTAAAAAAGTTCATCGATTTTGAAAAATGTTCGTCGATTTGAAAAAGAAGTTCCTAGAGTTTGAAAAAAAATTCATCTTTTAGAAAAACCATTCAAGTTACCAAAAAAGGAAAAATGGTAAAAATTGAACAAACCTGTTCAATTAAAATAAGGAAAAATAAATAGAAAAAAGAAAACATGTAAGAAGAAAAGAATGAAGAATATGTAAGTGAGCATGTATGGTGAGGATGGTAGGGCTGGTAAGAGCAACTCCAACGCAGGTACTCATTTTGTCCGCCGTCATCCGTTTGGGTCGGCGTGGACGAAAATAGAGGTCCAACGCGCTGACCAATTCGCAAAACGTGTCCGCACGGACCCATTTGCGACAGAAATGCGTCGGCGCGGACACGAAGCAGACGCCTCGCGCGCCTTCTCGGTGTCCGCCGCGTCCCCACCCGGCGGATGTCCTTCGGGAGAGCGAGGAGGAGGAGCGACGCAGGGAGGAGGCGGATTACCATGCGCGCATGGCAGAGGCCATGGCGCTGTCCGCGGCCGGCGACCGCATCGTGCCGCCGCTGGCCCCGCCATCCCCAGTGAAGGCCGAGCCAGAGCCGACCCTCATCGAGCGCTACTCCTGGGCCGAGATAGTGCGCGAGTGGGTCAGCGCACCACCGGTCTGGATGAGGGTGACGGAGGCGCATGAGCGTGCCTACCTCGAGCAATGGCGCCAGCGCCGACTGGCCGAGGAGCGCCGCGAGGGCGAGTATCTCGAGCAGCTGGAGCGCGACGCCGAGGAGGAGCGCCGCGAGGCCGAGGAGGAGGAGCGATGTGCCCGGGGTGGGGCACCCTAGCCGGCGGCGGAGGACGTTGCCGCAGCCTGGGAGATGGCGTTCCCTTGGGCTCGCCCGGTGCCGATGCTGATCGACCTCACCAGCCCCGACGACGAGGAGAAGGATGCTTAGGGCAGCGCGTCGCCTCGTAATTTTAGTTCAATTAATATTTTAGTTAATGTAAATGTGGATGTGTGGACTCTAGCCATCCTTTGTGGCCGGCATTAATATTTTCTTATTTTCAAAATATTTGTGTTCTATTTTTTTCGCGCGACCTATAAAATGGATCGGGTCAGCGCTGGACGCATGCGCCAACCCAAACACGAAAGCGAACATGGATGTCCGTCGAGCCGATCCAAACGAATAAAATACGAACAAAATTATCATCCGTTTGGGTCGGCGCGTCAGAGTTGCATTTAGTGCAGTTTTTTGGTTTTAACAACAGAAAAAAAAAATGAAACAGGCTTCAAGCCTAACTGGACGCGCGTGTGAGCGCCCGTTTGCAGAAACAGTAGGAGTGGGCGCGTGAAGCGCTAAATAGGATATCTATCTTTTGGGGCCTTTTTCTTGTTTCTGTTTTGGAAAAGAAGGGACTGGATCAGCCTTGCGCAACCAATCGAACCCGGTCGAGTCGAGCTTGCCATATCGCATCACCCCTGCGCCTCCATAAAACCCTCCGCTTAGGAGGGTTTAAGGCGCCACAGTACCGCACCAACGAGGGCAAGGAACGCACTGCGTCTCCGAGGTATGCTCCGCCGGCCGCCGCCATCTCGTCTCTGCGACATATGAATGCGCTACTGTGATTAGCTGTGTACTTTGCCATCTTTCACGAGTTGTGGATGGTTTGTGGTTTTCAGTCTTCTTTGTTTTTTGAGGTCTTGATCTTCATTCATAATTTTGCGGTAATTATTTTGTCACTGCACCACGGTTCACAACTGCCATCGTTCTGGTTTCCTAACGCAAGTTATTGGGTCTCTTGATGAGGGTTTTCACCTATCGTGGTCGAAGTGCTGCTGTTTTCCGTTTCAATTTTTCCATCTCTTGGTCGTTTCCTTTTTTTCCCGGTACTTGTTTGGTTGAGATCTGCACCCACTACGAATATTATCATGTTTCCTTTTTCAAAAAGGGGGGAACCCATCATCATGATGCACACAGCCAAAATAAACATGAATGTTTTGAAGTTTATTTTCCTTCAAATAGTGTGCACTACTCTGTATGCTCTTTAAGTCTCAATTATATGTTGTTGATTTATGGCATGGTGATTTGGTGATTGATTTCGATTGCACAGGAATCCTGGAGAGAGCAAGTGCAAGAGCCAAGAGCTATGGGGAACTCGTGTGTTACTGGCGCCAGCAGTAATGATTTGTTTTCAGCTTCTCTTTGCTTCTCCTTAATAATTAGACCTGCCTACTATGCATAATGTATTGTGTTGTTTTGATTGATGCTACTATACTGATGCAAGCATTGCTGTTTCTAGTGGCTGTAAGGGACTCTTTTGGGCATCTTTTCTTCTTCTTACTTGAATTAGTCTAGAACTCTAGATCGTTGATTTTATAAAAAAAAGATTCAGAATGTTCCTTTTATTAGCAAAATTTTCAGATAAAAATTGAATTATCTTACATAAATGTATTATACCATGCAAAAGCAGATGCTCTGCCTTTCCTTTCACCACATGTTTTGCCAAAGTAACAATCTTTTGATATTGTACTGGTTGTGTAAGAATTTGCTGCTGTCGCAGGCCATTCAAAGAAGGAACAGGTCCAGAAAGCCGTCGAGGCACCACCTTCTCCTGTGGAGCAGACAACCTTCAAGTGGACAATCGACGGTTTCTCCTCGCTCCTTGACTTAGATAAAGGAAGGATGGACAGCCTCCAGGGTGTTTGAGATCAGTGGGCTCAGATGGTACAATTAACATGCTATACTATATCTTTTCAGCTTGTTCCCCATAGCATATCATGATCAAAATTCATTCTCACTTGTTTCCTCTATTCATTTAGCTTGACCTTTTTTTCTCTTTTGAGGCGACCTTTCATTTGACTTGATTCGCAGGTACTTGAAACTGAACCCAAGGGACACCCAAGAGTGGCGACCAAAATGAATATGTTTCTCTTCGGCTTGAGCTGTCGCCAGCATCAGTGAGATCTCACACGGTCGTGGAGGCAACTTACAAGTTCTTTATATATGACCAGTTAAATGGAAAGCATCATGAACAACCTCAAGGTACCTGTTATTTCTGTTCTTTGACCTTCCTAGCTAGCTGGATACTAGATTGATGGTGTAACATATAACCTTCTTCGCGACAAACATTACAACTGAATATTTTGTTTGCAGTGTGCCACAATTTTCAGACTACAAGCACAAGGTCGGGGACATCATGCATGATCCCCCTCGCCACACTGAAGGAAAAGTCCTCTGGATTCCTCGTCGAAAACAGCTGTGCTTTCGGTGTAGAGTTTATCAAAGTTACTGCTGCTAAAACTAATGATGCGACAAAGAAGCTGTTTGTTCAGAAGAAGATAAACAAAATCTCCAGTATTCCAGAAGTCTACACCTGGGACATCGAGGACTTTTTTGCGCTGAAAAGCCCGAGCCACTCTCCAGATTTTGAGCTCCATGGACACAAATGGTGATACTTACTTACCATCTTGAATTTGCAGTGCTTAGCATGACTCAATAGTGTTACCACTTAATTACTGGGTTTATACTGAATTTACTAAATTCATATTTGAACATAAAGACCCTTGGAGTTCCACCTTTTCTTATCAATGATGTACTAAACTATGCGATGCTCCCTAATTTTCAGGTTCATCACCATCCATCCATCTGGATTCGATAAGAATAGAAACTTTATCTCCTTGTCCCTGACCATGAAGGTGACGGATATACTCCATGAGAACTCCGCGAACCTGGTACAATTGGACATACGCATCAAAAACCAGGGAAGTGGCAAGGACAATGGACAAAAAGGTTTGCTCTTTAGCAGTTCAGATGCGAAATTATCATCATCACATTTACTGATTGACACATTTATTTATCTATTTTGTTTTGGAAAATGATAGGCCGGTGCGAGTTCTCAAAGAATGCTACTAGTTGGGGATGGGACAAGTTCATATCGCTGGAAGATTTCAAGGACTCTTCAAATGGTTATCTCGTGAAAACGAAATGCTGCATTGAAGCAAAGGTTGCCGTTATTGGTGCCTCCAAGATGGAGTAGCTAGATTGCATGTCCGCCCTATATTGACATTTGCCAAATGCTATGCTCGTATGTGCGTTTACGAATGTGCCTGTAGTTGGCTTTGCACTGCGATTCTGTCTCTGCATCTTTTATGTTTATTTGCTTGTTTGGTCATGTCGAACGTGCTTAATGTGCGGATCTCAAGTAAAGATTCAGAAATAGCTATTTTTCTCAGCTTCCTGGTCATGTCTTGTTGATATAGTGGCATCATGAATATGACAGACTATGTGTTGGGCGTGGCAAGACGGAATAAGTATCAATCGATTATACTTATCTGAAGAAGTTCTCAGTAGTAGTGTGTATGGATGGAGCGCAACATAAGCCATGTTGCAAACGGTTGAGGCCCTATTGCGTCAGATCAGGCAGTTGTCGTGCATGCCATCCAACGACTAGTAGCAGCCGATAAGATCCCATTGTCACCCGGCGGACGCATAGCACCCTTCATATTCTAATCAGTTTGGATTGCAAAGTCACAGAATCCTATGGTAGAATCATGATTTTGACAACGCCAGTCTCTTGTCCTTTCTCTTAATACCGAAAAAGACTTTCGCCCCGCTTTATAAATAAAGCAACCCGCCAAAAAGCACATATACAAAAGACTAGTCCAAAACACACACACACAAGTCTCACAAGAGGAAGTACAATAAGTCAACAAGCCCAAACAAAAAAGGAAAAAAGGGGAGCCGGAGAACACGTCCGGCGCCTAATCTGGCTCCGGCGGTGGCGGAGGGAGCGGCGGTGACAGTCGGACGGCCATCGACTGAAGGTCGGCGATGAAGGCGGAGATGGCGTCCCGGTCTTGTGGGCGGCTAAGCGGCCGCCAGAGCTGCAAATAACCAGACAGTTTGAAGAGAGCGTCAGTAGCCCCTCGAAGAGGAATGCGTTGGATCACAAATTTATTGCGGATCGTTCAGAGGGTCCAAGCGAGGGACCCAATCTCAAGCTACCTAATGTGGCGAGAAGGCAGGGGGGAGTTCTGGAGTTCGGCGAATAGGTCGGGGAAGTTGGTGTGGCACCAATTGTTGGGGAACGCAGTATTTCAAAAAGAATCCTACGATCACGCAAGATTTATCTAGGAGATGCATAGCAACGAGAGGGGAGAGTGTGTCTACGTACCCTCGTAGAACGAAAGCATAAGCGTTTAGTAACGCGGTTGATGTAGTCGAACGTCTTCGCGATCCAACCGATCAAGTACCGAACACACGGCACCTCCGCGATCTGAACACGTTCAACTCAGTTATGTCCCTCGTACTCCTGATCCAGCTGAGGCCGAGGGTGAGTTCCGTCAGCACGACGTCGTGGTGACGGTGATGATGAAGTTACCGACACAGGGCTTCGCCTAAGCACTACGACAATATGACCGAGGTGGAAAACTGTGGAGGGGGGCACTGCACACGGCTAAAGATCAACTTGTGTGTCTATGGGGTGCCTCCCTCCGCCGTACATAAAGGAGGGGAGGAGGAGGCCGACCGGCCACAAGGGGCGCACCTAAGGAGGGGGAATCCTACTCCAATTAGGAGTAGGTTCCCCCCTTTCCTAGTCCAACTAGGAGAAGAAGGAAGGAGAGGGAGAGGGAAAGAGGGGCCGCACCCCCCTCCCCTAGTCCTATTCGGACTCCCCCTGGGGGGGCGTCACCTCTTGGCTGCGGCCCTCTCTCTCCCCTAAGGCTCATTAAGGCCCATAACTTTCCAGGGGGGTTCCGGTAACCCTTCGGCACTCCGGTTTTATCCGAAACTATCCGGAACACTTCTGGTGTCCGGATAACATGGTACAATATATTAATCTTTATGTCTCGACCATTTCGAGACTCCTCGTCATGTCCGTGATCACATCCCGGACTCCAAACAACCTTCGGTACATCAGAACACATAACTCATAATACAAGTCGTCATCGAACGTTAAGCGTGCGGACCCTACGGGTTCAAGAACTATGTAGACATGACCGAGACACATCTCCGGTCAATAACCAATAGCGGAACCTGGATGCTCATATTGGTTCCTACATATTCTACGAAGATCTTTATCGGTCAAACCGCACAACAACATACGTTGTTCCCTTTGTCATTGATATGTTACTTGCCCGAGATTCGATCGTCAGTATCATCATACCTAGTTCAATCTCGTTACCGGCAAGTCTCTTTACTCGTGTCGTAATGCATCATCCCGCAACTAACTCATTAGTCACATTGCTTGCAAGGCTTATAGTGATGTGCATTACCGTGAGGGGCCAGAGATACCTCTCCGATACACGGAGTGACAAATCCTAATCTCGATCTATGCCAACTCAACAAACACCATCAGAGACACATGTAGAGCATCTTTATAATCACCCAGTTACGTTGTGATGTTTGATAGCACACAAGGTGTTCCTCCGGTATTCGGGAGTTGCATAATCTCATAGTCATAGGAACATGTATAAGTCATGAAGAAAGCAATAGCAATAAATTAAACGATCATAGTGCTAAGCTAACGGATGGGTCTAGTCCATCACATCATTCTCTAATGATGTGATCCCGTTCATCAAATGACAACACATGTCCATGACTAGGAAACTTAACCATCTTTGATTGACGAGCTAGTCAAGTAGAGGCATACTAGGGACACTCTGTTTGTCTATGTATTCACACATGTACTAAGTTTCTGGTTAATACAATTCTAGCATGAATAATAAACATTTATCATGATATAAGTAAATATAAATAACAACTTTATTATTGCATCTAGGGCATATTTCCTTCAGTCTCCCACTTGCACTAGAGTCAATAATCTAGATTACACAGTAATGATTCTAACACCCATGGAGTCTTGGTGCTGATCATGTTTTACTCATGAGAGAGGCTTAGTAAACGGGTCTACAACATTCAGATTCATATGTATCTTGCAAATCTCTATGTCTCCCTCCTTGACTTGATCGCGGATGGAATTGAAGCATCTCTTGATGTGCTTCGTTCTCTTGTGAAATCTAGATTCCTTTGCCAAGGTAATTGCACCAGTATTGTCACAAAAGATTTTCATTGGACCCGATGCACTAGGTATGACACCTAGATCGGATATGAACTCCTTCATCCAGACTCCTTCATTTGTTGCTTCCGATGCATCTATGTATTCCGCTTCACACGTAGATCCCGTCACGGCGCTCAGATTAGAACTGCACCAACTGACAGCTCCACCATTCAATAAAAATATGTATCCGGTTTGTGACTTAGAGTCATCCGGATCAGTGTCAAAGCTTGCATCGACGTAACCGTTTACGACGAGCTCTTTGTCACCTCCATAAACGAGAAACATATCCTTAGTCTTTTTCAGGTATTTCAGGATGTTCTTGACCGCTGTCCAGTGATCCACTCCTGGATTACTTTGGTACCTCCCTGCTAAACTAATAGCAAGGCACACATTAGGTCTGGTACATAGCATTGCATACATGATAGAACCTATGGCTGAAGCATAGGGAATGACTTTCATTTTCTCTCTATCTTCTGCAGTGATCAGGCATTGAGTCTGACTCAACTTCACACCTTGTAACACATGTAAGAACCCTTTCTTTGCTTGATCTATTTTGAACTTCTTCAAAACTTTATCAAGGTATGTGCTTTTGTGAAAGTCCAATTAAGCGTTTTGATCTATCTCTATAGATCTTGATGCCCAATATATAAGCAGCTTCACCGAGGTCTTTCATTAAAAAATTCTTATTCAAGTATCCTTTTATGCTATTCAGAAATTCAGTATCATTTCTGATTAAAAATATGTCATCCACATATAATATCAGAAATGCTACAGACCTCCCACTCACTTTCTTGTAAATACAAGCTTCTCCAAAAGTCTGTATAAAATCATATGCTTTGATCATGCTATCAAAGTGTATATTCCAACTCTGAGATATTTGCACCAGTCCATAAATGGATCGCTGGAGCTTGCACACTTTGTTAGCACCTTTTGGATCGACAAAACCTTCTGGTTGCATCATATACAACTCTTCTTTAAGATATCCATTAAGGAATGCAGTTTTGACATCCATTTGCCAAATTTCATAATCATAAAATGCGGCAATTGCTAACATGATTCGGACGGACTTAAGCATCACTACGGGTGAGAAGGTTTCATTATAGTCAACTCCTTGAACTTGTCGAAAACCTTTTGCAACAAGTCGAGCTTTGTAGACAGTAACATTACCGTTAGCGTCAGTCTTCTTCTTAAAGATCCATTTATTCTCTATGGCTTGACGATCATCGGGCAAGTCAACCAAAGTCCACACTTTGTTCTCATACATGGATCCCAGCTCAGATTTCATGGCTTCAAGCCATTTTGCGGAATCTGGGCTCATCATCGCTTCCTCATAGTTCGTAGGTTCGTCATGGTCAAGTAACATGATCTCCAGAACAGGATTACCGTACCACTCTGGTGCGGATCTTGCTTTGGTTGACCTACGAGATTCGGTAGTAACTTGATTAGAAGTTTCATGATCATCATCAATAGCTTCCTCACTAATTGGTGTAGGAATCACTCGAACTGATTCCTGTGATGAACTACTTTCCAATAAGGGAGAAGGTATAGTTACCTCTTCAAGTTCTACTTTCCTCTCACTCACTTCTTTCGAGAGAAACTCCTTCTCTAGAAAGGATCCATTCTTAGCAACGAATATCTTGCCTTCGGTTCTGTGATAGAAGGTGTACCCAACAGTTTCCTTCAAGTATCCTATGAAGACACATTTCTCTGATTTGGGTTCGAGCTTATCAGGTTGAAGCTTTTTCACATAACCATCGCAGCCCCAAACTTTAAGAAACGACAACTTGGTTTTCTTGCCAAACCACAGTTCATATGGTGTCGTCTCAATGGATTTCGATGGTGCCCTATTTAACGTGAATGCAGCTGTCTCTAAAGCATAACCCCAAAACGATAGCGGTAAATCAGTAAGAGATATCATAGATCGCACCATATCTAATAAAGTGCGATTACGACGTTCGGACACACCATTACGATGTGGTGTTCCAGGTGGCGTGAGTTGCGAAACTATTTTGCATTGTTTCAAATGAAGACCAAACTCATAACTCAAATATTCACCTCCACGATCAGATCGTAGAAACTTAATTTTCTTGTTACGATAATTTTCCATTTCACTCTGAAATTCTTTGAACTTTTCAAATGTTTCAGACTAATGTTTCATCAAGTAGATATACCCATATCTGCTCAAATCATCTGTGAATGTTAGAAAATAACGATACCCGCCACGAGCATCAACACCCATCGGACCGCATACATCAGTATGTATTATTTCCAATAAGTCTGTTGCTCGTTCCATTGTTCCGAAGAACGGAGTCTTAGTCATCTTACCCATGAGGCATGGTTCACAAGAATCAAGTGATTCATAATCAAGTGATTCCAAAAGCCCATCAGCATGGAGTTTCTTCATGCGCTTTACACCAATATGACCTAAACGGCAGTCCCACAAATAAGTTGCACTATCATTATTAAACTTACTAGCAAAAGAGCCCGGGCGTTACAACGAGAGAGAAAACATAACACACGCTCTTAACTCAACAACCATCACTCAAGACCACAATAGGTCCATCTCCTTTATTTTTGCGAGGCATCATATTTGTGTTGCCGCTTATCCTCCTTCTCACCCTCGCCGGCGATGGCCTCGGTGTTCACACAAAACAACAAAAAACATGTGTTGAATATGGCTAATCCTAAGACGTCTCTCTCTCTCCCTCTCATCTCTCTCTCTCGCTTTCTCTCACTCGCGCGATGAGAAATCTGTTGTTTTCCCCTACGACATTTTTCAGAGGTATGCATGTGTAGTTATCGATGTTTTCTTTTCCCTATATGGTTATAGTGGGGTGTTTATTTGCAATCTGGATCGTCGCCGGTATGAAAAAAAAAACGGATCTTGCGCTATAAATTATAAGTTTGCTTCCATAAAAATATTTTATAAACATTTAACAGGTAAAATTAACATCATATTTAGATTCCTCACATTTTTCTAATAAAATTTCATATATAATATGTTAAAATCGAAGTTACGGTTTAAAAGATACAGATAATTTAGAAAATCATTTGGTTTGACTCAAATATATTCCAAAATAATATTTAAAAATACTTAAGAGGTAAAAATAATCTCATATTCATATTCTACATATTTTTGTAATCAAATTTCATATATAACATGTTCAAATCGGAGTTACGGTTTAAAAGATATGGATGATTTAAAAAGCATTTGTTTGACTTAAATATGATCCGCGGATGAATTACCTAAAACATCAGGGGGGTTTTGAAAAATGTAAAATAACGGTTCGGGTGTGACTTAAATTCGGACGGCGGGTTGATTTCAAGAAAAGACAGGGACTTTTGTGTAAAATATGAAAATAACGATTCGTTTTAACTTAAAACAGGACTGCGGGTTGAATTCTCTGAAATAGAGGGACTTTTCTGAAAAATGTCATGATGGACGAAAGAAACCCAATTTGCTTTATTATTAGGTAAAGATATCTTTTGGCTTCAATACTATGAATATGTGTATCACTACTATCGAGATTCAATAAAAATAGACCACTCATGAAGGGTGCATGACCATAAAAGATATTACTCATATAAATAGAACAACCATTATTCTCTGATTTAAATGAATAACTGTCTTGCATCAAACAAGATCCAGATATAATGTTCATGCTTAACGCTAGCACCAAATAACAATTATTCAGGTCTAATACTAATCCCGAAGGTAGATGTAGAGGTAGCGTGCCGACGGCGATCACATCGACTTTGGAACCATTTCCCACGCGCATCGTCACCTTGTCCTTAGCCAATCTTCGCTTAATTCATAGCCCCTGTTTCGAGTTGCAAATATGAGCAACAGAACCAGTATCAAATACCCAAGCGCTACTGCGAGCATTACTAAGGTACACATCAATAACATGTATATCAAATATACCTTTCACTTTGCCATCCTTCTTATCCGCCAAATACTTGGGGCAGTTTCGCTTCCAGTGACCAGTCCCTTTGCAGTAGAAGCACTCAGTCTTAGGCTTAGGTCCAGACTTGGGTTTCTTCACTTGAGCAGCAACTTGCTTGCCGTTCTTCTTGAAGTTTCCCTTCTTCCCTTTGCCCTTTTTCTGAAACTAGTGGTCTTGCTGACCATCAACACTTGATGCTCCTTCTTGATTTCTACCTCCGCAGCCTGTAGCATTGCGAAAAGCTCGGGAATCGTCTTATCCATCCCTTGCATATTATAGTTCATCATGAAGCTTTTGTAGCTTGGTGGCAGTGATTGAAGAACTCTGTCAATGACACTATCATCAGGAAGATTAACTCCAAGTTGAGTCAAGTGGTTGTGGTACCCAGACATTCTGAGTATATGTTCACTGACAAAACTATTCTCCTCCATCTTGCAGCTCTAGAACTTATTGGAGACTTCATATCTCTCAATCTGGGCATTTGCTTGAAATATTAACTTCAACTCCTAGAACATCTCATATGCTTCATAACGTTCAAAACGTCGTTGAAGTCCCAGTTCTAAGCCATAAAGCATGGCACACTGAACTATCGAGTAGTCATCAACACACGTCTACCAGGCATTCACAATGTATGCAGTTGCTAGCGCGGGTGGTACACCTAGCGGTGCTTCCAGAACGTAATTCTTCTGTGCAGCAATGAGGAAAATCCTCAAGTTACGGACCTAGTCTGTGTAGTTGCTATCATCATCTTTCAACTTAGCTTTCTCTAGGAACGCATTAAAATTCAATGGAACAGTAGCACGGGCCATTTATCTACAACAACATAGACATGCAAAATACTATCAGGTACTAAGTTCATGATAAATTAAAGTTCAATTAATCATATTACTTAAGAACTCCCACTTAGATAGACATCCCTCTAATCATCTAAGTGATCACGTGATCCATATCAACTAAACCATGTCCGATCATCACGTGAGATGGAGTAGTTTTCAATGGTGAACATCACTATGTTGATCATACCTACTATATGATTCACGCTCGACCTTTCGGTCTTAGTGTTCCGAGGCCATATCTGCATATGCTAGGCTCATCAAGTTTAACCTGAGTATTCTGCTTGTGCAAAACTGGCTTGCACCCGTTGTATGTGAACGTAGAGCTTATCACACCCGATCATCACGTGGTATCTCAGCACGACGAACTATAGCAACGGTGCATACTCATGGAGAACACTTGTGCCTTGAAATTTAGTGAGAGATCATCTTATAATGCTACCGCCGTACTAAGCAAAATAAGATGCATAAAGGATAAACATCACATGCAATCAATATAAGTGATACGATATGGCCATCATCATCTTGTGCCTTTGATCTCCATCTCCAAAGCACCGTCATGATCACCATCGTCACCGGCTTGACACCTTGGTCTCCATCGTAGCATCGTTGGCGTCTTGCCAACTATTGCTTCTACGACTATCGCTACCTCTTAGTGATAAAGTAAAGCAATTACATGGCAATTGCATTTCATACAATAAAGCGACAACCATATGGCTCCTGCCAGTTGCCGATAACTTTGTTACAAAACATGATCATCTCATACAACAATTTATATAATCACGTCTTGACCATATCACATCACAACATGCCCTGCAAAAACAAGTAGACATCCTCTACTTTGTCGTTGCAAGTTTTACGTGGCTGCTACGGGCTTAGCAAGAACCGTTCTTACCTACGCATAAAAAACCACAATGATTTTTCGTCAAGTGTGTTGTTTTAACCTTCAACCAGGACCGGGCGTAGTCGCACTCGATTCAACTAAAGTTGGAGAAACAGACACCCACTAGCCACCTGTGTGCGAAGCACATCGGTAGAACCAGTCTCGTGAACGCGATCATGTAATGTCAGTTTGGGCCGCTTCATCCAACAATACCGCCGAATCAAAGTATGACATGCTGGTAAGCAGTATGACTATTATCGCCCACAACTCTTTATGTTCTACTCATGCATATAACATATACACATAGACCTGGCTCGGATGACACTATTGGGGAACGCAGTATTTCAAAAAAATTCCTACGATCACGCAAGATCTATCTAGGAGATGCATAACAACGAGAGGGGAGAGTGTATCTACGTACCCTCGTAGACCGGAAGCGGAAGTGTTTAGTAACGTCTTTGATGTAGTCGAACGTCTTCGCGATCCAACCAATCAAGTACCGAACGCACGGCACCTCCGCGATCTGCACACGTTTTGCTCAGTGACGTCCCTCGTACTCTTGATCCAGCTGAGGATGGGTGTGAGTTACGTCAGCACGACGGCGTGGTGACGGTGATGATGAAGTTACCGATGCAGGGCTTCGCCTAAGCACTACGACAATATGATCGAGGTGGAAAACTATGGAGGGGGGCACTGCACACGGCTAAAGATCAACTTGTGTGTCTATGGGGTGCCTCCCTCCCTCGTATATAAAGAAGGGGAGTGAAGGAAATATGCCCTAGAGGCAATAATAAAGTTATTATTTATTTCCTTATATCATGATAAATGTTTATTATTCATGCTAGAATTGTATTAACCGGAAACATAATACATGTGTGAATACATAGACAAACAGAGTGTCACTAGTATGCCTCTACTTGACTAGCTCGTTAATCAAAGATGGTTATGTTTCCTAACCATGGACAAAGAGTTGTGATTTGATTAACGGGATCACATCATTAGTTGAATGATCTGATTGACATGACCCATTCCATTAGCTTAGCACCCGATCGTTTAGTATGTTGTTATTGCTTTCTTCATGACTTATACATGTTCCTATGACTATGAGATTATGCAACTCCCGTTTGCCGGAGGAACACTTTGTGTGCTACCAAACGTCACAACGTAACTGGGTGATTATAAAGGAGCTCTACAGGTGTCTCCAAAGGTACATGTTGGGTTGGGGTATTTCGAGATTAGGATTTGTCACTCCGATTGTCGGAGAGGTATCTCTGGGCCCTCTCAGTAATGCACATCACTGAAGCCTTGCAAGAATTGCAACTAATGAGTTAGTTGTGGGATGATGTATTATGGAACGAGTAAAGAGACTTGCCGGTAACGAGATTGAACTAGGTATGGGATACCGACGATCGAATCTCGGGCAAGTTACATACCGATGACAAAGGGAACAATGTATGTTGTTATGCGGTCTGACCGATAAAAGATCTTCGTAGAATATGTAGGAGCCAATACGAGCATCCAGGTTACGCTATTGGTTATTGACCGGAGACGTGTCTCGGTCATGTCTGCATTGTTCTCGAACCCGTAGGGTCCGCACGCTTAAGGTTTCGATGACAGTTATATTATGAGTTTATGCGTTTTGATGTACCGAAGGTTGTTCGGAGTCCCGGATGTGATCACGGACATGACGAGGAATCTCGAAATGGTCGAGACATAAATATTGATATATTGGAAGCCTATGTTTGGATATCGGAAGTGTTCCGGGTGAAATCGGGATTTTACCGGATTACCGGGAGGTTACCGGAACCCCCCGGGAGGTATATGGGCCTTAGTGGGCCTTAGTGGAAGAGAGGAGAGGTGGCCATAGATGGGCCGCGCGCCCCTCCCCCCTTTGGTCCGAATAGGACAAGGAGAGGGGGCCGGCCCCCCTTCCCCTTCTCTCTCCTCTTTTCCCCCCTCCGCGAATCCTATTCCAACTAGGAAAGGGGGGGAGTCCTACTCCCGGAGGGAGTAGGACTCCTCCTGGCGCGCCTCTCCTGGCCGGCCTCACTCCCCCCTTGAACCTTTATATACGGAGGCAGGGGCACCCCCTAGAGACACAAGTTGATCCACGTGATCATATTCTTAGCCGTGTGCGGTGCCCCCTTCCACCATAGTCCTCGATAATATTGCAGCGGTGCTTAGGCGAAGCCCTGCGATAGTAGTACATCAAGATCATCACCACGCCGTCATGCTGACGGAACTCTTCCCCAACACTTTGCTGGATCGGAGTCCAGGGATCGTCATCGAGCTGAACGTGTGCTAGAACTCGGAGGTGCCGTAGTTTCGGTGCTTGATCGGTCGGGCCGTGAAGACGTACGACTACATCAACCAAGTTAACGCTTCCGTTGTCGATCTACAAGGGTACGTAGATCACACTCTCCCCCTCTCATTGCTATGCATCACCATGATCTTGCGTGTGCGTAGGAAATTTTTTGAAATTACTATGAAACCCAACAGTGGCATCCGAGCCTAGATTTTATATGTTGATGTTATATGCACGAGTAGAACACAAGTGAGTTGTGGGCGATATAAGTCATACTGCTTACCAGCATGTCATACTTTGGTTCGGCGGTATTGTTGGACGAAGCGGCCCGGACCGACATTACGCGTACGCTTACGCGAGACCGGTTCTCCCGACGTGCTTTGCACATAGGTGGCTTGCGGGTGACAGTTTCTCCAACTTTAGTTGAACCGAGTGTGGCTACGCCCGGTCCTTGTGAAGGTTAAAACAGCACCAACTTGACAAACTATCGTTGTGGTTTTGATGCGTAGGTAAGATTGGTTCTTGCTTAAGCCCGTAGCAGCCACGTAAAACATGCAACAACAAAGTAGAGGACGTCTAACTTGTTTTTGCAGGGCATGTTGTGATGTGATATGGTCAAGACATGATGCTAAATTTTATTGTATGAGATGATCATGTTTTGTAACCGAGTTATCGGCAACTGGCAGGAGCCATATGGTTGTCGCTTTATTGTATGCAATGCAATCGCGTTGTAATGCTTTACTTTATCACTAAGCGGTAGCGATAGTCATGGAAGCATAAGATTGGCGAGACGACAACGATGCTACGATGGAGATCAAGGTGTCGCGCTGGTGACGATGGTGATCATGACGGTGCTTCGGAGATGGAGATCACAAGCACAAGATGATGATGGCCATATCATATCACTTATATTGATTGCATGTGATGTTTATCTTTTATGCATCTTATCTTGCTTTGATTGACGGTAGCATTATAAGATGATCTCTCACTAAATTATCAAGAAGTGTTCTCCCTGAGTATGCACCGTTGTGAAAGTTCTTCGTGCTGAGACACCACGTGATGATCGGGTGTGATAGGCTCTACGTTCAAATACAACGGGTGCAAAACAGTTGCACACGCGGAATACTCAGGTTATACTTGACGAGCCAAGCATATACAGATATGGCCTCGGAACACGGAGACCGAAAGGTCGAACGTGAATCATATAGTAGATATGATCAACATAGTGATGTTCACCAATGAAACTACTCCATCTCACGTGATGATCGGACATGGTTTAGTTGATTTGGATCACGTAATCACTTAGAGGATTAGAGGGATGTCTATCTAAGTGGGAGTTCTTTAAGTAATATGATTAATTGAACCTAAATTTATCATGAACTTAGTACCTGATAGTATCTTGCTTGTTTATGTATGATTGTAGATAAATGGCCCGTGCTGTTGTTCCGTTGAATTTTAATGCGTTCCTTGAGAAAGCAAAGTTGAAATATGATGGTAGCAATTACACGTACTGGGTCCATAACTTGAGGATTATCCTCATTGCCGCACAAAAGAATTACGTCCTGGAAGCACCGCTGGGTGCCAGGCCTGCTGCTGGAGCAACACCAGATGTTGTGAACGTCTGGCAGAGCAAAGCTGATGACTACTCGATAGTTCAATGTGCCATGCTTTACGGCTTAGAACCGGGACTTCAACGACGTTTTGAACGTCATGGGGCATATGAGATGTTCCAGGAGTTGAAGTTAATATTTCAAGCAAATGCCCGGATTAAGAGATATGAAGTCTCCAATAAGTTCTATAGCTGCAAGATGGAGGAGAACAGTTCTGTCAGTGAGCATATACTCAAAATGTCTGGGTATAATAATCACTTGATTCAAATGGGAGTTAATCTTCCAGATGATTGCGTCATTGATAGAATTCTCCAATCACTGCCACCAAGCTACAAGAGCTTCGTGATGAACTATAATATGCAAGGGATGAATAAGACTATTCCCGAGCTCTTCGCAATGCTGAAAGCTGCAGAGGTAGAAATCAAAAAGGAGCATCAAGTGTTGATGGTCAACAAGACCACTAGTTTCAAGAAAAAGGGCAAAGGGAAGAAGAAGGGGAACTTCAAGAAGAACAGCAAGCAAGTTGCTGCTCAAGAGAAGAAACCCAAGTCTGGACCTAAGCCTGAAACTGAGTGCTTCTACTGCAAGCAGACTGGTCACTGGAAGCGGAACTGCCCCAAGTATTTGGCGGATAAGAAGGATGGCAAGGTGAACAAAGGTATATGTGATATACATGTTATTGATGTGTACCTTACTAATGCTCGCAGTAGCACCTGGGTATTTGATACTGGTTCTGTTGCTAATATTTGCAACTCGAAACAGGGACTACAGATTAAGCGAAGATTGGCTAAGGACGAGGTGACGATGCGCGTGGGAAACAGTTCCAAAGTCGATGTGATCGCAGTCGGCGCGCTACCTCTACATCTACCTTCGGGATTAATATTAGACCTAAATAATTGTTATTTGGTGCCAGCGTTAAGCATGAACATTATATCTGGATCTTGTTTGATGCGAGACGGTTATTCATTTAAATCAGAGAATAATGGTTGTTCTATTTATATGAGTAATATCTTTTATGGTCATGCACCCTTGAAGAATGGTCTATTCTTATTGAATCTCGATTGTAGTGACACACATATTCATAATGTTGAAGCCAAAAGATGCAGAGTTGATAATGATAGTGCAACTTATTTGTGGCACTGCCGTTTAGGTCATATCGGTGTAAAGCGCATGAAGAAACTCCATACTGATGGACTTTTGGAACCACTTGATTATGAATCACTTGGTACTTGCGAACCGTGCCTCATGGGCAAGATGACTAAAACTCCGTTCTCCGGTACTATGGAGAGAGCAACAGATTTGTTGGAAATCATACATATAGATGTATGTGGTCCGATGAATATTGAGGCTCGTGGCGAATATCGTTATTTTCTCACCTTCACAGATGACTTAAGCAGATATGGGTATATCTACTTAATGAAACATAAGTCTGAAACATTTGAAAAGTTCAAAGAATTCCAAAGTGAAGTTGAAAATCATCATAACAAGAAAATAAAGTTTCTACGATCTGATCGTGGAGGAGAATATTTGAGTTACGAGTTTGGTGTACATTTGAAACAATGCGGAATAGTTTCGCAACTCACGCCACCCGGAACACCACAGCGTAATGGTGTGTCCGAACGTCTTAATCGCACTTTACTAGATATGGTGCGATCTATGATGTCTCTTACTGATTTACCGCTATCGTTTTGGGGTTATGCTTTGGAGATGGCCGCATTCACGTTAAATAGGGCACCATCAAAATCCGTTGAGACGACGCCTTATGAACTATGGTTTGGCAAGAAACCAAAGTTGTCGTTTCTGAAAGTTTGGGGCTGCGATGCTTATGTGAAAAAGCTTCAACCTGATAAGCTCGAACCCAAATCGGATAAATGTGTCTTCATAGGATATCCAAAGGAGACTATTGGATACACCTTCTATCACAGATCCGAAGGCAAGACTTTTGTTGCTAAGTTCGGAAACTTTCTGGAGAAGGAGTTTCTCTTGAAAGAAGTGAGTGGGAGGAAAGTAGAACTTGACGAGGTAACTGTACCTGCTCCCTTATTGGAAAGTAGTGCATCACAGAAAACTGTTTCTGTGACACCTACACCAATTAGTGAGGAAGCTAATCATAATGATCATGAAACTTCAGAACAAGATACTACTGAACCTCGTAGATCAACCAGAGTGAGATCCGCGCCAGAGTGGTACGATAATCCAGTTCTGGAAATCATGCTACTAGATCATGATGAACCTACGAACTATGAAGAAGCGATGGTGAGCCCAGATTCCGCAAAATGGCTTGAAGCCATGAAATCTGAGATGGGATCCATGTATGAGAACAAAGTGTCGACTTTGGTTGACTTGCCCAATGATCGGCAAGCAATTTAGAATAAATGGATCTTCAAGAAGAAGACTGACGCCGACGGTAATATTACTGTCTACAAAGCTCGACTTGTCGCAAAAGGGTTTCGGCAAGTTCAAGGGGTTGACTACGATGAGACCTTCTCTCCCGTAGCGATGCTTAAGTCTGTCCGAATCATGTTAGCAATTGCTGCATTTTATGATTATGAAATTTGGTAGATGGATGTCAAAACTGCATTCCTGAATGGATTTCTGGAAGAAGAGTTGTATATGATGCAACCGGAAGGTTTTGTCGATCCAAAGGGAGCTAACAAAGTGTGCAAGCTCCAGCGATCCATTTATGGACTGGTGCAAGCCTCTCGGAGTTGGAATAAATGCTTTGATAGTGTGATCAAAGCATTTGGTTTTATACAGACTTTTGGAGAAGCCTGTATTTACAAAAAGGTGAGTGGGAGCTCTGTAGCATTTCTGATATTATATGTGGATGACATATTACTGATTGGAAATGATATAGAATTTCTGGATAGCATAAAGGGATACTTGAATAAGAGCTTTTCAATGAAAGACCTCGGTGAAGCTGCTTACATATTAGGCATAAAGATCTATAGAGATAGATCAAGACGTTTAATTGGACTTTCACAAAGCACATACCTTGATAAGGTTTTGAAGAATTTCAAAATGGATCAAGCAAAGAAAGGGTTCTTGCCTGTGTTACAAGGTGTGAAGTTGAGTCAGACTCAATGCCCGACCACTGCAGAAGATAGAGAGAAAATGAAAGATGTTCCCTATGCTTCAGCCATAGGCTCTATCATGTATGCAATGTTGTGTACCAGACCTGATGTGTGCCTTGCTATAAGTCTAGCAGGGAGGTACCAAAGTAATCCAGGAGTGGATCACTGGACAGCGGTCAAGAACATCCTGAAGTACCTGAAAAGGACTAAGGATATGTTTCTCGTATATGGAGGTGACAAAGAGCTCATCGTAAACGGTTACGTTGATGCAAGCTTTGACACTGATCCGGACGATTCTAAATCGCAAACCGGATACGTGTTTACATTAAACGGTGGAGCTGTCAGTTGGTGCAGTTCTAAATAGAGCGTCGTGGCGGGATCTACGTGTGAAGCGGAATACATAGCTACTTTGGAAGCAGCGAATGAAGGAGTCTGGATGAAGGAGTTCATATCCGATCTAGGTGTCATACCTAGTGCATCGGGTCCAATGAAAATCTTTTGTGACAATACTGGTGCAATTGCCTTGGCGAAGGAATCCAGATTTCACAAGAGAACCAAGCACATCAAGAGACGCTTCAATTCCATCCAGGATCTAGTCCAGGTGGGAGACATAGAGATTTGCAAGACACATACGGATCTGAATGTAGCAAACCCGTTGACTAAGCCTCTTCCACGAGCAAAACATGATCAGCACCAAGGCTCCATGGGTGTTAGAATCATTACTGTGTAATCTATATTATTGACTCTAGTGCAAGTGGGAGACTGAAGGAAATATGCCCTAGAGGCAATAATAAAGTTATTATTTATTTCCTTATATCATGATAAATGTTTATTATTCATGCTAGAATTGTATTAACCGGAAACATAATACATGTGTGAATACATAGACAAACAGAGTGTCACTAGTATGCCTCTACTTGACTAGCTCATTGATCAAAGATGGTTATGTTTCCTAACCATGGACAAAGAGTTGTCATTTGATTAACGGGATCACATCAGTAGTTGAATGATCTAATTGACATGACCCATTCCATTAGCTTAGCACCCGATCGTTTAGTATGTTGCTATTGCTTTCTTCATGACTTATACATGTTCCTATGACTATGAGATTATGCAACTCCCGTTTGCCGGAGGAACACTTTGTGTGCTACCAAACGTCACAACGTAACTGGGTGATTATAAAGGAGCTCTACATGTGTCTCCAAAGGTAAATGTTGGGTTGGCGTATTTCGAGATTAGGATTTGTCACTCCGATTGTCGGAGAGGTATCTCTGGGCCCTCTCGGTAATGCACATCACTGAAGCCTTGCAAGCATTGCAACTAATGAGTTAGTTGTGGGATGATGTATTACGGAACGAGTAAAGAGACTTGCCGGTAACGAGATTGAACTAGGTATGGGATACCGACGATCGAATCTCGGGCAAGTTACATACCGATGACAAAGGGAACAACGTATGTTGTTATGCGGTCTGACCGATAAAAGATCTTCGTAGAATATGTAGGAGCCAATATGAGCATCCAGGTTCCGCTATTGGTTATTGACCGGAGACGTGTCTCGGTCATGTCTGCATTGTTCTCGAACCCGTAGGGTCCGCACGCTTAAGGTTTCGATGACAGTTATATTATGAGTTTATGCGTTTTGATGTACCGAAGGTTGTTCGGAGTCCCGGATGTGATCACGGACATGACGAGGAGTCTCAAAATGGTCAAGACATAAAGATTGATATATTGGAAGCCTATGTTTGGATATCGGAAGTGTTCCGGGTGAAATCAGGATTTTACCGGATTACCGGGAGGTTACCAGAACCCCCCGGGAGGTATATGGGCCTTAGTGGGCCTTAGTGGAAGAGAGGAGAGGTGGCCATAGATGGGCCGCGTGCCCCTCCCCCCTTTTGTCCGAATAGGACAAGGAGAGGGGGCCGGCGCCCCTTCCCCTTCTCTCTCCTCTTTTCCCCCCTCCGCGAATCCTATTCCAACTAGGAAAGGGGGGGAGTCCTACTCCCGGAGGGAGTAGGACTCCTCCTAGCGCGCCTCTCCTGGCCGGCCGCACTCCCCCCCCTTGAACCTTTATATACGGAGGCAGGGTCACCCCCTAGAGACACAAGTTGATCCACGTGATCATATTCTTAGCCGTGTGCGGTGCCCCTTCCACCATAGTCCTCGATAATATTGTAGCGGTGCTTAGGCGAAGCCCTGCGACAGTAGTACATCAAGATCGTCACCACGCCGTCGTGCTGACGGAACTCTTCCCCGGCACTTTGCTGGATCGGAGTCCGGGGATCGTCATCGAGCTGAACGTGTGCTAGAACTCGGAGGTGCCGTAGTTTCGGTGCTTGATCGGTCAGGCCGTGAAGACGTACGACTACATCAACCAAGTTAACGCTTCCGTTGTCGATCTACAAGGGTACGTAGATCACACTCTCCCCCTCTCGTTGCTATGCATCACCATGATCTTGCGTGTGCGTAGGAAATTTTTTGAAATTACTACGAAACCCAACACAAAGTATGGACTTTGATTGACTTGCCCATTGATCAGGGAGCCATTGAGATTAAATGGATCTTCATGAGGAAGACAGACGCTGATAGTAGTGTTACTATCTACAAAGCTAGAATTGTCGCAAAAGGTTTTCGACAAGTTCAAGGTGTTGACTACGATGAGAGTTTCTCACTCGTATCTATGCTTAAGTCTATCTGAATCATGTTAGAAATTGCCGCATTTTATGAAATCTAGCAAATGGATAAACAAAACTGCATTCCCTAATGGATTTATTAAAGAAGAGTTGTATATGATGAAACCAGAAGGTTTTTTCAATCCTAAAGGTGCTAACAAAATATGCAAGCTCCAGCGATCCATCTATGGACTGGTGCAGGCATCTCGGAGTTGGAATACACGCTTTGATAAGTTGATCAAGCATATAGTTTTATACAGACTTGCGATGAAGCCTATATTTACAAGAAAGTGAGTGGGAGCACTACGGCATTTCTGATAAGTATATGTGAATGACATATTGTTGATCGGAAATAATGTAGAATTATTCTGCAAAGCATAAAGGAGTGTTTGAAAGGAGTTTTTCAAAGAAAGACCACAGTGAAGCTACTTACATATTGAGCATCAAGATCTATATAGATAGATCAAGACACTTGATAAGTTTTTTCAATGAGTACATACCTTGACAAGATTTTGAAGTAGTTCAAAATGGAGCAGTCAAAGAAAGAGTTCTTGCCTATGTTACAAGGTGTGAAATTGAGTAAGACTCAAAGCCCGACCACGGCAGAAGATAGAAAGAGAATGAAAGTCATTCCCTATGCTTTGGCCATAGGTTCTATAAAGTATGCCATGCTGTGTACCAGATCTATTGTATACCCTACACTGTGTTAAGCAAGGGAGTACAATAGTGATCTAGGAGTAGATCAATGGACAACGGTCAAAATTATCCTTACTGGAATAAGGATATGTTTCTCGATTACGGAAGTGACAAAAGGTTCATCGTAAAGGGTTATGTCGATGCAAGTTTTGACACTGATCCAAATGACTCTAAGTCTCAATCTGGATACATATTGAAAGTGGGAGCAATTAGCTAGAGTAGCTCCGTGCAGAGCATTGTTGACATAGAGATTTGCAAAATACATATGGATCTGAATGTGGCAGACCCGTTGACTAAACTTCTCTCACAAGCAAAACATGATCACACCTTAGTACTCTTTGGGTGTTAATCACATAATGATGTGAACTAGATTATTGACTCTAGTAAACCCTTTGGGTGTTGGTCACATGACGATGTGAACAATGGGTGTTAATCACATGGTGATGTGAACTATTGATGTTAAATCACATGGCGATGTGATCTAGATTATTGACTCTATTGCAAGTGGGAGACTGAAGGAAATATGCCCTAGAGGCAATAATAAAGTTATTATTTATTTCCTTATATCATGATAAATGTTTATTATTCATGCTAGAATTGTATTAACCGGAAACATAATACATGTGTGAATACATAGACAAACAGAGTGTCACTAGTATGCCTCTACTTGACTAGCTCGTTGATCAAAGATGGTTATGTTTCCTAACCATAGACATGAGTTGTCATTTGATTAATGGGATCACATCATTAGGAGAATGATGTGATTGACATGACCCATTCCGTTAGCTTAGCACACGATCCTTTAGTATGATGCTATTGCTTTCTTCATGACTTATACATGTTCCTATGACTATGAGATTATGCAACTCCCGTTTATCAGAGGAACACTTTGTGTGCTACCAAACGTCACAACGTAGCTGGGTGATTATAAAGGTGCTCTACAGGTGTCTCCGAAGATACATGTTGGGTTGGCGTATTTCGAGATTAGGATTTGTCACTCCGATTGTCGGAGAGGTATCTCTAGGGCCACTCGGTAATGCACATCACTATAAGCCTTGCAAGCATTACAACTAATGAGTTAGTTGCGGGATGATGTATTACAGAACGAGTAAAGAGACTTGCCGGTAACGAGATTGAACTAGGTATTGAGATACCGACGATCGAATCTCGGGCAAGTAACATACCGATGACAAAGGGAACAACGTATGTTGTTATGCGGTTTGACCGATAAAGATCTTCATAGAATATGTAGGAGCCAATATGAGCATCCAGGTTCTGCTATTTGTTATTATCCGGAGACATGTCCCGGTCATGTCTACATAGTTCTCGAACCCGTAGGGTCCGCACGCTTAAAGTTCGATGACGGTTATATTATGAGTTTATGTGTTTTGATGTACTGAAGGAGTTCAGAGTCCCGGATGAGATCGGTGACATGACGAGGAGTCTCAAAATGGTCGAGACGTAAAGATCGATATATTGGACGACTATATTCAGACATCGGAAAGGTTCCAAGTGATTCGTGTATTTTCGGGAGTACCGGGGAGTTACGGGAATTCGTATTGGGCCTTAATGGGCCATACGGGAAAGGAGAGAAATGCCTCAAAGAGTGGTTGCACCCCTCCCCATGGGCTGGTCCGAATTGGACTAGGGAGGGGGGCGCCCCCTTCCTTCCTTCTCCTTTTCCTTTCCCTTTCCTTCCCTCCTACTCCTACTACTTGGAAGGGTTCCTGGTTCTACTAGGAAAGGGGGAATCCTACTCCCGGTGGGAGTAGGACTCCCCTAGGGTGCGCCATAGAGAGGGCCGGCCCTCCCCTCTTCCACTCCTTTATATACGGGGGCAGGGGGCACCCCAAAGACAACAATTGATCATTGATCTCTTAGCCGTGTGCGGTGCCCCCCTCCACCATAGTCCACCTCGATAATACTGTAGCGGTGCTTAGGCGAAGCCCTGCGTCGATAGAACATCAACATCGTCACCACGCCATCGTGCTGACGAAACTCTCCCTCAACACTCGGCTGGATCGGAGTTCGAGGGACGTCATCGGGCTGAACGTGTGCTGAACTCGGAGGTGTCGTACGTTCGGTACTTGATCGGTCGGATCGTGAAGACGTACGACTACATCAACCGCGTTGTGCTAACGCTTCCGCTTTCGGTCTACGAGGGTACGTGGACAACACTCTCCCCTCTCGTTGCTATGCATCACCATGATCTTGCGTGTGCGTAGGAAGTTTTTTGAAATTACTACGTTCCCCAATAGGGAGGAGGAGGCCGACCGGCCACAAGGGGCGCGCCCAAGGAGGGGAATCCTACTCCAAGTAGGAGTAGGTTCCCCCCTTTCCTAGTCCAACTAGGAGAAGAAGGAAGGAGAGCGAGAGGGAAAGAGGGTCCGCGCACCCCTCCCCTAGTCCTATTCGGACTCCCCTTGGGGGGTGATGTCTACTACACAACCTTCTTCTTGTAGACGTTGTTGGGCCTCCAAGTGCATAGGTTTGTAGGACAGTAGCAAATTTCCCTCAAGTGGATGACCTAAGGTTTATCAATCCGTGGGAGGCTTAGGATGAATATGGTCTCTCTCAAACAACCCTACAACCAAATAACAAAGAGCCTCTTGTGTCCCCAACACACCCAATACAATGGTAAATTGTATAGGTGCACTAGTTCGGCGAAGAGATGGTGATACAAGTGCAATATGGATGGTAGATATAGGTTTTTGTAATCTGAAAATATAAAAACAGCAAGGTAGCAGTGGTAAAAGTGAGCACAAACGGTATTGCAATGCTAGGAAACGAGGCCTGGGGTTCATACTTTCACTAGTGCAAGTTCTCTCAACAATAATAACATAACTGGATCATATAACTATCCCTCAACATGCAACAAAGAGTCACTCCAAAGTCACTAATAGCGGAGAAGAAACGAAGAGATTATTGTAGGGTACAAAACCACCTCAAAGTTATTCTTTCTGATCGATCTATTCAAGAGTCTGTAGTAAAATAACACGAAGCTATTCTTTCTGTTCGATCTATCCTAGAGTTCATACTAGAATAACACCTTAAGATACAAATCAACCAAAACCCTAATGTCACCTAGATACTCCAATGTCACCTCAAGTATCCATGGGTATGATTATACGATATGCATCACACAATCTCAGATTCATCTATTCAAACCAACACAAAAGTACTTCAAAGAGTGCCCCAAAGTTTCTAATGGGATCACACCATCAGAGACACCTGTAGAGCATCTTTATAATCACCCAGTTATGTTGTGACGTTTGATAGCACACAAGGTGTTCCTCCGGTATTTGGGAGTTGCATAATCTCATAGTCATAGGAACATGTATAAGTCATGAAGAAAGCAATAGCAATAAAATAAACGATCATAGTGCTAAGCTAAAGGATGGGTCTAGTCTATCACATCATTCTCTAATGATGTGATCCCGTTCATCAAATGACAACACATATCCATGGCTAGGAAACTTAACCATCTTTGATTAACGAGCTAGTCAAGTAGAGCAATACTAGGGACACTCTGTTTGTCTATGTATTCACACATGTACTAAGTTTCCGGTTAATACTATTCTAGCATGAATAATAAACATTTATCATGATATAAGGAAATATAAATAACAACTTTATTATTGCCTCTAGGGCATATTTCCTTCACCAATTACCACCAACCACCTCTCTAAAGCAGCTCCACACAAATTGAGCGGACACACAAGAGAAGAGGATGTGATTCGAGTCTTCGGGGACACCGCAAAGCGGGCAAAGGCCAGTACCAGGGCCATTGCGCTTGCGGACCTCCACCCCAGACGGGGTCCGCCCGTGAATCCATTGCCACATGAAGATCTGGATCTTCAGTGGCAGGCGGATGGACCACACCGCCGTAAGGGGGGAGGGGCGGTGGAGGGGGCAATGGCCTGGTAGAGGGACTTGGTGGAGAATTGGCCTAATGGCTCAAGACGCCACCTAACCAGATCAGGACCAGCATCCACTACCGGCTCATGGAGAGCGACGCAATCAAGTAACTCATGCCAGGCGGCGGAGTCCGGAGGCCCAAATAGCCTCCGGAATGCGAGGTGCCTAAGTCAATAAGGGCCCTCTCTACTGAGATCATGGGGTTGACGGCGATGGAGAAGAGGTCGGGGAAGCACGCAGTGAAGGGGGTGTCTCCCGCCCACCGATCGAACCAGAACAAAGTCGCAGCCCCAGATCCAACCAAGATGGAGGTCCCAATGCGGAGGACCGAGAGTAGTTGGATGACCGACTGCCAGAACTGGGAACCGCTAGATCTCTGACAGAAGGCTAGGGTTGCCCACGCAAGTACTTGTTCCGGATGATGTCTAACCAGAGGCCGCCTTGCCCTTGCGAAATGCGCCAAAGCCAGCGGGATAAGAGGGCAATATTCATGCGCTTAGAGCACATGATACCGAGGCCTCCTTGTTCCCGAGGCTTGTAAATGTCTGGCCAGCAAACCATATGGTATTTTTGCTTATTGTTATCGCCTGCCCAGTAGAAACGAGACTGGACTTTGGCGATCTCATGGTGCAGAGTCTCGTGAAGACTGTAGAAGCTCATGAGGAACAAGAGGAGGCTGGAAAGGGAGGAGTTGATGATAATCGTCCATGCCACCTTCAACATCCACCTACCCTGCCATGGCTCTATGCGCGTTTGCATCTTGGCCACGGTCGGACACAAGTCAGCGACGGTAAGCCTAGAGTCACTAATGGGTGTTCCCAAGTATGTCATGGGGAAGGAGCCCAGGTGGCAGTTAAGCCGGTTGGCAATGTCCAGGCATTCCGCCGGAGAGTAGCCCAACACCATCACATCACTCTTGTCAAAGTTGTTCTTGATCTTGAGGCCAGACATTTGTTGGAAGCAGAGGAGAAGGAACTTAAGATTAGAGATGTCCGCCTCTGAGCCTTCTACCATGATAATGGTGTCATCGGCGTACTAGAGAAGGGAGATCCCAGAGTCGCCGGCCAGGTGGGGGTGATCCCACAAATGTGGCCCACAGCCTTAGCCTTGTCCAGGATGGCGGCAAGCACGTCCACCGCCATGTTGAACAAGAATGGGGAGAAGGGGTCACCTTGTCTAACCCCACAAAGGGTGGGAAAGTAAGGGCCGATCTCCGCATTGATGTTCACGGCGGTCCGGTCGTCGAAGCCCTTCCGGAGCAGAACTTCCTGAAGGAATGGCCAACTAACAGTGTCGTACCCTTATGGAAATCGATCTTCAGGAAGACCGCCTTGAGGTGTTTAGACCGGACCTCATGGAGGACTTCATGAAGTAATAGCACCCCATCCAGGATATACCGCCCTTGAATGAAGGTGGACTGGTTGGGGTGGGTAATATGGCCGGCGAGTAGGGTCACCCTATTAGCGTACCCTTTTGCCAGAATCCGGAAGATCACATTGATTACCGTGATCGATCGGAACTGGCGGATGTCAAAAGCCCCATGCACTTTGGGGATGAGCGAAATGATCCCATAGTTGAGGCGCCCGAGGTCAATGGACCCAACATAGAACTCGTCGAAGATGGCCATGATCTTAGGCTTAATCACATTTCATAAGGTCTAGAATAATTTAACCAGGAGGCCATCCAGACCCGGGGCCAAGGTAGGGTTCATGCCTCTAATGGCAGCCCAGACCTCGCCCTCGGAGAAGGGGGCATAAGGGTCGCGTTCTTCATGGCGGAAACTAGCTGGTGGCCGGTCCAGCAATCATGGGCCAGAGATAGTCCGCTCCTTGGAGCGGAGGAGAACAGGGACATGTAGAACCCATCGGCATGGGCCCGAATGTCACAAGGGGACTGCAGAAGGGTCGCACCATCCTAGAGGAGGGGGATGGTGTTGCGTCTACGGCAGCCATTTGCAATGGCCTAAAAGTAGGCCGTGTTCGCGTCGCCCTTCAATGCCCATTTATGGGAGCCACGCAGACGCCAATAGGCCTCCTCATCGGTGTAGATGATGGAGAGTTGGTCTTTCAAGTCATATCGGGAAAGCCACTCCTCAGGGGAGAGGCCGGTCGCATCTGCTCGCAGGTCCAGGGCCTAGATGGCGGTCAACAGGGCCTTCTTGCGTTCATGGAGATCAAGCCCCGGGTTGGCGCCCCATCCCTTCATGAACTATCGGCCATGCTTGGCACAGAACTGCCACGAGTCAATGGCCGAGGGGGACGGGGATGGGGGTGGGCACAAGCCTCCACCTAGCGAGCGTCGACGGCCGCCACGAAACCAGTTTGGGACAACCAAAATGTCTCAAGCCGAAAGCGCGGGGGGGGGGGGGATCGGTGGTCGCTTGTCGGCGGAGGACAGGAGGAGGGGCACGTGGTCGGAGCCGATCCGGGTGATGGCCCGGAGGGAGGCTAGGGAGCAGCTGAGGTCCCATTCTGGAGAGACTAGGACTCGGTCCAAGACGGGCGGGGACGCCTGGCGATTGGTCCAAGTAAATCTGGCACCAATCCTATCTATCTCATGAAGACCAAGATCAGCAATGCAGTCATTAAACATTTGCATACGCGCAAAGTTGACACGTGAATTGCTCTTGTCTTCCGCGAATCGGGGGAGGTTAAAATCGCCCCCGACCACCACCGAAAGAGAGGCGGCCGAAACCTTCCAGTGGAGCTCATCAAGGAAGGAGGCAGACCGACTATGGTTAGTGGGGCCATAAACGATGATAACCTCCCACTTGAAGTTAAGGGCATGTTCATAAAGTTCCATGCTAACAAAAAATTGGCCCTAGTCCATACTACCCACCTCGAAGGTGGCATCCTTCACTCCTAAAATGATGCCACCAGAATGGCCGGTACTCCCACTAGAAGGGAGCCAATGCCAAGCAAAAAGGTGGGAGCTGAGCCTATCGAGCTCCGGAAGAGAGAATTCTGTAAGCATGGTTTCCTGGATGGCGATTATGTCAATGTGCTCAACGCGCATGTATTCGATGAGTTGGCGGCGTCGGCCATCATGATCGAAGCCGCGAATGTTCCAGAAGAGGGCACGCATTAAGGAGCCATTGGGGAGCTGCTTGACCCCAGAACACTAGACGCGCTTTGGGCGCGGAGAGGGGCGGTCCAAGAACAAGTGCGGCCCCGGAGCTCAGCCTCTCCAAGCGGAAGGAGACCCCCAGCTCTCCGAGGCTGAGCCGGAGTGGCTATCTCCGCAGAAGGTTGGGGGTGGGAGGAGTGAGCAGAGCCGCGCGGGCTTTCGCCAGTCTACCGTCAAGAATCTCGTGCGCACGGATGGCCTTGATCTGGACTAAGGGGGGAGCGGCCTCTCCCCTGAAGATGATCGTGGAATCAGTCGCAACCTTCGCTAGGTGACCAAGCGGAACCGAATCAAGAGTAGAAAATGAGCAAGTAGTCGCAGAGGGTGTGACGGCGGGGGTACCTGGCTCCAGATTCCGGGCCACGGCCTGGAGCTCTGCCTGCTCAGTGATGGGTGGAGCCGGGTTGCCATCCGGCCAGGTAGCGTCGAGCCGAACGCTACGGCAGGAGGTCGTCACCGGGGAGGAGGAAGACTGGCCGCGGCGGGAGTAAGGCGCGGACCGCGGAGGGGGAGGCTGGGAGGCCACCAGGGTGGTCACCTGGGTCTCCCCATCCGTGACAGGGTCCGCCACGGAGGGGGGCTGGAGCACCAGCCCGGTGCAGCCGGGGAGCAGGGTGAAGGGAGCGTAGACGGCGGTGCAGGGTCGGAGGAGAGGTGCAATGGAGCCACCAACGGCAGCGTCGATGGGAGAGGGACAGCTGCAGGAGGTGGAAGGTCACCCGCGGGGGCAGTCGCAGGAGGGGACACGTTCAGAGGAGGGGCCGAAGCTACCCCAGGCGATGCGACGGTGAGAGAGGTCGGGAGGGACACACCCATGGTGGGACCCGTCGTGCCCGGGAGGAAGGTCGGCACAACTCCCAAGGCCAGCCCGACGGAGGGGGCCGCGAGGGAGCGTGGAGAGGAGGCCGGGCAAACGACCAAGCCGACGCTAGAAGTGTCACTCTCCTCCGAGGGTTCGGCCACCTGGTCAGTTGGGGTGTCCGGGGAGGTGGCGGGGAAGACCGGAGGACGAGCGCGGCCTGGAGACCGCGGCCCCAGCGGCCGGAGGTGGGGCGAGGGAGATGGAGAGTGGGAGGGCGAGTCCTCCGATCCCCCCTCCTCCTCCGACCGGTGGGAGCGGGGTGGTGGCGGCCGTGGTAGTCTCCGTCCGTCTCCGGGTTGCCATTGGGCGGGCCATCGTCGGAGAAGCGGGATGGCCGGCGTGGTTGGGGGGCTCCGGGGAAATCCAGAGGTCAAAGCCCTGGTCGTTGAAGAACACTCGAATGGTGGCGCGGAGCTTGGAGGAGTCTAGGCACCTGACCTTGACCCGGACCTCCTCCTCCTTGCGGAGAGTGAGCTCGTCAACCACCACCACCTTGCCCAGGATCCGGGACATCTGGCAGATGAGAGGCTCAGACCAGGCGATGTTGGGGAGACCGGCCACGAGGATCCAGGCGGTATCCAGGACGGACACCGCCTTCGCTCGAGGATTGGCTCGGTGATGTCGATGACAAGCTGGTTGAGGGCGAGGGTGATCTGGACACTATGGGTGGCGTAACCATGGTTGATGGCGTTAGGGAAGATCACTGTGAAGATGTTGCCAGCGGTAGGTGTGACCACCCAATCCCACTGACGGCGATAGAGGTGGTTGAGCTCGGCCTCAATCATCTCAGGGGAGGCCACCCCATCGACCACAGTGACGATTGCCTAAAGAGAGGGGGTGGGAGGAGGAATGTCGGGACCTCGAGGTGGAAGAAGCCCAGACCCTCGATGCCATGGCCGTACATCATGAGCTCAGAGGTCACCGGTCTATCCGGACACAAGAGTGGGGTGGCCCGGATCCTTGCAGAGGTAGCAGGACTGGGGATTGACGCAGTTGACTTGCGAGTGGCCCGCCACCCCGCAGTTGAAGCAAGGGGGGAGACCAGAGACGAGACCCGGAGCGGTAGAGGAGCCCAAGGCAAGCGAGGGGAGCACAGCCTGGTTGCCCCGGCCCTGGCCGCGACGCTTCTTCTTCTTGGCCGGACCTTGGCGGCCACAAGACGGGCCGCCACCCGGGGATGTAGAGCAGGCCGGGGCCGAAGGAGCAGCCGTGTGGGGCGGCACGTATTTCCGGGTCGAAGGAGCGGGTGGCGGAGCTTGAGGACAGGGCGAAGGGGGGCGAGCCGTGCGGGTCGGGGATGGGGAACGGCCGTGGCGAGGGGCAAGGGAAGGGGAGCGGCACCCGGGGCGCCAGTCACCCGACCCAGCCGGGAGGGGGGAGCAAGACCGGCCCCGGCGGTCGTGGCGGTCCGTTGAGCGCCGGTCATCCTGGCAGCCGTCATGGAGCTCACGAAGCTCGCGTCGGAGCTCATCTTTGCGGCGAAGAGCATCCGGAGATGGGCAGGGAGGGTCGCGACGGTCCTCGACACGTCTTTGCGCCGGGCCTCGTCGTCATCCCATTCGCAAGGCATGGCTGGCCACAGCGAGGGAGGAGGGGGTGCGGCAGCGTCGAGCGGCCGGGCGGGAGGAGGAAGCATCGGTTCGGCCTAGAGAGCGGGGGAGGGGCTGGACGGGGTCGGGGTGGCGGTGCGGATGGAGGATGGAGCACTGCGGAGGCCGTGCGGTAGCCAAATTGATGGCACAGGCATGGGGGGCCTAGGGCACGGGAACGGCCCAGCCGTAGCAGGCCGATCCGGCCCAGGCGAGAAGGGCCCAACCGGCGCCATGGGCTGCTGGGCCGGGCAACGGCCCAGGATGCCACGCTCCAGCGGTGCGTGACCTAGGGGAGGGGTGGGATCGACACCCGTAGGGTTTCCCCACGCCGGGCGGGATCCGCCATAGCCGCCGCCGTCGGCAGGGCACCGCCCAAGGTGGCAGGCCAGGATCGTGGGAGGGATTGAGGCGCGTGGAAACGGAGGGAGGAGGACCCAAACGTTGCGATGAACAGTTGGAAAGGGGACGATCGTGCAATGGGAGCCGACACGGCGGAGGACGGGCGAGCCGACGGCGATGATAGGGCCAGCGGAGAGCAGAGCCCGGCCACCGGCCGACGCCACGACACGCGGGCCCGTCCCAGGTCGGAGTGACCAACCACTCCCCAAGCCTGGTTGCAGCGGCGGCACGCAGCACCGCCCCGCAAGGAGGGGCCTTGCAACCCAGCAGCCTGAGCGAAGCTCGAAGGCGGCGGCGGCGGCTGCTGCAGCCGCGAGCCGGTGGCAGAACCCCGCACACGGGGGGCTGAGCCACCGGCCACGGCAGGTCATGCCCAGCGGCGGGGAGCCGGGGAGCAGGGGAAGGGGCACGGCGGAGGGGGAAGCGGCATCGTCGGCGACAAGGTCCGCCCACCGGACCCTAACCGCACCGGCAGGGGCGGGCGAAGGGGGCGCAGGCGAGGCCGGCACGACCGGAGCGGGCGCCGCAGGCGGCGGGGGGAGGGGCGGGGTCTCCGTCACAGAGCATAGGGAGGCGGGTGCGGCGGTGGCGGCACACGCCGCGGGAGGGCGCGAGTCGCCCGCACCATCGTCAGAGCCTTCCATAGTTCCTCTTAATACTCATTAACCAAGACATGTTTTTCCCAACAAAAAACCAAGACATGTGTTGACCATGTGATCAGACTAAGAGGTGGGATCAATGCCTCCTCATCAAAGAGGAAAGGGTTTCATGGCTCATGTTTAGGTCAGAGGTTCTATTTTAAACTAGGTTTTGGAAATAAGACCGCCATGAGGCAACAAGCAAACAATTAGGTTGAAGCAGACATATAATTGTTGGCAACAAAGGTAGTGATGATGAGGCCCAATGAATAATGTCTAGTGATACCGGTGAGAAAGGTTAATGCTTCCGTATATGGCAATGGTAGCCATCGGAGAAGTCGGGTGTGTTAAATAGGTCTAACGTGATATGTACATGTATTTGTATGTATGTAACTTGTATGTGCTGGTAATTATATATAGAAGGATGTGGAGAGGCTTTGTCCCACGGGAATCCCTAAACCTATTCTTTTAACTTGGTAACAGAGCCTACCTAGCCGCCTCCACCACCTCTCCCTCCGTCGCCGCAGGGCCATCTCGCTGCCGTCGTGATGTCAACTTCCACCACTTCCGCGCTCACCCTCATTGTCTCCGCCCCATTCATCGCTCCACCCTTGGCGTCAGCACCCATCCCCGTCGTTCCACCCATCGCGGTCTCTCTGGATCACAGCAACTTCATGTCGTAGAGGGCTCCCACCCTCCCCAACTTCACCGGCGTGCGCCTCCACAGCTTCCTCAATGGCTTGGCGAAGGCGCTGGCCCCGACCATGACGACAGGCATCGGTGATGCCGCTCAGATCGTCTCCAACCCCGAGTACGAGTAGTGGTGGACTCTGGATCAGAAGGTCCTCGAGCATCTCCTCGGTTCAATGCACGTGGAGATCTCCTCGCAGCTGATCAGCTGCAAGACAGCTGTCGCGGCATGGGCAGTCGTGCACACCATGTTCGCCGCCGAGAACACCGCCGGCTTTCGTAATCTCCGGCATCAGATCCAGATGTTGAGGAAAGGAGACAAGCCCGCCCCCGAGTACATGTAGAAGGTCAAGGCGCTCGCTGATGCCATGGCCGCTGATACATCTCCAACATATCTATAATTTTTGATTGCTCCATGCTATTATATTATCTATTTTGGATGTTAATGGGCTTTATTTTACACTTTTATATCATTTTTGGGACTAACCTACTAACCGGAGGCCCAGCCCAAATTGTTGTTTTTTGCCTATTTTAGGGTTTCGAAGAAAAGGAATATCAAACGGAGTCCAAATGGAATGAAACCTTCGGGAACGTGATTTTCTCAACAAACGTGATCCAGGAGACTTGGAGTGGCCGTCAAGAAACAAGGGAGGAAGGCACGAGGCAGGGGGCGCACCTACCCCCCCCCTGGGCGCGCCCTCCACCCTCGTGAGACCTCTGTTGCTCCACCGACGTACTTCTTCCTCCTATATATATCCACGTACCCCCCAAACATCCAGGAGCACCACAAAAACCTAATTCCACCGCCACAACCTTCTGTACTCGAGAGATCCCATCTCGGGGCCTTTTCTAGAGCTCCGCCGGAGGGGGCATTGATCACGGAGGGCCTCTACATCAACTCCATGGCCTCTCCGGTGATGCGTGAGTAGTTTACTTCAGACCTACGGGTCCATAGTTATTAGCTAGATGGCTTCTTCTCTCTCTTTGGATCTCAATACAAAGTTCTCCTCGATCTTCTTGGAGATCTATTCGATGTAATCTTCTTTTGCGGTGTGTTTGTCGAGATCCGATGAATTGTGGGTTTATGATCTAGATTATCTATGAACAATATTTGATTCTCCTCTGAATTCTTTTATGTATGATTGGTTTATCTTTGCAAGTCTCTTTGAATTATCAGTTTGGTTTGGCCTACTAGATTGATCCTTCTTGCAATGGGAGAAGTGCTTAGCTTTGGGTTCAATCTTGCGGTGTTCAATCCGTTGCATGGCAATCCCTACTCACTCACATTGATATCTATTAATGGGCATCTCCATAGCTCGTTGATATGCCTAGTTGATGTGAGACTATCTTCTCCTTTTTGTCTTCTCCACAACCACCATTCTATTCCACCATAGTGCTATATCTATGGCTCACGCTCATATATTGCGTGAAGATTGAAAAAGTTTGAGAACATCAAAAGTATGAAACAATTGCTCGGCTTGTCATCAGGGTTGTGCAAGATTTAAATATTTTGTGTGGTGAAGATAGAGCATAGCCACACTATATGATTTTCTAGGGATAACTTTCTTTGGCCATGTTATTTTGAAAAGACATGATTGCTTAGTTATTATGCTTGAAGTATTATTATTTTTATGTCAATATTAAATTTTTATCTTGAATCTTTCGGATCTGAACATTCATGCCACAATAAAGAAAAATTACATTGAGAAATATGTTAGAAAGCATTCCACATTAAAAATTCTTCTTTTATCATTTACTTACTCGAGGACGAGCACGAATTAAGCTTGGGGATGCTTGATACGTCTCCAACGTATCTATAATTTTTGATTGCTCCATGCTATTATATTATCTATTTTGGATGTTAATGGGATTTATTTTACACTTTTATATCATTTTTTGGACTGACCTACTAACCGGAGGCCCAGCCCAAATTGCTGTTTTTTGCCTATTTTAGGGTTTTGAAGAAAAGGAATATCAAACGGAGTCCAAACGGAATGAAACCTTCGGGAACGTGATTTTCTCAACAAACATGATCCAGGAGACTTGGAGTGGCCGTCAAGAAACAAGGGAGGAAGGCACGAGGCAGGGGGCATGCCTACCCCCCTGGGCGTGCCCTCAACCCTCGTGGGCCCTCCGTTGCTCCACCGATGTACTTCTTCCTCCTATATATATCCACGTACCCCCCAAACATCTGGGAGCACCATGAAAACCTAATTCCATCGCCGCAACCTTCTGTACTCAAGAGATCCCATCTCGGGGCCTTTTTCGGAGCTCCGTCGGAGGGGGAATTGATCACGGAGGGCCTCTACATCAACTCCATGGCCTCTCTAGTGATGTGTGAGTAGTTTACTTCAGACCTACGGGTCCATAGTTATTAGCTAGATGGCTTCTTCTCTCTCTTTGGATCTCAATACAAAGTTCTCCTCGATCTTCTTGGAGATCTATTCGATGTAATCTTCTTTTGCAGTGTGTTTGTCGAGATCTGATGAATAGTGGGTTTATGATCCAGATTATCTATGAACAATATTTGATTCTCCTCTGAATTCTTTTATGTATAATTGGTTTACCTTTGCAAGTCTCTTCGAATTATCAGTTTGGTTTGTCCTACTAGAATGATCTTTCTTGCAATGGGAGAAGTGCTTAGCTTTGGGTTCAATCTTGCGGTGTCCTTTCCCAGTGACAGCAGGGGCCGAGGCACATATTGTATTGTTGCCATCGAGGATAAAAATATGGGGTTTATATCATATTGCATGAGTTTATCCCTCTACATCATGTCATCTTCCTTAAAGCATTACTCTGTTCTTATGAACTTAATACTCTAGATGCATGCTGGGTAGCGGTCGATGTGTGGAGTAATAGTAGTAGATGCGGAATCGTTTCGTTCTACTTGTCTCGGACGTGATGCATATATACATGATCATACCTAGATATTCTCATAACTATGCTCAATTCTATCAATTGCTCGACAGTAATTCGTTTACCCACTGTAATACTTATGCTCTTGAGAGAAGCCACTAGTGAAACCTATGGCCCCCGGGTCTATCTTTCATCATATTAATCTTCCAACACTTAGTTATTTCTTTTGCCGTTTGTTTTACTTTGCATCCTTATTTCTCTTTATCATAAAAATACCAAAAATAGTATCTTATCATATCTATCAGATCTCACTCTCATAAGTGACCGTGAAGGGCTTGACAACCCCTTTATCGTGTTGGTTGCGAGGTTCTTATTTGTTTGTGTAGGTGTGTGGGACTTGAGCGTGATCTCCTACTAGATTGATACCTTGATTCTCAAAAACTGAGGGAAATACTTATGCTACTTTGCTGCATCACCCTTTCCTCATCAAGTGAAAACCAACGCAGTGCTCAAGAGGTAGCAGTTCATGAAGAAAATTCTTCTTCACGGTAGAAGTTATGGCGGCCTCTACCCCATCCCGCTTAGTCGTGCATCGTCTTCCTCCGCTCACCAAGCGTCTCTCGACGTCAAGATCACCCCGTCCCGGTGGCATCAGCGTCTCGGTCACCCCTCCAATAATGTCGTTCAAAACATTGTCCAAAATAATGATTTAATGTGTTCTTCTGAAAGTCAGACTTCAGTTTGTGATGCTTGTCAGCGTGCTAAGAGTCGACAATTGCCATATAATTTATCTCATCGTGTCTCCACAATGCCTCTTGAGTTGATTCATTCTAATGTGTGGGGGCCTGCTATTGCCTCTTCTGGAGGTTATAAGTATTATGTTAGCTTTGTCTATGATTACTCTCATTTTTGTTGGATATATCTCCTCAAGCACAAGTATGATGTTGAGCAAGTGTTTTATGCCTTTCAGGCTCATGTTGAGCGTCTTCTTCACACTAAAATCATAGCCGTTCAGTCGGACTGGGCTGGCGAGTATCACAAATTGCACCGTTATTTTCATTTCACTAGGATTTCTCACCGTGTGTCCTGCCCACATACATCTCAGCAGAACGGGGTTGCTGAACGCAAACATTGTCATCTTGTAGAAACAAGTCTTGCCTTGCTGGCTCACTCTTCTCTCCCATTGCGTTTCTGGGATGAGGCGTTCCTTGCTGCGTGTTATCTCATTAATCGCATGCCCACACATGTTCTCCAACAAGATACACCCATGTATCATCCTCTCAAGGTACAACCTGATTATAATTTCCTTCGCACGTTTGGTTGTGCCTGCTGGCCTAGTTTGCGCAAATATAACACACACAAGTTAGCTTACCGCTCCACCATGTGCGTGTTCTTAGGGTACAGCCAGATGCATAAGGGGTATAAGTGCTTGGATCTCTCCACGGGGCGTGTGTGTGTGTATATATATATATCGTGACATCGTCTTTGACGAGTCCGTTTTTCCCTACTCCACTCCAGGTGTCACCGTAGATGTCTCCACATTGGCTTATGTTCTCTCTTTTCCTTCCAATGAACCGGCTACATGTGACAATTTGCGCAAATATGACATGTCCTATTTGTCTACTCACTCGCATGTTTCAGGCAGTTTTCCCGTTGTGCAGGAACCTCAGGTTACGCGTGCTGCCTCTCCGCCCCACGTGACCAACGACGTGATCGACGTGCATGGCGCATGCACATCTCCTGTGACCCGCTCGCCCGGCCTCTTGGCGCCCTCGCCTCACGCCTCTGGGCCGCCTCGCCCATCCCATCCTCTGCCCAGGTGCAGGCCGATGCTGGCCCATCCTCCACCCAGGTGCGGGCGGATGATGTTCCATCCACGCCAGCTGCTTCGTTGACGCCAGTCGAACAACCCGCATCGCCTTCTGTTGAGGGTACTCCTGCTTCCTCGACCGCGATGCCCCCGGCTGTTCCCAGTCACACTATGGTCACGCGCACCCGTGATCACACCCGGCGTGCGCTTGTTTCGACTAACGGGACCGTGCGCTATGACCCTCGCCAGCGCGCGTTTCATGCGATGCCCCTCTCTCATCGTGATGCTCTTCGTGAGACTGCCTGGCGTGCAGCGATGCTTGATGAGCTTGCTACCCTTCATCGCACCAACACATGGGTCCTTGTGCCTCGTCCGCCCAGGGTTAACGTTGTTGGGAGTAAGTGGATCTTCAAGACCAAGCATCGACAGGATGGTAATGTTGACAAATATAAGGCATGACTGGTAGCTCGTGGTTTCACCCAGCAGCTTGGCATTGACTATGGTGACACGTTCAGTCCGGTTGTCAAACCGGCCACCATTCGACTGGTTCTCGCTCTTGTTGTGTCTCGCGGATGGAGCCTTCGGCAGATTGATGTCGGTAATGCTTTTCTCCATGGTTACCTGTCTAAGGATGTTTATATGCAGCAGCAGCCTGGTTTTGAGGACGCTCGGTATCCCTCACATGTGTGCAAGCTGCAGTGGGCTCTCTATGGTCTCAAACAGTCTCCTCGTGCGTGGTATGCTTGGCTCAGTGCACGTCTTCTTGAACTGGGTTTTCACTCCTCCAAAGCAGACACGTCTTTGTTTTTCTTTCTCCATCGTGATGTTCAGATCTATATGCTTGTCTATGTGGATGATATTGTCATTGCCGGATCCTCTCAGAGAGTTGTTGATGGCCTTGTTCACTCCCTTGCAGCCAGTTTTCCTATCAAGAACCTTGGGTCGTTGGAGTATTTTCTCGGTTTGGAAGCGGCATACACTTCAGGGGGGCTGACATTGACTCGACGGAAGTATGCTTTGGATCTTTTACAACGTGTGAGTATGGAGAATTGTAAGCCCACTTCCACACCGTTGTCTACTTCGGATCAGCTTGCACGAGTGTCTGGTCAACCCCTTAGTGTCGCAGATTCTTTCCGATACTGTAGTGTCATTGGTGGACTGTAGTATCTGACACTCACTCATCCGGATATTTCGTTTGTAGTGGAGAAGGTATGCCAGTTCCTTTCACAGCCCACTGATGTTCATTGGGAAGCAGTTAAGCGTATTCTGCGCTATGTCAAAGGAACATTGCACACAGGACTGAAGTTTCATAAAGTTGTCTCCACTAGCATTAGTATTTTTATTGATGCAGATTGGGCAGGGGCCCTGATGACCGCTGATCCACAGGAGGCTTTGCCATCTTTGTTGGACCGAACCTCATTTCCTGGAGTTCTAAGAAACAGCCGATAGTGTCACGATCCAGTACGGAGGCTGAGTACAAAGCGTTGGCAAATGGAGCTGCTGAAGCCATTTGGTTAGAGTCACTACTCAATGAGCTTGGTGTTTCTCGGCAGCGTGTCCCCGTTCTATGGTGTGATAATTTAGGAGCCACATACCTGACTGCCAACCCAGTTTTCCATGCACGCACCAAGCACATTGAGATTGATTTCCATTTTGTGCATGAGCATGTTGCCTCTGGAGATCTTGAGGTCAGGTTCATTTCTTCAAATGATCAGCTGGCCGATGTGTTCACCAAACCAACCACTCGACGGATGCTAAACTGTTTTAGTACCAATCTAAACCTTGAACAGAGTAGAAGTTCAGATTGAGGGGGAGTGTTAAATAGGTCTAGCGTGACATGTACACGTATTTGTACGTATGTAACTTGTATGTGATGATCATTATATATAGAAGGACGTGGAGAGGCTTTGCCCCACGGGAAACCCTAAACCTATTCTTTTAACTGGGTGTGACAACACTGATATAAAGTGTTCGGATGTGGACATGTGGTACAGATTGAACATGAATTTCGCGATGATAGTCACCGAAGACGGGTTGGAAAGTTGCATGCGAAATATGAGGATGTGAAGGAGAAGAGGAGGCAAAAGTGGCCAAAACATCAAAACAAATGTGATGAAGAATTATTTGTACCAAATACTTTGGCACTCTACATATGTACTCCATTGAATGAAGTTAATTTTGTTTTCATGGTGAGAATAGCGAATAATATCTAGGGTCTCAACTAATCCTACATGGCAAAGTCGTCAAAATCCTACATGGTGTTGTGTTTTCCCTCTAAGTCACAGACGAAGTTCTTCTGGATGTTGAGAGAAAATCACATGCGGTAGAGTCAGCTTAACTTATTCCTTAAGTAAAGTTATCGCGTGAATTTGAAATTCGACTGTTGGACAAATGTTAGATGACCATTGCATGAGGCGGGCCCCAATTGGTCATTTTGCACCTTGGAACTACTCCGGCTATAAATAGTCATCCCACCCCCAACCTTCACCGTTTGGCTGGTCCATTTGATCTGACAAGAGTTTGTCCGAACCACTCTATAGTCATATTTCACCAAGAGAAAACCCCAGAGCCCACATTTAGTTAAGTGATTGAGCATCGCGAAGAAACAGGTCTATACGAAGCTTGTGCCTATTATTGTTGTGAGCTGCACATTCACTAGACGGTTAGGCGTCGGTCCGAGCAACCAAGAGTAATTGTGGTTTGCCAGGGACAAAGTTTGTGAAGGTTTGGAGTTTACCTTCAAGAATGTGTCGAGAGTAAATCAACTAAAGTTCGAGGTTCTTCATGTTGAGGAGAATAGGATGAAAGAGATTTGTTCATGTGTTCAACCACAAGTCCCTCCAACCAGATGTGCCACTTTGGCAGAAGTGTGAACTGATAGAAAAAATCACTTGTCGCCATCAAGCACCACTGATTTCCTCTCTACTTGATTTAATTTCAGTATTTCTATCTGTTGGGTTATTCCTCTCTGTGATTGTTCACTTTGATCATTTCTTTGAAACTAAATAGCATTTCCCTCTATGTTAGTTCACAATGTTTCTGTTTGTATTCTCTCACACAGTACTTAATATAGTATGCATATACCGCATATTATCCCTCTAGTGCTACTTAGTTATTCTTCTCACTTATGTTCGGATAGATATCTCTTAGTAGCCCGTTTTAGCTTTCCCTCTAAGTCGTTCATTTTCTCAGTTTTATCTCCATTAAGTTTCCGTCTTAGAATAGTTTTTCATTTGCTTGTTTGAAAGAAACCCTTCTTAATGAAGAATTTTTAAATATCCTATTCACCCCTCTCCCACCCATCTAGTCAATTCCTGATCCTACAAAAGGGTGGGAACGGGCTGGAGGGAGGCGTCGATCGGCTAGAGAGGATGGGAATGCACGGGGTTTGGCACGGAAACAATGCAGATGTGGCCAAATGCACAGGCTACGGGTGGGATTTTGGGTAAGCCGGGGTTGTCAGAGTCCTACTTGGCGGAGGTTTGAACTCCCGCAAACCTCCCCCAACTTTGATTCTGGTTTACGAGTCCATTGATGTATGTGGCATCGTGTTGGGTGGCAAAAATGGTCCACACGCGCCAATCCAAACGTTTGCAGGCGTTTTGCGGCACGGCATTGGAGATGCCTTTAATCACGGGGTGGTTCCCTCCATACATGCCAAGAAGTCGTGCAACGAGCATGCGGCAACTCTTGTTGACTCAAAGTTTCCTCATGGAGCTCCAAGGATTCCTCTCTCCTCAAACCTACAGATTTTGCCACAATTTTAACCTCTCCAAGAACAGTATATCCAGAGAAAAAACAGCCCGCAGACAGCAACCCAAATAACCAGGTGAATCAATCAATCACATATTTGACGTGATAAAAAAAGACCAAATAACCAGTGTTGTCATTGGGGTCGCCCGCCAAGCAAAAGCACCTCATCTCGACACACGCATGCCCACGAACACAAGTGAGAGGATTATCTCGGTGTTGTTTGGGAGCTGGTTGTCGAACTACAAGAGATCGAAGGCGAGACAAATGGTAGAAAGAAGGACGATGGTTCGCAACATATATAAGGAACTGTCTGGAAAGAAGAGGCAAGTAACATCGCTGCACGTACAATGTACAGTTACGGTGTGACGAGCGACGAGCTTCATCCCGTCATTATGGTGTCGCCGATGGTTTTAGGTCGGATGCTGGAAGACGATTGAAACGTGCTGCAAGATTAATGAGAGGATGAACATTGCAGGCCTCTTATACATGCTTTCTCTCGATTCGTGTGGTGTTTCACAAATTTCAACCCGACTAGCAAGAGGGCATGCAGCTCAGCATCTGGAGCAGCAGCCCAGAAATTGGGCCGACCATGGCGTGCTGAGTACCGACTGGCACGAAAACTAAAGAAAAAGTGACGATGAGGGTGGAAAGAACGATTTGGTGTGTTTGAGAGAACAGTCGTACGGCTGACTACCATTAATCACCGTGGAAAGATGTATGTATTATAGTTTCACAGTTTTTTTAATGAATCTAAGTATACATTTTATGTCAAAACTTTAACACTGAAAGTCTGACGCCCTCAAATATGTCGAGTCCAGATCGAACGCATTGCACCGTGACAAGTTTACTCATAACCTTTTGCATCACGTGGCCATTTTCATTTTAGACATGGCAAATCTTACACAACAACATTACAATTTTATCTAATTTCATATGACAAATGTAGACGTTCGCTCACAAATGCTAACATTTGCTTTTTTTATTGATACGCATGTTTATGCGTATTGAACGAAGGACTTCCGGAGAAACTCAGTTTTCTGATCAAAACCCCGTCTCTTCCCGCGCGGAGATGGCAAATCCTACGTGGCAAGGCGCGAGCCAGTCGCCACCTACCACATCACATATCCGCACAGCGGCTGCCACAGTGCCACGTCGCCTGCAATCCATCCCCGGAGCGGGCCCCACCCATGGCGACGGCAGCCACCACCGCCGCGGCCGTCCCCGCCGGCCGCCACCAGCACCGCCACCACCCAGGCCTGCGCTCACGCCCCAACCCGCGTCGCCTGCACCGACTGCGTCTCCCTGCCTCTGTTGCATTTTCTTCCCCATCCGCGCCGTCCACCTCCTCCTCCTCGTCGCTATCGGCCCCGGCGACGCCGCCGCCGGAGGGAGGAGGGCGGCTGGTGGCGGAGCTTGTGGGCGTGTTCAACGAGCTCACGGGTAGGATGGGAGAGGGCCTGGCGACCACCTCCTCGTCGCGCCTGCTCTTCCGCGCGCTCAAGCTGGCCCTCCCCGCCCTCCGCGACGGCGACGGCGGCCAGGCCCTCACGCGAGCCCTCGCGGTGGCCGCGACCTTAGCCGACCTCCAGGTGCTGAGCCAGAGCCTCCTCCCCTGTTCCGTTTGCGTAAATAGGATTATATCGTTCGATTTTGGAGACTGGGGGTGGGTTTTCGTGTTCGCATGAACAGGTAGAATTTAATAATTTTTGGCCTGTTACCTGTGGGTTCCTGGATCAAGTTCGCATGAACAAGAATTGCATCAATTAAGTAAACGATGAGTAGCTCAATATGCCGAATTCTGTTAAATGCGTAAGTTCAGCATTCCTCGTTTCACAGTCACACTTCAGTTACACAAACTATTAAGCTCAGGCTTAAATATGATTATTTAGTTTCATGTCACTGATCGCTACTCTTTGGTTCATACTTTCCATTGAATTTCTCATTTATACCATAAGTTGAAGGCAATATAATCTGACAGTATTGATGGGCAGAGCCTTTCTTGGACGAGTAAATCGTCAAAAACCATCACAAGTTAACCCATGTTTACGATTAGGCTCTTTGACCAATTTCTAATCGCTCCATTTCCCTGCAAGGTTATGGTGATTCATAAGATATTTGCACTGCTTTGTATGATAACGCGGTTAAGCATCATTGGGCTTATTTATCCACTCTTAAGCTCTCATGTTAACAGGGATTTTGAATTCTTGTTGTATGCATGACGGCAGATGGATGCGGAAGTTATTTCAGCCGGCATATTGAGGAAAGCGCTTGATGCAGGGACTATAAGCATGAGCGATGTAGAAGCTCAAATTGGGACTGGCATAGCTGATTTACTGCACGAGAGCTTAAGGCTTAAGGTTGCTCCTTCAAAGGTCGACGTATTGGATGATGAAAGTGCGAGCTCATTGAGAAAGTTTTTCCTTTCGTACTATGACATCCGGGCAGTAATCTTGGAGCTTTCTCTAAAGCTCGATACGATGAGACACCTTCAGTACCTCCCCAAGCATCTTCAGCGAGTAAAATCTCTTGAAGTAATGAAGATATATGCTCCACTTGCTCATGCTGTCGGGGCTGGTAATCTGTCGCTAGAGTTGGAAGATCTTTCATTTAGGTACTTGTTTCCTCATTCCTATGACCATGTCGATCAATGGTTGAGGAACCGAGAAGCCGAGTGCAAGCTCTTGATAAATGCCTACAAGGCGCAGTTGCTTCAGGCACTGAAATCTGATGATGAGCTAACCGAGATTGTGCAGGACATCTCAATTGAAGGGCGGTACAAAAGCCGCTTCAGTACTATGAAGAAGCTAGTAAAAGATGGTCGGAAACCAGAAGAAGTAAATGACATACTTGGTTTACGGATAATCTTGGACCCTCGATGTGATGGTGGCTCAACTGATTGGGGCCCCAGGGCCTGTCACAGGACACACGAAATCATTCGAGCTCTGTTGAAGGAAGTGCCAGGTAGGACAAAGGACTATGTGACACAGCCAAAAAGAAATGGCTATCAGAGCCTGCATGTGGCAATCGATGTAAGTGAACCTGGGAAGACGAGGCCACTAATGGAGATACAAATACGCACCAAGGAGATGCACAGAATTGCTATTGGTGGAGAAGCGTCTCACTCTCTCTACAAGGGTGGTCTTACGGATCCCGGAGAGGTGAGCCATCTACTTAATTCCAACTCTCTTTCTTCCTTTGAAGTACATTGAATCGTCTGGATTTATCAAGGCACTCGGGTATCTTTCAAAACATAGTAGGTAAGTTGTTTTATCGAACCAAGGGCCAAAACATGTACAGACATAAGTTATGTAAAATGCTGCTTGCTACAAGATACGCCTAAATTTCATCCAGCATGTGAGGCTTCTTACTGAAATTATCACTGGGTTATAACAGTTAGTTCAGAGCTCACAGCTGAGATGGTAGTGACCTAGTTTGGTTTATGTTCCTAATCTGCTGACTTCATCATGACATCGTTTTATCTTGAAATTAGCATTCTTATACCTTTTCTGAGACTGAACTGAAAGATTATTTTGGGGGCATGACTAAGAATCAGCATTCCTTGAATATTCTCCAGGCTAAAAGACTCAAGGCTATTATGTTGGCTGCGGCAGAACTAGCAGCTCATCGCCTTCGAGACCTCCCAGCCAGTGATCATCGAGGAGGTGAATGCAAGAACCAGGCTTTCTGCCTTATAGACAAAAATGGTGATGGGAGGATCAGCATCGAGGAGCTCACGGAGGTGATGGAAGATCTTGGTGCCGAGGGCGAGGATGCGATGGCGCTCATGCATCTCCTTGATGCAAACAGCGATGGTTCCCTGAGCTTCGATGAATTCGAGTCGTTCCAGAGACAGGTGGGTGCAAGTTATACATCCGCGACAAGTTATCCTAACACAGCCGCATTCTCAAAGTCGCCCTTCTGGGCACACAGCTTCTGATATATTCGAAGTGTTTCTGGCTTATCAGGTTGAATTGATGAGGAGCTTGGAGGACAGGGATGACCACTACACGAAGATACTGAAGGATAAGCTGCAGACAATCGACAGCGCTGGCCTCATTCACTTCTACCGCAAAGAGCTGGGAGACAAACTGCTTGTGAGCTGAAATATATGGGCCTTTCTTTTAAGGAACTGCGCTAAACTAAAATGGATCGCCAACTTGTAGTTTTGATGTTGGTGAATACTACATTGAGATGTGATTAACAGCATTGAATTGTACATACTTGCTGATTGTATGTGGAGCTATAGAGCAAGTCTGAGAAAGTAAAGGTTGTCCTCCCACGTTGTGCAGAGGCTAGATGTGGCACTTTGCAATATATTTCTAACTTTGTACATATGGTATGGCTTTGCTCATGTTACTTACAGCATGTTGTTGTTATGAAAACAACTTTTGACTAGGGGTATCCTTTGTAGCAGGGTTAGTGAAATGTAAGTAGCAGCGTGTGGCGGCCTTATAACGAAGGTAATTGTACATCAACAAAGTAACACAACAATGTTTTTTGAATAGTTGCAGTCGCCTTGTGGGAACATGACCTATGTCATATGAGTCCTCGGGAAAAGGGCTTGACATACTGTGGTTCAGAACGTTCCCGCTGCTGAAGCCCCACGACTCCTGACGGTCCAAGCCTTACAACATGCCTTGGACCGAAACCTAACCCCCTTTCAAACCTTGGTTCTGAGGAGAGGGAGAGGGAATGACTCTTCTCTTGAGTTTATTCAAGTGGGAGTGAGCGTGTTACAAGCTCATTGGGGCTATTTATAACCTAGGTGTGATTGACAAATGAACAAGGCTACCCTTAAGATGAGGAGGTGAGAGGGTAAAACTATCTTTAGTCCATGAGTCGTGCTCCCATTGGGCTGCAGAAAGTTTGCCACCCATGGGATTCCTTCGACTTTATGAAGGCTTCTCTTCATAGGCTTGAGCTTCTTTACTTCCTTGCCTTCATCTTTGACTTGGTCTTTTATTTGAGTCAATTACACCGGTGGTGTTAAAACTTGATATAAATGGTCACTTTGGTGCTAGAAGTTGCGGTGTACATCAAATGGGTGCAAAAACTTGGCTTAGGCGTGCAAATACAGTGCATATCCCGTTTTGTATATGTTAGAGTTGTGTCGAATATTGTGTACAAGGTAGGTTACAGTTGGACTCTGAGTAGTATTCTGTTTAGATAGGATATGGAGTCGTGTCCTAATAGGACACTTGTATCCTAGGCCTCTCATATATAGCGGGGGTAGACACACGATGTAATCTATGCCAACATAATAGCACCGGAACGCAGGGGAAGCCAGCGGCATGTGCCGGTGTCCAGGGCGACCGGGTGCGGTATTGTAGCGGTGTCATGGGGAGGAGCCCCCATAGTCAGGCCCCGGGGATGTAGCCATATCGATGAACCTCGTTAACAAATCTCGGTGTGGTGCTCGTGTGATTGCTTGGTCTTCGGATGATTGACGGTATGTCTCAGATTTATTCTAACAAATGGTATCATGAGCTAGTTTGTTTTGAAGGCAGCGGATCGTTGATTAGAGGTGGGGCAGAATTCGTCTAATCGGTCGGCGGTCGAGGCCCATGACTGGAAAAGATCGATGGAGCGACCGAGTTCTGTTCGTGTTGAAAGTAAACGGAAAAAACAGATCAGCGGGAAGCACGTGTGATTATGTGTCAGCAGCAGACGACTTGACGTGCGACGATCTTGGATTGATAGGGCGAGCGTACAGGAGCGGCGACGCGTCGCGCAGGGCAGGGAGGCAGCAGGTCGATCGATCGATCGACGGGCGCTGTATACGGAGGCCCAAAGGCGCGTGCTGGGCACCGGCCTAGCTGGCGGAAGCCGCAAGGCTGCGGGCGGCGAGACACGGAAGAGGTGGATCGTGCTGGATACGGTCGCGTACAGCAAGAGCAGAGACCGAAGATTTGTTTTGAGAAAAAAAAAGAGGACAGAGTCCTCACGTGCCACGCAAGGCAGCCAGATCGAATCGGCAAGCAGTAATTCCGTTGATACTTACGCGTCCATCAGGAAGCTTTGGAAGCAACTAGCCAGCATTGGAGATTGAGCCAAGAGACACCACGTGAAGGCCATTTTTTGGTTGGATTTGCTACTATGCACGCTCAGCGTCAGTCATACAAAGAACCATGGCGTCAACAGATACTAGGTTTGAGGTAAAGATGTTCAACGGGACTGGAAATCTTAGGTTATGGCAGACAAGTGTGAAAATTTGTTGGCACGACAGTGATGATTGAAGGCGTTGCGGGAAGTCAATTCAGCTAGGATGGAGTTGTGATGTGATGGATGAAAATTTGCGGAAGACGATTTGGGAGCCTTAAAGCGTGTCGTTACAGTCGAACAAATTCGGCTGGGTCGGACTAGACAGTCTGATGGATCGACTTGGATGTCGGTTGGTACAGAAAACGGTGGTGGGATCGGCGACGACGACATAGGAGCGTAATGCTGATGGTGACCGACTTCTGGGGCGTGGAAACACGCGGCACATGCCCGAGGCTTGTGTGGCTTCGACAAGACTATGGCGCAGGATCGATTCAAGACGGTGCACATGAGAGCTCGAAGTCGACGGGGCGCGGGTGGACTGATCATCTACCATGGAGTCATGTTGAAGGCAGAGCTAGATTGAGGGGCTGCGATGTAATGATCCAGGGAATCAAAGCCTATTCAGCAAGGGGGAAAAGCGAGTGGCACGCAGTTCGGACTAGAGCCCAGTGGTCTGATGGAAGCGTGAAACTCGTCATCGGTAGATGATGATCGATGGTACTATGCAGTGGGGTTGAGTGGTGTGGTTTCGCGATCCTTGAAACTCGACCGGGACAGCGTAGGTTCGACGCAGTAATAGCGGCGAGGCGTGCGGTACGCGTGGGACATGGAGATGGGCCAGGGCTCTGGTGGTCATACATGTGGTGAGACAACTGCGAATTTGACTCGGAATGACTACAAGCAATGGTGAAATTCCTTCAAGTTTCAGACAGGCTGTCAAGAAAGGAGCGGTGATGTTGAGTTCAGGTAACTCTTATGTGTGACATCTAATATGTGAGTTGTTCACTTTCACGCAGGTCAGTGATTAATGTGTGATGGCGTTGGACGGATACTCTGGAAGTTGGGAGCGCAAACTAGAGTAATATGGAACTTAATTTCGTTCGAGTGTTGACTCTGGTCAAGAAAAGAAGGGACTACAAGTTGCAGGTGGAGTCATATGAAGTCTTTGGAGTAGCAGTGGTACTCATGGGATAAACTCAAATTCAATGTACATGGAAGTTTGACGCATTGATGAATTCAACATGATGGAGAATATTCGCCAAGGTGGAGTTTGTTAGAGTTGTGTCAAATATTGTGTACAAGATAGGTTACAGTTGGACTCTGAGTAGTATTGTGTTTAGATAGGATATGGAGTCGTGTCCTAATAGGACACTTGTATCCTAGACCTCTCATATATAGCGGGGGTAGACACACGATGTAACCTATACCAACATAATAGCACCGGAACGCAGGGGAAGCCGGCGGCATGTGCCGGTGTTCAGGGCAACCGGGTGCGGTATTGTAGCAGTGTCATGTGGAGGAACCCCCATAGTCAGGCCTCGGAAATGTAGCCATATCGATGAACCTCGTTAACAAATCTCGGTGTGGTGCTCGTGTGATTGCTTGGTCCTCGAATAATTAACGGTATGCCTCGTATTTATTCTAATAATACTAGTATGCGTGCACGTGTAATGTGCATCTTTACGTTGCAAAGTGATTTCAGTGAAAATAAGTCATGAAAATGCCTGGAGAAATGATTCAAGACAAATGACCATTGTGCATGTATGGAAGCATAAAGAAAATAATAGAAATTAGCATAAGAAAGCTTGTCACGTTCTTACGACAGTAACTATCACATAAATATGTAATTTGCAAAAAAATTAGGGTCCCAATTGCGGAAAATATATAAATGAATCAGGGTATATATGAACTCGTCTTGGAAACACATTTCTAAATTCTCAAAAAAAAATTAAAAAAGCTGCACGCGCAAATCTCCATGTTCTATCCCTGCACAGAAACTTTCATGGAAAAACATTTTTTTTGCATATGCAAAAAAGACAAAACAACATGTCGTAAAATGTTACTTAGAAGCACTGAAATTTGTCTTTTATGCAGAGGCAAAATAAAAAAACATTTTTTCGTAAAACTTTGTATCGCGCATATATATTGCAAAGATATATGCGTGAAATTTTATTTGGTATTTTTTCACATTTTAACGCACGTTCAAAATCCATTTTTTAAAAACAGGTTCATATGTATGTACGTACCTAGGTTCAGGTAGTGCCTCCTCTACCTATGGCTATGTTTTACTGTAACTTTCCACCCAGAATTGCACATGAGACAGGTTCATATGTGCGCTATGCACTGGTTTGTTTTGTTTACCTTTTAATTTTTTATTCTTATTTTTCACCTCCTGTCAGACTTTTTTTAAGTTACCTCCTGTCAGACTTAGTGGTACAGATCTCACTTGTGTCTGCAACCACACGTGCCACGTAGCTCTGCGGGCATCTGTAGTAAAACAATTTGCACTGCTCTAGGCCACTCGACTATGGCATGGTGTGACTTTGTTAGCTCCAAAGAACTGACATGCAGTGGGGTCGCTACTCCGTGCTAACACAAACTCCTAGATGCTTATAGAGTGACGCAGACAACACTGATGCTACTGTAGCGGCGAATCCCTGCATTATAAGCCGTCGGATGGAGCCCAATGAACGGCCAGGAATGCATTTTGATGCATGAAATCAAACTTTCAAAACTGATACACTATATAGTATAGTATAGATACATTATCTGTGTTGACTAGGTGCATGGGGTCCGCTGTCAGCGAGTGACCAAAAAGAATGTTTTTTTTCGAAAACCCCCTCAACAAAAAATATTATTTTGACAAAAAAAAACCATATGTATGTGGCATTTTACTTCTCTATGCCCAGTGGGTCCCGCCTGAAAATATTAACAGAAAAAGATTTCAGGGCAGGTTTTGAACCCGCGTCCACAGGCTACCAAAACAACTGGCCAACCACTTCACCCTGCGAGTCGTCAAGTAAACGATAACGGCAGCATAAATATTTAGCAATGATGCTTATGGAGCTTAAATGGGCTGGAGATATTGCAGCCCATTTTGCACAAGCTATATTTATAAGATATTTTAAAACGGAAGTAATAAAAATTATGTTCCAATATTTGTGTATTATCAATATTATGTAAATGAAAACAATGAAATATATACCCATGTGTGTGTAAATTATTTAGTTAATACGGATATTAAAATGTATATTAGATACAATGTATAATGAATACAAAGAAAGTATAAACTCATGGCTTATATTTAATTTTAAAATGATGAATACAAACATTCACTTAATATCTATAATTATTCACATGTCTATATTTTTTACTCATGACCTATATTCGAAAGCAGTATATATTTTTATAATAGAATAATATTTTAAAATGCAATTTTAAAAGAAATTGTATCATTTTAATTTTGTTATACATTTTTATAATTCATAAATATTTTCAATATACCACTGTGTATTGAAATAATACACGAAGATAAGGTATTTCGTTTGTATGCTTGGTAGTTTTTAAAATAAATGTACCAATGTTTTGAAAATAATACATGAACATTTTTATTTAATATACATTTTAAATTTCTGTATTAACTAAATATTTTATATAGTACATGGGTGTATATTTAAATGTTTTTATTTACTAGTCATGGTTTGATTGTATAAAGTTTATAGCACATTTAAACATAATTTTGATAACTTACATTTTATAAATATATCTTTAAAAAACAGCGCGTGCAAAATGGGCCGAAATATCTACAGCCCGTTTGAACTTTTGTTGCGTACCTGCTAAATTCATGTTGCTAAAACAATTGGTGAATACATATAGGATAGTTATCCAATTAGAACGTCGTGACATGGACAGCGTACTTGTTGTACTGGTTTACTCTCTATACCTGGTTGCGTGTTCGAGTCTTGATCTTGCCTTTTTCCTGTTTATTTTGACCAGCGGGTACTTTTTTACAAGAAGATATATTCTGAGGGGGGTTTCGAAAAAAATCAGACCACCCGCCTTCTCCCTCAGGTCCAGTGGCTGACAGCCTGACCCACCCGCCTAGTCAGCGCAGAATCCGTATACCAACCCGATTAGCACTGTATTTGCACCTCCGAGTCAAGTTTTTGCACCACTTCAATGTACAACACAACTTCTAACACCAAAGTGACCGTTTACGCCAAGTTCTAGCATCACCAACGTAATTGCCTCCTTTTATTTTCTCATTTCCTTTGACTCGCTGGCCATGAAGACTTGTTTGGACTTATGTTGAGCGAGATAGCTTGCTTGGGCGGTTGGGCCCTTAATAGCTTGCTTGGACTTATGTTAACCTCTTTGACTTGTGTTGACCGTCCATGTGGATGGCTAGGACAACCAGTATAATTTTAGCTATTCTCCCTACATGAGTGCTTTGTTGCTCACAACAATTTTGCCAAAATATTCTCTCTTTGTCACTCTCATATATACATTTAGCTTGTTTTTCTATCTTGTGCATGTTGTTTGCCTATTTCGTGGGCCCATTTGTGGCAATGTGATTATTTGTAAGAAAGTGAGCCTAGTTCATGGGTATATAGTGATCGCATAGTCTAATAACCTAGACAGTAATCACCGTGGACCTGCATTTATGTTCTTATTTATTACATTATGAGGGTCATTCTAAAGATTTCTATCAGAAATGTTGTATATTAATAGGAAATTTGAACACATTTCCTTTTTTCCGATTACTCGCATATTGTTTTGTTAGACTTGTATCTTTTATCACAACGGAAACGTTTATTGCATAGTACTTTATCACAACTAAAACCATTTCTTTTATTGCATCGTGGAACATTGTTTTGCTTCCTTGTCATGGTACAACCTATGCATGTATCACACTGGAACTGAGCCGCCAATCTTTCTTGCCAAGTGGCATGTATGTTTGTCACCAAGTTTTCATACATTTTTCCTATATTTTACAGTTTCATTGTTGCCTCTAGGTACCAGCCATGAACATTGCTAGTTAGTGCCAACTGAAGTATAATCTATTCATCATTGTCATATTCACGTTGGTGTACGCATGTTGACTTCATGGAAATTAGACGGTTTGTATTATTTCAATTTTATTTTACATTTAATTTTAGGTATCATTCACGCATGTATCACACTGGAATCAATCTGCCCATCTTTTGTTCCCAGTGTCATGCATTTGTGATTGATCCTTGGGAGGGCAACTCATGATCACCACTTCGCTCTTCTGAAGTTCATCTTGAGACCACACATAGCCTCAAAGTATACGGGGGAATTTGAGATAGACAATGACAGGTTTTGTTCCTTCTACCATGATCAAGTTGTTACCATGAACTTGAGGTGATACCCTGCTTGAGACAATTTTCCCAACCGCACCAAAGATGTAACTATATATCTTGGCCTTCTCCAAGATAACTGGACAACATCAACTACAAGGTTAACAATAAGGGTGCCTTCGTCTCCATGATAGCTCAAATAGCCTCCTCGGTCAAGAATGGGAAGGTGAGATTCGCATTCTCGGTGGCTTGCCAATAGTCGTTGACCACTGATCAAGGTTCTAAAATGTCCTTGGACTTCTCCAGGAGGAAATCGTCCAAACGAGATGTTGCACTTTCTTTCACCTTCTCCCATTCACAATGGCATGAAAGTAGGTGGTGTTGGCATCACCCTTCAGAAGACAATTCTGCCGGCTCTGCAGCTGCTAGAATATCTCCTCACCCTTGTAGATTTCCATAAAGGAGACCTCAAGGCACACTGCTGGAGCACTCTTCATTAGGAAGACCATAGGAGTCCAGGGGTTGATCAAGGGCCCGGATCTGACCAGGAATGTCATCCTTATAGTGACACGGCAACCCCAACTTTTGCCCCGTAACATCACATAAATTGACGTGAGACTTTAGAGCATTGATGCCATATATCCACTACGCTAAAAAAATACATTGACAATACACCTTCATGATAGAAGGTGCAGGTTTTTGTCATCGATTTGCGCTCATGACAAATCTATGATAGTCAAGATGTCATACTATGTCGGTCATAGATCACTTCAATGACAAAACTCGGTTTTTGTTATTGAAGTGTGATTTTCCATGAGAAAAATGTCTTGTCATGGAAGTGTTTTTGTCCCGGGTGACCAGTTGACATGGGAGAAGACTGGCACGTGGCAGCCGCTGTTAATGGCGTCGTGATTGTGTCGTTAGTCAACTTGTCATCCTAGCCATCAAAGTGTTGGTCCAACAGAGGCCTATTAGAATTTACTGGGTCATCTCATGTCGTTTGGCCCATTTGTTCGGCCCATTTTGGGACCATATGTATTTGGGCAAGTAAAGGTCTACTATGGTTGGCCTAAATTGTTAAGGGTCATACTGATCATATACAATTTTGGGACCAGACAATGTTGGAGAACATGGTACAAAACAAAAAAAAACATACTAACACACAAGAACATTATGAAGATGAATGGACAAGATGGATCTCACCAACACAAAGAGAGATGAAGATGTGCAAGATGGATCCGAACTGGGTTTCTCGCTGGTCTAGCAACGCTGCCGCTGATCACAGCTAATAATGAAATTGCACGACCACAACAACAACCTTAGGCTTGCGCGGAGACAAAGACGTGAAAATTCCAGTCACATGTTTCATCCGCAAACATCGGCAGTAAAAAGAATTGTTAAGAAAATCGGTAGTCACATGTTTCATCCGCAAACAACATCAGCAGTAAAAAGCATTGTTAAGGAAATCGGTAACTGATAGTTTCTCGGACGGCTTGGGAGTAGCGATTAATCAGTGAATCAGCCTATTATCTGGATTAATCGGTTGACCATTAATCGGTAGATTAAATAGGAACCTACCAACATTTCCAGGTATTATATCATACTCTCCATTATGTAATATACCAAATATGTAATAATTTGGTCGAACCCTAGCTATTGAGTGAGAGGGGGATTGGAGGGGTTACGGGCCAAAACTTTGGGTTGTGTTTGCCCCTAAGTTAATGGGCCAACAACGATTAATCGATCTCATGGTCTCACAGGCCATCCTACGAGTAGCAATTAACTGGCCCGTTAACTGATTAATAGGACGAATTCTTGAACAGCGGTAAAAAGTACTAAATCCCAGCTACAGGGCCATTGGCAGGGCATAAGCAGCAATGCCACTGTTGCCTAAACAGCGTTGGGCCAATTCTGAAATCAAATTGGCTAGACATACCTAGATACTGAACCAGCTCACTGATTACGTCGGCACTTGTAAAGTAATCCTATCACATCCCAAGAGAACAGCAAAACTCACCTACATCTACAATTTGTAAACCAATGGACATATGGCACGGTAGACCCAACCAATATTACCACCAAAGGTAGGCAATGGTGAATGCTGATCACACACAAAACTGATGGCTAAACCACAAGGCAGGACTATGCTCCACGCTAGCAATCATCGAACTGCCACCGTCTACAGCCAAGGTAACTGACTACATGTACTCACAGTTTCAGACACATCTATGTATGAACCAACAAATATATCTAGAACAAACCAACCACACGATCGCTTGGAATGAACTGAATTCTAATTGCAAGTGACAAAGATCACACACCTCAAAGAATCAACACATAAGAGCAATCGCAAAATATTCATCAACATGTAAGACCTGCATAGCTATTGGCTAATCTAGAAACACCTGCAATAACATGTTATAAGCTCAAGAACACATGTATCAACAGGATACATCTCTCCGTGATCACACCACCTTATTAAGATCAACAAAGCATAGAATAAGATAGCAGACATGGAATAGATTAAAAGCATTTAGACTGATAGCATACGGACACCAAAATTTAAGCACGCATCGCGTTACAGCAGTAGGCGATGAAATATTCAGGAAACATAAGACTCAAGGTTTCAGTTTAAACGACAAACGGGACACATCTAAGTGAGTTCGACTCTCGATAGGTAGGTAAAAGAGCAGAGCAATCGCAAGCCACCTCTAAGCCTTCTGGTTGTAGACGTAGGTGAGGCCGCACTTGCCGCAGTAGTGGCGGTCGAAGTGGTTGGCCATGAAGGTGCCCGCGCCGCAGTCGGCGTTGGGGCACTCCTTCCTGAGCCTGGTCACCTTGCCGGTGGCGTCGTCGACCTTGTAGAACTGGAGGACGGCGAGCTTCACCTTCTTGTGCTTGTGCTTTTGCTTCTTGGGCTTGGTGTAGGTCTTCTTCTTGCGCTTCTTGGCGCCGCCGCGGAGGCGGAGCACCAGGTGGAGGGTGGACTCCTTCTGGATGTTGTAGTCGGCGAGGGTGCGGCCGTCCTCGAGCTGCTTACCGGCGAAGATGAGGCGCTGCTGGTCCGGCGGGATGCCCTCCTTGTCCTGGATCTTGGCCTTGACGTTGTCGATGGTGTCCGAGGACTCCACCTCCAGCGTGATGGTCTTGCCCGTCAGGGTCTTCACGAAGATCTGCATCTTGGCGGCGGTGGGAGGTCGCCTCCGCGCGCTGCGGCGGCGACGGCGGCGGCGGGGTAGGGTTTGGGTTGGGGTGCGGAGTGGAGGCTAGGGTTTGGGAGGCCTGGAGCAGTCTGGCTTTATAAGGAGAATGGGCGTCTGGGCTCCCTCCGTGGACGGTACTTTTGGGCTGGGTGTGGATTGACTAGGCTTGGGTGGCCCATTTCATGTGGGCTTTGGCTCCAAGATTTCCACTGTCAATCAGTTCACTAAAAAAAAGTTCATTTTATTGTCCTCAAAGAAAAATATCTCCATTCTCAAAACAAGGAAGAAGAACAATATCTCCGTACAGACGCCAAGAAGTTCACTAAAGGGGGATTCATTTCTACTGTATTTCCTAAAGGAAAAAAAGTATCATTTCTCGGACAGGAGTTGATTTCTCGCAATTGTGCTTCAACGCTGACCCGTAAACTGAACACTGCATTTGTCCGAGGAATGCATGGGGGGCCACCATGGACATGGGTGGGGAGCCAGTCATCTAATGCTAGCCACTATATGTCACCAATAAAAGGCAATTTGAAATTCAAATATGTTTGATCCGTAGTGTGTGTCGGGTCACATCATCGGACGATCACTAAGACTAAGTATGCTTAATTTTTACATGCCCGATCACGAAAGAATAATAGTATGGCAGTCTATGCATTTTGTCTTGCCGGATCGTCAATCCGAGCCTCTACGCTCAATTTGTCGTCGCCGCCATGTAGGCCGCCTCCGCTTCGGCATCCGCCTACTTCTCTACTGCCTCGATCTCCTCCTGCTCCGTCCTCTCCATATCATTCTTCTGCCGCTGCAACGTCTTGAAGCGGGCGGCTTGCACAATCATTCTTGCATCGTTATTCAATTATGTCACCTTGAAGGTGAGTATCTTCGTGTCCTCCAAAGCGGCCGCGGTCTCCACCTTCTTCTGCTGGAGTTTGGCCTTCTTCTATTCAATCATGGCCCTCTTCTGTTCAATCTTGAATTTCTTCTCGATCGCCTTCATTGACAAGTCAAATTTCTCTGCTTTTTTTCCACCTTAATGTCAGAGTGCTTGATGTATGCCTCCTCCTTGTTCGTCAAGATGTCTTCAAACCTATTTATCATCTTGGCCGTCACACTTTCTCGCTTTGCCTTCTCCTGTTGGGGAACGTAGCAGAATTTTAAAATTTTCTACGCATCACCAAGATCAATCTATGGAGTCATCTAGCAACGAGGGAGAGAGGAGTGCATCTACATACCCTTGTAGATCACGAGCGGAAGCGTTCAAGAGAACGGGGTTGATGGAGTCGTACTCGATGTGATTCAAATCATCGATGACCTAGTGCCGAACGGACGGCACCTCCGTGTTTAACACACGTACGGTTGGGAGACGTCTCCTCCTTCTTGATCTAGCAAGGGGGAAGGAGAGGTTGATGAAGATCCAGCTGCACGACGACGTGGTGGTGGAAGCAACGGTGATCTCGGCAGGGCTTCGCCAAGCGCTGGGAGACGGAGGAGTGTCACGGGAGGGAGAGGGAGAGGGAGAGGCCAGGGGCTTGGGTGCGCAGCCCTCCCTCCCCCCACTATATATAGGGTGACTAGGGGGGCGGCCCTAGGAGATCCAATCTCCTAGGGGGGCGGTGGCCAAGGGGGTGCCTTGCCCCCCAAGGCAAGGGTGGCGCCCCCACTCCTAGGGTTTCTAACCCTAGGCGCAGGGGGAGGCCCAAGGGGGGGCGCACCAGCCCACTAGGGGCTGGTTCCCCTCCCATTTCAGCCCATGGGGCCCTCCGGGATAGGTGGCCCCACCCGGTGGACCCCCGGGACCCTTCCGGTGGTCCCGGTACAGTACAGGTGACCCCGAAACCTTCCCGATGACCGAAACTGGACTTCCTATATATAAATCTTTACCTCCGGACCATTCCGGAACTCCTCGTGACATCCGGGATCTCATCCGGTACTCCGAACAACTTTCGGGTTACCGTGTGCTAATATCTCTACAACCCTAGCATCATTGAACCTTAAGTGTGTAGACCCTACGGGTTCGGGAGACATGCAGACATGACCGAGAAGCCTCTCCGGTCAATAACCAACAGCGGGATCTGGATACCCATGTTGGCTCCCACAAGCTCCACGATGATCTCATCGGATGAACCACAATGTCGAGGATTCAATCAATCCGTATACAATTCCCTTTGTCAATCGGTACGTTACTTGCCCAAGACTCGATCGTCGGTATCCCAATACCTAGTTCAGTCTCGTTACCGGCAAGTCACTTTACTCGTACCGTAATGCTTGATCCCATGATCAATCACTTGATCACTTTGAGCTCATTATGATGATGCATTACCGAGTGGGCCTAGAGATACCTCTCCGTCATACGGAGTGACAAATCCCAGTCTCGATTCGTGCCAACCCAACAGACACTTTCGGAGATACCTGTAATGTACCTTTATAGTCACCCAGTTACGTTGTGACGTTTGGCACACCCAAGGCACTCCTATGGTATCCGGGAGTTGCACAATCTCATGGTCTAAGGAAATGATACTTGACATTCAGAAAAGCTACAGCAAACGAACTACACGATCTTTGAGCTAAGCTTAGGATTGGGTCTTGTCCATCACATCATTCTCCTAATGATGTGATCCCGTTATCAATGACATCTAATGTCCATAGTCAGGAAACCATGACTATCCTTTGATCAACGAGCTAGTCAACTAGAGGCTCACTAGGGACGTGTTGTGGTCTATGTATTCACACATGTATTACGATTTTCGGATAACACAATTATAGCATGAACAATAGACAATTATCATGAACAAAGAAATATAATAATAACCATTTTATTATTGCCTCTAGGGCATATTTCCAACATCTCCTCCTCCCATTTATTTCTCCGGAACCCTCTTATAACCTTCATAGGTGGTTCATTTGTTGGGTTGGTTGGGTCATCAGTTTCTTCCTCGGTGCCTTGGGCGACTGAAAGTGCAATGGCACTTAAGCTATATTTTGGTGTGATGACAATGTGGTTAGTGTTGGGAACGTAGCTGAATTTTAAAATTTTCTACGCATCACCAAGATCAATCTATGGAGTCATCTAGCAACGAGGGAGAGGGGAGTGCATCTACATACCCTTGTAGATCGCGCGCGGAAGCGTTCAAGAGAACGGGGTTGATGGAGTCATACTCGCCGTGATCCAAATCACCGATGACCTAGCGCCGAACGGACGGCACCTCCGCGTTAAACACACGTACGGTTGGGAAGACGTCTCCTCCAAATTGATCCAGCAAGGGGGGAGGAGAGGTTGATGGAGATCCAGCAGCACGACGGCGTGGTGGTGGAAGCAACGGCGATCTCGGCAGGGCTTCGCCAAGCTTAGCGAGAGGAAGAGGTGTCACGGGAGGGAGAGGGAGGCGCCAGGGGCTAGGGTGCGGCTGCCCTCCCTCCCCCCACTATATATAGGACCCCTAGGGGGGCGCCGGCCCTAGGAGATGGGATCTCCAAGGGGGCGGCGGCCAAGGGGGGTGGCTTGCCCCCAAGCCAAGTGGGGCGCCCCCCACCCCTAGGGTTTCCAACCCTAGGCGCGGGGGAGGCCCAAGGGGGGCGCACCAGCCCACCAGGGGGCTGGTTCCCTTCCCACTTCAGCCCATGGGGCCCTCTGGGATAGGTGGCCCCACCCGGTGGACCCCTGGGACCCTTCCGGTGGTCCCGGTACAATACCGATTAGCCCCGAAACTTTCCAGATGGCCGAAACTTGACTTCCTGTATATAAATCTTCACCTTCGGACCATTCCGGAACTCATCATGACGTTCGGGATCTCATCCGGGACTCCGAACAACTTTCGGGTTACCGTATACTAATATCTCAACAACCCTAGCGTCATCGAACCTTAAGTGTGTAGACCCTACGGGTTCAGGAGACACGCAGACATGACCGAGACGACTCTCCGGTCAATTACCAACAGCGGGATATGGATACCCATGTTGTCTCCCACATGCTCCTCGATGATCTCATCGGATGAACCATGATGTCGAGGATTCAATCAATCCTGTATACAATTCCCTTTGTCGATCGGTACGTTACTTGCTCGAGACTCGATCGTCGGTATCCCAATACCTCGTTCAATCTCGTTACCGGCAAGTCACTTTACTCGTACCGTAATGCATGATCCCGTGATCAACCACTTGGTCACATTGAGCTCATTATGATGATGCATTGCCGAGTGGGCCCAGAGATACCTCTCCGTCATACGGAGTGACAAATCCCAGTCTCGATTCGTGCCAACCCAACAGACACTTTTGGAGATACCCGTAGTGCACCTTTATAGTCACCCAGTTACGTTGTGACTTTAGCACACCCAAAGCACTCCTACGGTATCCGGGAGTTGCACAATCTCATGGTCTAAGGAGATGATACTTGACATTCAGAAAAGCTATAGCAAACGAACTACACGATCTTTGAGCTATGCTTAGGATTGGGTCTTGTCCATCACATCATTATCCTAATGATGTGATCTCGTTATCAATGACATCTAATGTCCATAGTCAGGAAACCATGACTATCTTTTGATCAACGAGCTAGTCAACTAGAGGCTTACTAGGGACGTGATGTGGTCTATGTATTCACACGTGTATTACGATTTCCGAATAACACAATTATAGCATGAACAATAGACAGTTATCATGAACAAGGAAATATAATAATAACCATTTTATTATTGCCTCTAGGGCATATTTCCAATAGTCTCCCACTTGCACTAGAGTCAATAATCTAGTTACATTGTGATGAATCGAACACCCATAGAGTTCTGGTGTTGATCACGTTTTGCTCTAGTTACATTGTGATGAATCGAACACCCATAGAGTTCCGTATGTACTTTACAAATATCTATGTCTCCATTTTGAACACTTTCACGAATGGAGTTGAAGCGACGCTTGATATGCCTGGTCTTCCTGTAAAACCTGGGCTCCTTGGCAAGGGCAATAGCTCCAGTGTTGTCACAGAAGAGAGTCATCGGGCCCGACGCATTGGGTATGACTCCTAGGTCCGTAATGAACTCCTTCACCCAGACTGCTTCTTGTGCTGCCTCCGAGGCTGCCATGTACTCCGCTTCACATGTAGATCCCGCCACAACGCTTTGCTTGCAACTGCACCAGCTTACTGCCCCACCATTCAAAATATACACGTATCCGGTTTGTGACTTAGAGTCATCCAGATCTGTGTCGAAGCTAGCATCGACGTAACCCTTTACGACGAGCTCTTCGTCACCTCCATAGACGAGAAACATATCCTTAGTCCTCTTCAGGTACTTCAGGATATTCTTGACCGTTGTCCAGTGTTCCATGCCGGGATTACTTTGGTACCTTCCTACCAAACTTATGGCAAGGTTTACATCAGGTCTGGTACACAGCATAGCATACATGATAGACCCTATGGCCGAGGCATAGGGGACGACACTCATCTTTTCTCTATCTTCTGCCGTGGTCGGGCATTGAGCCGTGCTCAATCTCGTACCTTGCAATACAGGCAAGAACCCCTTCTTTGACTGATCCATTTTGAACTTCTTCAATATCTTGTCAAGGTACGTACTCTGTGAAAGATCAATGAAGCGTCTCGATCTATCTCTATAGATCTTGATGCCTAATATGTAAGCATCTTCTCCAAGATCCTTCATTGAAAAACACTTGTTCAAGTAGGCCTTTATGCTTTCCAAGAATTCTATATCATTTCCCATCAATAGTATGTCATCCACATACAATATGAGAAATGCTACAGAGCTCCTACTCACTTTCTTGTAAATGCAGGCTTCTCCATAAGTCTGCGTAAACCCAAACACTTTGATCATCTTATCAAAACGAATGTTCCAACTCCAAGATGCTTGCACCAGCCCATAGATCGAGCGTTGGAGCTTGCACACCTTGTCAGCATTCTTAGGATCGACAAAACCTTCCGGCTGCATCATATACAATTCTTCCTTAAGGAAACCATTAAGGAATGCCGCTTTGACGTCCATTTGCCATATCTCATAATCATAGAATGCGGGAATTGCTAACATGATTCGGACGGACTTCAGCTTCGCTACGGGTGAGAAAGTCTCATCGTAGTCAACCCCTTGAACTTGTCGATAACCCTTAGCGACAAGCCGAGCTTTATAGATGGTTACATTACCATCCGCGTCTGTCTTCTTCTTAAAGATCCATTTATTTTCTATGGCTCGCCGATCATCGGGCAAGTCAGTCAAAGTCCATGCTTCGTTTTCATACATGGATCCTATCTCGGATTTCATGGCTTCCAGCCATTTGTCGGAATCTGGGCCCACCATCGCTTCTTCATAATTCGAAGGTTCACCATTGTCTAACAACATGATTTTCAAGACAGGGTTGCCGTACCACTCTGGTGCGGAATGTGTCCTTGTGGACCTACGAAGTTCAGTAGCAACTTGATCTGAAGTTTCATGATCATCATCATTAACTTCCTCTCTAGTCGGTGCAGGCACCCCAGGAACAATTTCCTGAGCTGCGCCACTCTCCGGTTCAAGAGGCAATACTTCATCAAGTTCTACTTTCCTCCCACTTACTTCTTTCAAGAGAAACTCTTTCTCTAGAAAGGATCCATTCTTGGCAACAAAGATCTTGCCTTCGGATCTGAGGTAGAAGGTATACCCAATAGTTTCTTTAGGGTATCCTATGAAGACGCATTTTTCTGATTTGGGTTCGAGCTTTTCAGGTTAAAGTTTCTTGACATAAGCATCGCATCCCCAAACTTTTAGAAACAACAGCTTAGGTTTCTTCCCAAACCATAATTCATACGGTGTCGTCTCAACGGATTTCGACGGAGCCCTATTTAAAGTGAATGCGGCAGTCTCTAAAGCATAGCCCCAAAATGACAGTGGTAGATCAGTAAGAGACATCATAGATCGCACCATATCCAATAGAGTGCGATTACGACATTCGGACAGACCATTACGCTGAGGTGTTCCGGGCGGCATGAGTTGTGAAACTATTCCACATTTCCTTAAGTGCATGCCAAATTCATGACTCAAGTATTCTCCCCCACGATCTGATCGCAAGAACTTGATTTTCCTGTCACGTTGATTCTCAACCTCACTCTGAAATTCCTTGAACTTTTCAAAGGTCTCAGACTTGTGCTTCATTAAGTAGACATATCCATATCTACTCAAGTCATCAGTGAGGGTGAGAACATAACGATAGCCACCGCGAGCCTCAACGCTCATTGGACCGCACACATTAGTATGTATGATTTCCAATAAGTTGGTTGCTCGCTCCATTGTTCCTGAGAACGGAGTCTTGGTCATTTTACCCATGAGGCATGGTTCGCACGTGTCAAATGATTCGTAATCAAGAGACTCCAAAAGTCCATCTGCATGGAGCTTCTTCATGCGTTCGACACCTATGTGACCAAGGTGGCAGTGCCACAAGTATGTGGGACTATCATTATCAACCTTACATCTGTTGGTATTCACACTATGAATATGTGTAACATTACGCTCGAGATTCATTAAGAATAAACCATTCACCAGTGGGGCATGGCCCTAAAACATATCTCTCATATAAATAGAACAACCATTATTCTCGGATTTAAATGAGTAGCCATCTCGAATTAAACGAGATCCTGATACAATGTTCATGCTCAAAGCTGGCACTAAATAACAATTATTGAGGTTTAAAACTAATCCCGTAGGTAAATGTAGAGATAGCGTGCCGACGGCGATCACATCGACCTTGGAACCATTCCCGACGCGCATCGTCACCTCGTCCTTCGCCAGTCTCCGCTTATTCCGCAGCTCCTACTTTGAGTTACAAATGTGAGCAACCGCACCGGTATCAAATACCCAGGAGCTACTACGAGTACTGGTAAGGTACACATCAATTACATGTATATCACATATACCTTTAGTGTTGCCGTCCTTCCTGTCCGCTAAGTATTTGGGGCAGTTCCGCTTCCAGTGACCACTTCCCTTGCAATAAAAACACTCAGTCTCGGCTTGGGTCCATTCTTTGGCTTCTTCCCGATAGCTTGCTTACCGGGCGCGCCAACCCCCTTGCCGTCCTTCTTGAAGTTCTTCTTACCCTTGCCTTTCTTAAACTTAGTGGTTTTATTCACCATCAACACTTGATGTTCCTTTTTGATCTCCACCTCTGCTGATTTCAGCATTGAATATACTTCAGGAATGGTTTTTTCCATCCCCTGCATATTGAAGTTCATCACAAAGCTCTTGTAGCTCGGTGGAAGCGACTGAAGGATTCTGTCAATGACCGCGTCGTCTGGGAGATTAACTCCCAGCTGAGTCAAGTGGTTATGCAACCCAGACATTTTGAGTATGTGCTCACTGACAGAACTATTTTCCTCCATCTTACAACTGAAGAACTTGTCGAAGACTTCATATCTCTCGACCCGGGCATGAGCTTGGAAAACCATTTTCAGCTCTTCGAACATCTCATATGCTCCGTGTTGCTCAAAACACTTTTGTAGCCCCGGTTCTAAGTTGTAAAGCATGCCGCACTGAACGAGGGAGTAATCATCAGCACGTGACTGCCAAGCGTTCATAACGTCTTGGTTCTCTGGGATGGGTGCGTCACCTAGCGGTGCTTCTAGGACATAATCTTTCTTGACAGCTATGAGGATGATCCTCAGGTTCCGGACCCAGTCCGTATAGTTGCTGCCATCATCTTTCAGCTTGGTTTTCTCTAGGAACGCGTTGAAGTTGAGGACAACGTGGGCCATTTGATCTACAAGACATATTGTAAAGATTTTAGACTAAGTTCATGATAATTAAGTTCATCTAATCAAATTATTCAATGAACTCCTACTCAGATAGACATCCCTCTAGTCATCCAAGTGAAACATGATCCGAGTCAACTAGGCCGTGTCCGATCATCACGTGAGACGGACTAGTCAACATCGGTGAACATCTTCATGTTGATTGTATCTTCTATACGACTCATGCTCGACCTTTAGGTCTTCCATGTTCCGAGACCATGTCTGTACATGCTAGGCTCGTCAAGTCAACCTAAGTGTATTGCGTGTGTAAATCTGGCTTACACCCGTTGTATTCGAACGTTAGAATCTATCACACCCGATCATCATGTGGTGCTTCGAAACAACGAACCTTCGCAACGGTGCACAGTTAGGGGGAACACTTTCTTGAAATTATTACGAGGGGTCATCTTATTTAAGCTACCGACGTTCTAAGCAAATAAGATGTAAAACATGATAAACATCACATGTAATCAAATAGTGACATGATATGGCCAATATCATTTGCTCCTTTTGATCTCCATCTTCGGGGCTCCATGATCATCGTTGTCACCGGCATGACACCATGATCTCCATTATCATGATCTCCATCATCGTGTCTTCTTGAAGTTGTCTCATCATCTATTACTTCTACTACTATGGCTAACGCTTTAGCAATAAAGTAAAGTAATTACATGACGTTTATGTTGACACGCAGGTCATAAATAAATTAAGACAACTCATATGGCTCCTGCCGGTTGTCATACTCATCGACATGCAAGTCGCGATTCCTATTACAAGAACATGATCAATCTCATACATCACATATATCATTCATCACATCCTTTTGGCCATATCACATCACACGGCACATGCTGCAAAAACAAGTTAGACGTCCTCTAATTGTTGTTGCAAGTTTTTACGTGGCTGCTATAGGTTTCTAGCAAGAACGTTTCTTACCTACACCAAAACCACAACATGATATGACAATTTCTATTTACCCTTCATACGGACCCTTTTCATCGAATCCGATCCGACTAAAGTGGGAGAGACAGACACCCGCTAGCCACCTTATGCAACTAGTGCATGTCAGTCGGTGGAACCAGTCTCACGTAAGTGTACGTGTAAGGTCGGTCCAGGGCGCTTCATCCCACGATGCCGCCGAATTAAGATAAGACTAGTAATGGCAAGTAAATTGACAATATCGACGCCCACAACTGCTTTGTGTTCTACTCGTGCATAGAAACTACGCATAGACCTAGCTCATGATGCCACTGTTGGGAACGTAGCAGAATTTTAAAATTTTCTGCGCATCACCAAGATCAATCTATGGAGTCATCTAGCAATGAGGGAGAGGGGAGTGCATCTACATACCCTTGTAAATTGCGCGCGGAAGCGTTCAAGAGAACGGGGTTGATGGAGTCGTACTCGTCGTGATCCAAATCACCGATGACCTAGCGCTGAACGGACGGCACCTCCACGTTCAACACACGTACGGTTGGGAAGACGTCTCCTCCAACTTGATCCAGCAAGGGGGAAGAAGAGGTTGATGGAGATCCAGCAGCACGATGGCGTGGTGGTGGAAGCAATGGCAATCTCGGCAGGGCTTCGCCAAGCTTAGCGAGAGGGAGAGGTGTCACGGGAGGGAGAGGGAGGCGCCAGGGGCTAGGGTGCGGCTGCCCTCCCTCCCCCCCACTATATATAGGACCCCTAGGGGGGCGCCGACCCTAGGAGATGGGATATCCAAGGGGGGCGGCGGCCAAGGGGGGTGGCTTGCCACCCAAGCCAAGTGGGGCGCCCCCACCCCTAGGGTTTCCAACCCTAGGCACAGGGGGAGGCCCAAGGGGGCGCACCAGCCCACCAGGGGCTAGTTCCCTTCCCACTTCAGCCCATGGGGCCCTCCGGGATAGGTGGCCCCACCCGGTGGACCCCCGGGACCCTTCCGTGGTCCCGATATAATACCGATTACCCCCGAAACTTTCCCGATGGCCGAAACTTGACTTCCTAAATATAAATCTCCACCTTCGGACCATTCTGGAACTCCTCGTGACGTCCGGGATCTCATCCGGGACTCCGAACAACTTTCGGGTTACCGTATACTAATATCTCAACAACCCTAGCGTCACCGAACCTTAAGTTTGTAGACCCTACGGGTTCGGGAGACACACAGACATGACCGAGACGACTCTCCGGTCAATAACCAACAGCGGGATCTGGATACCCATGTTGGCTCCCACATGCTGCTAGATGATCTCATCGGATGAACCACGATGTCGAGGATTCAATCAATCCCGTATACAATTCCCTTTGTCAATCAGTACGTTACTTGCCCGAGACTCGATCGTCGGTATCCCAATACCTCGTTCAATCTCGTTACCGGCAAGTCACTTTACTCGTACCGTAATGCATGATCCCGTGATCAACCACTTGGTCACATTGAGCTCATTATGATGATGCATTACTGAGTGGGCCCAGAGATACCTCTCCGTCATACGGAGTGACAAATCCCAGTCTCGATTCGTGCCAACCCAACAGACACTTTCGGAGATACCCATAGTGCACCTTTATAGTCACCCAGTTACGTTGTGACTTTGGCACACCCAAAGCACTCCTACGGTATCCGGGAGTTGCACAATCTCATGGTCTAAGGAGATGATACTTGACATTCGGAAAAGTATAGCAAACGAACTACACAGTCTTTGAGCTATGCTTAGTATTGGGTCTTGTCCATCACATCATTCTCCTAATGATGTGATCCCGTTATCAATGACATCTAATGTCCATAGTCATGAAACCATGACTATCTTTTGATCAACGAGCTAGTCAACTAGAGGCTTACTAGGGACGTGTTGTGGTCTATGTATTCACACATGTATTACGATTTCCGGATAACACAATTATAGCATGAACAATAGACAATTATCATGAACAAGGAAATATAATAATAACCATTTTATTATTGCCTCTAGGGCATATTTCCAACAGTTAGTTGAACTAATATCGGTTGCTAAAGTTTATCTCAGGTTGTTGGTTCTAAGCGCCCGCGATGGAGATGTGCGACCCCCCATTTCAAAAAGGACAAAGGCGTGGTCTTTCGACGCTTCGAAGGTTTATTTTTGGTTTGCTTCGAGTCGTAGGAAAGACCGCACTGTTAAGAGGGGTCTGTGTGGACAAATGTTGTGTGGGAATGCCTTTGCCGAGCCTTACTCTCTTACCCTTCCCACTCCAACCACCTCATATGTTTCTAGTGTGTGTGTTGTGGTACTCAGAAAGTTGCAACAGTAAGTTACTGGGTACCCCGTGCGCACGGGGTCTTTTGACCCCCGTGCGCACGGGGTACTGGGTAACTCTCTGGGTACCCCGTGCGCACAGGGTCTTTTGACCCCCGTGCGCACGGGGTACTGCGTAACTCTCTAGGTACCCCATGCGCACGGGGTCTTTTGACCTTCTTGCGCACGGGGTGGTGCGTTTGTCTCTGGACACCCCGTGCGCACGGGGCTGACTTAGCCCGTGAGCACGGGGTCCAACGGGCAGAAATGCCCACCCTCACATAAACACTATAAATAGGCCCTTCTTCCTCCTCCAACCTCTAACCCTAATGTCTTGTTGAGCTCCACCATTGCTACACTCCATTTTGCTCAATACTCTCAATCCCTCCACCCAAACTTGTTGAAACTTTGGGGATTGGGAGAGCAAGAACCGATCTACAACTTGACCAGACCAAATCATGTTCCCCGCAACATTTCTTCCCCATTGACTTGTTACTCTTGGAGCTTGGGCTCCTAGGCGGTTAGAGGTTCCTTCGGAAGCTTCCTTGCTTGTGGTGTGCACCGGAGAAGTTGTAAAGGTGTGGTGGTCGCCTTCAAGACCAACCCCGAGTGGTTCGAGGCTCATCCGTTGGGGGTGACTCGAAGGAGAATACGGTGAGCCTTTGGTGGCATTCCGCAAGCTTTGGCTCCGGCACCGCTCCAAACGGAGATTAGCTCTTCCCCAAGGAAGAGTGAACTTCGGGTTAAAATCCGCGTCCTCGTCTCACTTGTGGTTAATCCTTTCCCGCACCTTTCTTAGTTGTTGTATGCTTGTTGGCTTGCTAAGTAGTTTGTTGCCTAGCCTTTCTTCTTGGAGCTTGCTTGTCATATAGGTTGCATTCACCTAGTTGCATATCTAGTGAACTCTTTTATCCGCTAAGCCTTAAAATCTACAAGAAAGATTAAAATTTGTAGTCTCCTATTCACCCCCCCTCTAGTCGACCGTATTGATCCTTTCAATTGGTATCAGAGCCTCGTGCTCTAATATAAGGTTTTACAACCTTAGAGGATATGGTCGATCTAGGGAATGAGGGAGGTGGCCTACCCGTTGCGGGGGATGGTCAAAACCAACCCCCCGCCGCGACTGAGACACTTGGTGCTCCGGTCATTGCTCCTGCCGCTACTACTAACCCGAATGTCCCCTTGACCGTGGCCGATCTTCTTTCAATGTTTGCGAACCTCAAAGTCTCTATGTTGAAAGAGGTCCGTGCCTCGGTCAAGGAGGAAATTGATGCTCGCCTAAAGCCATCAACATCCGCATCAAACTAGTTTAACCCAAATGAGGTTCATGATGCGGATGACTCGAGGGAACCTCTTGCTTCCCCGGCTCGTACTCAAGTTCCCCAGTACAATGCCGTGGAACATTTTTACTCTCCTCAACCCTTGCAACATCCCCGCATTAATCCTATTGGGCCTCCATCTCCTTTGAAAGCTAATGAGTTTGCTAAGTGGAAGCTAGATATGGAGTCTCACATGCGCAGTGCTTCAACTCAATTGTGGTGGATTGTGGTCAATGGATTCAACCCCAAGGACCCAATGAATCTCACTCCAAGGGAAGCAGTTGACGATCAACTCAATGCTACCGCACACAACATGCTTCACAACGCAGTGACTGAAGACTATAGTGATTCCATTGCTCTTCTCAAAAGCGCAAAGGAAATTTGGGATTGCCTTGAGGAGGCTCTTGAAGGAGATGAAGCAATTTGAAGATCTTGGTTGGCCTTGCTCAAACAAGAAGTCAATCTCTTTGTGAGGAATGAGGGTGAATCCGCTGAAGAGGTTTACCGAAGGTTGAAGTCCCTTGTGCTCAACTTGAGAACCTTTGGGTGCACTTGGGCAAATGATGAATTGATCAAGGACAAGTTCATAGATGCTATGGTTCTCACAGAACATACCATGGTCATGATGGTTCATCAACGTCCGGACTATCACAAGTTGACTTCGGCTCAAGTTGTTTCCACTTTCTCTACCCATGTTCTTTTGGAGACCAAGTCCAAGAAAACATTTGCAATAGCTCAAGCAACCAAGAACTCCAATCTTGCCTTGAAGGCCAAGAAAGTGATGAGCCAACCCTCAAGGGAGGAAGAAGTTAGTGAAGAGATATGTGAGGAGGATACCTCGTGCCCAGCAAATGATTTTGCAGAAGACTTGGCTCTCTTAGTCAAGAAGTACTCCGGGACCATGGCAAACAAAGGAAGAAATCTTCAAGAAAGATCTTTTGGACGAAGGAAATGCTACAATTGTGATAGCCCAAGACACTTTGTTCATGATTGTCCTTATGAGAGACGTGAAGACAAGTCCGAGAAGCTTGTGCTTAAGAAGAAGAAGTTCACCAAGTTTGCAAAGAGGAAGGACGACAAGGCTCTTGTTCATGAAGAATACATGTCTGGAGATGAAGATGACGGTGATGATGATCAAGTGGGCACGGCCGCCTTCGCCATGCATGCCACTACCTCCACCTCCACCACCAGCCTCTTTGACTCTCCAAACGAGGACAAGCCATTCACTCATCGATGCCTCATGGCCAAAGAGGTAAAAACAAAGTCCAAACCCAAGAGACCCGACAACTACACTCCCAATGTCTCATGTGAGATAGTGGAGGATGAGTGTGAGGAGGGTGTGGATAATGATGAGGAATCCTTAATGGCTTTCATGAAAACTCTTCATGGTGAAGCTCATGCTCGTTTTGGTGATCTCCTTAAGTCACTCGCCGAACGCGGTGACTTTATTGAGAACGTTGAGAACCTCCTTATAGAGGAAAAAGAGAGAGTTGATCTCCTCGAGCATGAACTTAATGAAGAGAGTGTCATGAGAGCATCACTTGAGGAAGCCTTATATGCTCATCAAATTGACTTTGTTAAAACCAACGATGCTTTGCAACTTGCTCTTGAGAATAAAGATGCTCTTAACGTTAGAGTTGAAAAACTTCTAGTTGACCATACAAGACTTGTTGAGGAGCATGAGTTCCTTGTGATTAGTTCCAAGGTTGTCAAAGGTGACCTCATTGCTCTCATCGAGTCTTACGCTCACTTCCGTACCTCATATTGATTTAAATGATGATGCTTGTACGGCTAACTTTGCTCATGATTGCACCTCCCTTCAAGAGGAAAATAAGAAGTTGAAAGCTCAAATTGAGAAAGGGCTTGTATCATGCATCCAAGGGGAGAAAAACCTAAACGATCTCTTGAGCAACCAAAAGGAGTGTGTTGCCAAGGAGGGAGTTGGGTTTAATCCCGCATCTAAGAGTGGTAAGAACAACAAGAAGAAGAACAACAAGAAGATCGGTCCGACTCCTTCCCCTCCCCAAAAGGTAGTGTTTATGCAAGAAGGGCACAATGAGAAGGAGAAGGAAATGAAGTGTGTTGGGAATGGTAAGGTCATTAGGGACAAGGCTATTCCCAAGAATTTTGCCGGCAAGAACAATCCATCATATGTTCTCATGAGAGGAGATGATGGCTATACCTTTGCAAAATTTGTTGGAACTAACTATGATGATTATGCTTGGACTATTTGGGTTCCCAAGACCCTTGTTGCTAACTCACCAGGACCCATTGCAAAATGGGTACCTATAACCAAAGCTTTATTATTGTAGGACTATGTCTCCGGTGGAACTCAATGGGTGATCGACAGTGGATGCACCAATCATATGACCGGAGAAAGGGAGTTGCTTGTGGAGTTCGTTGATTCACTCAAGGCCTCTTCGAACATCTCCTTTAGTGACAATAGTAAGGGAAAGGTATTGGGTTTGGGCAAGGTGGTAATCTCTAATGATTCATCTCTTTCAAATGCCATGCTTGTCCAATCCCTTCACTACAATTTACTTTCAACTATTCAATTGGCTCGTGCCGGATATGATTCACATTTTGGTGAATTCCATGTGACCGTCTTTAAGAGGAGCAATCTCAAAGTGGTCTTTGTTGGGCATGTTGAAGACAACCTTTACGTGGTTGATTTCTTGAAAGAGAAAACTCATCTTGCAACATGCCTAATGGCCAAGGCCGACGTGGGGTGGCTTTGGCACTGTAGGCTAGCCCACGTGGGCATGAGAAATTTACAAGCTCTCTTAAAGGGGGAGCACATTCTTGGACTAAACAATGTCTCTTTTGCCAAAGATCATCCTTGTAGTGCTTGCATTGCCGGAAAGCTTCATGAAAAAGCTCATAAAGTGAAGACTATCATCACCACCTTGAGGCCCCTCGAGCTTATCCATTTGGATCTATTTGGGCCTCCAACATATGATAGTTTGGGAGGAAGGAGATATTGCCTTGTCATTGTTGATGACTTCACAAGATATACTTGGGTGTTCTTTCTCAAGACTAAAGATGAAACTCAAGAAACCTTCATCAACTTTGCCAAAGAAGCTCAACGTCAACATAACTGTGAGATCAAGGCAATCCGAAGTGACAATGGCACCGAGTTCAAAAACTATACAATGGATGAATTCTTGAGTGAAGAGGGGATAAAGCACCAATATGCCGCACCTTATACTCCCCAACAAAATGGTGTTGCGGAGAGGAAGAATCGGACTCTTATTGAGATGGCTAGGACCATGCTTGATGAGTACAAATCACCATACAAGCTTTGGGCAGAAGCCACCAACACTGCGTGCCATGCCTCAAACCAGCTTTATCTTCGCAAGCTCAAGAACAAAACCCCTTATGAGCTCCTAATTGGGAGAAAGCCCAACGTCAAATACTTTTGGGTATTTAGTTGTAAGTGTTTCATTTTAAACAAAAAATCCCGGTTAGCTAAATTTGAGTCTAGAACTTATGAGGGCATATTTGTTGGATATGCATCAAACTCTCATGCTTACCGAGTTCTCAATAAATCCACCGGATGCATTGAGGAAATGGTAAATGTGGAGTTTGATGAAGATAACGGCTCCCGCATGGAGCAAATTGTTCCTAGTGTTTTAGGTGATGAGGCTCCTTCACAAGCTATAAGGACAATGGGGATAGGCCACATTCTCCCACAAGAAACACCCCATGTCCAAGTAGAAGAAGAAGGAGTAAGAGCCCCTCTTAAGGATTTTCCACAAGGGAAGTCATCACCGACACCACTTGTACAAGATGCCTTGGGAAGTAATCAACCTATCCAAGAACAAGATCAAGACCCTCATATTCCTGAGCAAGATCAAGAGCAAACTCTTCCGAACAATGAAGAACCAATTGTTGAGGCTCAAGATCAAGCTCAAAGTCATGATCAAGATCTAGATCAACCCCAACCACAAGTGTCTTCATCGTCATCACTTCCTACTGAGCAAGAACTTGTGGTTGCAAAGAGAAGAGTGTCTCCAAGGCTAAAGCAATCTCAAGGGCAAGCTTCTTCATCAAGTCCAAAACCAAGTGAAGAATAGCTTGACTACAAAGAGCAGAAAGTAGCCGCCAAGCTAAAACATCTTCAACACCTCATTGAGAATATCTACGGAAGCATCAAAAAGGGGGTAACTACTCGTAGACATTTGGCAAACTTTTGTGAACATCACTCGTTTGTCTCTTGTGTTGAACCCCTTAAGGTGGAAGATGCCCTTGACGATCCGGATTGGATAGATGCCATGCATGAAGAACTCAACAACTTCACACGCAACAAAGTGTGGACCCTTGTAGAAAGACCCAAGGAGTTTCATAATGTCATTGGAACAAAGTGGATTTTCAAGAACAAACAAGATGAATATGGACAAGTAATAAGGAACAAGGCAAGGTTAGTGGCACAAGGTTTCACCCAAGTTGAAGGTTTGGACTTTGGTGAAACTTTTGCCCCCGTTGCCTGTCTCGAATCCATTCGCATCTTACTTGCTTATGCCTCTCATCATGATTTCAAATTATATCAAATGGATGTTAAGAGTGCATTCCTTAATGGTCCTCTTAAGGAGTTGGTGTATGTCAAGCAACCTCCCGGTTTTGAAGACCCCGATCATCCCTCTCACGTTTATGAACTCCATAAGGCACTCTATGGACTCAAACAAGCACCTCGTGCTTGGTATGATCACCTTACGACGTTCCTAAGTGAGAAGGGGTTCCAGATTGGGGTAATAGATTCCACTCTCTTTACGAAGAGGGTAAAAGGAGAGTTGTTTGTCTGCCAAATATATGTTGATGATATTATATTTGGGTCAACTAACCATGCTATTAACGTTGAGTTTGAGAATCTTATGACTAAGGAATTTGCGATGAGCATGATGGGAGAGTTGAAGTTCTTTCTCGGTTTTCAAGTGAAGCAATTGAGAGGCGGAACCTTCATCAATCAATCTCGTTATATCCAAGACATGCTCAAGAGATTCAAAATGCAAGATGTCAAGCCAATGAAGACACCCATGGCCACAAATGGTCAACTTCATCTTGATCCAAATGGTAAAAAAGTGGATCAAAAGGTATATCGCTCCATGATCGGTTCCTTGCTTTACCTTTGTGCATCTAGGCCAGATATTATGTTGAGTGTGTGTATGTGTGCAAGATTTCAATCCGCTCCTAAGGAGAGCCATTATTCGGCAGTGAAAAGGATCCTTCGATATTTGGTTCATACCCCAAACTTGGGCCTTTGGTATCCCAAGGGATCATCATTTGAGTTAATGGGTTACTCGGATTCGGATTGGGCCGGAGACAAGGTTGATCGCAAGTCTACATCCGGGTCATGTCAATTCCTAGGGAGATCGTTGGTAAGTTGGTCTTCAAAGAAGCAAAATTGTATACCTCTCTCCACAGCCAAAGTCGAGTATATTGCTGCCGTAAGTTGTTGTGCCCAATTACTATGGATGAGGCAAACTTTGATGGATTACGCTGTCAAATGTGACAAAGTGCCTCTTTGGTGTGACAATGAAAGTGCCATCAAGATCGCCGAGAATCCGGTTCAACATAGCAAGACCAAGCATATTGAGATTCGTCATCATTTCATTAGAGATCATGTGGCCAAGGGAAACATTGAGTTACTTCATGTCAACACCGAGAATCAACTAGCAGACATTTTCACCAAGCCCCTTGACGAAGCAAGATTCCGCGAGTTAAGGCATGAGCTAAATATCGTGGATATTAGTAACTTCGGATGAAACTCTTGCTCGCACACACATACTCATGTACTATCTTGCTTAGATGTAGGCACATGTCTAGGGGGAGCTAGCTCAACTCATGAGCTATCTTATCCTAGAAGTGCATAAAACAAACACAATCTTTCACATAAGCCACTTTAGGTGGTACTTGTGCTTCAAAGATGAGTATTAGTCTTGGGCCCAAGGTTCATATCTTCGCGGTGCCATACCAAGTAAACTCAAACATGGTGGCCCTGGCCACCGCCCTCGCTTGAGGGTTTTGTCCGTGTTTGTTTCGTGTGTGTGATGTGGTGTTTCTTTTCTTTTTTCTTAGTTGGTTCTCCTCGCTTCGTTTTGGTACAAGTGCTCCACATATACCCTTTCCATAGTGATAGGACTTTCCTCGCGGCGTGTTCAGAAACGTAGACCGAGTGCCCTGTGAAGTAGGGGTAAGAGTATTCACTCAGCCCTGCATTTAAAAGATCCACTCATGTCAAGTTCCTGAATACCCCATGCGCACGGGCCTGTACCGCGCCCACGGGGCCCCCGTTCCCACGGGCTCTATACCGTGCGCACGGGGCTCACTTAGCCCGTGCGCACGGGGTCTGCAGTTTCTGACCCTGAAAAGGTGGGGCGTGGGGGGGCTCGGGTTCATTCCCACCCATTCGCCCCCTCCACTCCCCAGGAAGCCTCCAGCGCCGCCGCCGCCTCCACTCGCCGGAGCTCCTCCGGGCCTTATCGGAGTTCTTCCTCCGTGGATCCGGATCCTGATGGGGTCCTCCTCCAGTTGGTCCTCTCCTCTGGTTCCATCTCCTTGAGTTCCCTCTTTTGTTCTAGCCTTAGGGTTTCTTTGCTCCCTAGATTCGTTTGGCCTCATCTAAGTTTGTAGATAGTAGTCTATTGCGTAGATCTGTTGGTCTCTCTGCTGCATTCACTCCCAAATTTCGATCTGGAAGTGGTTGCCGCTGGGAGACCCCTGTGTCCACGGGGTGTTTGACCCCCGTGCACACGGGGCCCCGTGCCCACGGGGTCTAAACCCCCGTGCGCACGGGCTCTCCAGGAACTATTGCATAGACTTTTGTCTATCTCCTTGCCTTTTTTCTAGCACTTGTACTCATTTGTGTCTCGTGCTTTGTGTTGTTGGGTTTTTGTGTGTGTTTCAGACTCCGCTGACAAGAGGTCTGAGCTTCGTCACAAGCGTGCAAAAGGAGGATCAAAGGACTTCACCATTGCTCGTTGTCAGCTGTCTGAAGGCATGGGTCAGGGGTCTGGGACAGGTCAAGGCCGTGCTCGCCGTGCAGCCTCAAAGCGGCCCGTTGTTGAGGCTTCCGATGAATCTGAGGAAGAATATGAATCACAAGATGATGAGATAGAAGAAGAAGATGAGCGTGATGAGGAAGATGAAGAAGATGATCGTGATGAGGAAGATGAAGAAGAGGGAGAGGAGTCTAGTCCGGAGGAAGCCACTCCGGGCAGGCGTGACCTCCGGAATATGCCTCTTGTCAAGTGGACCAAGCCAGAGATCTGGGCTGAGAGACAGAACCATCCATATGTTAAGGCCACGAGTATGGGAATGGATCCCCGGTTCAAGAATGGATTTCAGCAAAGAATCTATCATGAGCTTCTTATGACCAAGTCAAAGAAGTTTGCTCCTCACAAGCAAGTCAACACTGAGAGTTTGCGCGACAATGATCATCTGTATCCCGGTGTGTACTCCGCTCTTGGACGATTGGGTCTGATTCCGTTTGTCACCTTCAACCACCCCTACAATGAAGATCTTGTGATGCAGTTTTTTGCCACTCTGTACTTCTCCAATGATTCTACTCGCACCCTCACATGGATGTCCGGAACGTATCAGTGTTCAGCTCCTATGGCAAAGTTCTCCGAGATCATTCCCTACCCATTCATGGATGAAGAGACTGTTTCTGATGAGTTTGGCATTGTCCGGGAAAGTGGGCAGCGCACTAAGGATGAGATTGCCTTTGCTTACAAACAAGAGAAGTCATTTGTCACTGGGTCAATCAATGACCTCTTGCTCCTCTATGACACCATGCGCCATATCCTGCGGTATACCCTCACTCCAAAGGCGGGGGATTCCCATAACATTCGGAGCTCCATGCTTGATATCTTTGTGTATCTTCATCAGAAGAAGAAAGTGGATGTTCTGGATTTCATGTACTATGAGCTGCGTCAGTGTGTACAAGAGAACAAGTCCTTGATCCATGCTCCGTTCATACAGGCGTTGATTGAGACCGCCTGTCCAGCAAAGTACATTGCTAGCTTCAAGACTGCCGTTCCCAAGCGCAACTCCAACTGGACCCCAGCTGCTCCTGCTCCCTATGTGCCCATCAAGAAGGGGCGCAACCCTAGGCCTGAGGATCGTGCTACTTACACTCCAGGCATGTCCTCTACTGCACGGATCCCTCGTGGTAAGGCCAAGTCTGTTGGCTCTGAGGCCATTTTTTCCAAGGGAGAGAAGAAGTCGCTGTTCAAGACCTTGAGCAACATGTTCAAGATGTGCCAGTCGATTCAACGTCGTCAGATCAAGGAAATCAACAAGGAGAAGCTTGTTCGGCGTGAGCAGAAGGCAGCAAGGGCTGCTGCTAGTGAGGAGGTCGGTCCAGGTTCTGAGGACGTCGACAGTGAGGCCATTGCTCGGGCTTTCCCAATGGCCGGGTGGCGTTTTGATGATGATGATGATGATGCCTCGAGTGCTCCTCCTCTTGTCTAGTGGGTCTCGTGTCGCCATTTGTCTCTTTTTTGTTGTCTTGATGACAAAGGGGGAGAAGTGGTGTGTGTGGTGTGTGTGTTCGTGGGTGTGTTGAGATCTCAAGCCTCGTGTTTCTCACTGTTGGTTGGTTTTAGTCGGCTTGAGATACTCTTATTTCATTTTCGTCTGTGTGGTTGTGAGACTCTAGCTTTATTATTGTACCTTGCTATTATCCTCGTATGCTTATGCTTATTGGGTCTCACATTATGTGCTCACCACACTGTGTCATGAGATCTAGGCACCGTTATAGGTTTATTTTGATGTATCTCATGACTTATCAATAGTGATCTTGGTCGAACCTCCTATGAGTGTACTAGATGCATTCTTGTTTTCGGGCACACATATAAGGGGAGCTATCATGATCATTATTTGTTCCATGGCTTTCTATCTGTTTATTCTCTTTGCCATGCTCTAACCACGTTGTCATCAATGCACCAAAAAGGGGGAGATTGAAAGTGCAATGGCACTTAAGCTATATTTTGGTGTGATGACAATGTGGTTAGTTGAACTAATATCGGTTGCTAAAGTTTATCTCAGGTTATTGGTTCTAAGCACCCGCGATGGAGATGTGCGACCCCCCATTTCAAAAAGGACAAAGGCGTGGTCTTTCGACGCTTCGAAGGTTTATTTTTGGTTTGCTTCGAGTCGTAGGAAAGACCGCACTATTAAGAGGGGTCTGTGTGGAGAAATGTTGTGTGGGAATGCCTTTGTCGAGCCTTACTCTCTTACCCTTCCCACTCCAACCACCTCATATGTTTTTAGTGTGTGTGTTGTGGTACTCAGAAAGTTGCAACAGTAAGTTACTGGGTACCCCATGCGCACGGGGTCTTTTGACCCCCGTGCGCACGGGGTACTGGGTAACTCTCTGGGTACCCCGTGCGCACGGGGTCTTTTGACCCCCGTGCGCACGGGGTACCGCGTAACTCTCTGGGTACCCCGTGCGCACGGGGTGGTGCGTTTGTCTCTGGACACCCCGTGTGCACGGGGCTGACTTAGCCCGTGCGCACGGGGTCCAACGGGCAGAAATGCCCACCCTCACATAAACACTATAAATAGGCCCTTCTTCCTCCTCCAACCTCTAACCCTAATGTCTTGTTGAGCTCCACCATTGCTACACCCCATTTTGCTCAATACTCTCAATCCCTCCACCCAAATTTGTTGAAACTTTGGGGATTGGGAGAGCAAGACCCGATCTACAACTTGACCAAGCCAAATCGCGTTCCCCGCAACATTTCTTCCCCATTGACTTGTTACTCTTGGAGCTTGGGCTCCTAGGCGGTTAGAGGTTCCTCCGGAAGCTTCCTTGCTTGTGGTGTGCACCGGAGAAGTTGTAAAGGTGTGGTGGTCGCCTTCAAGACCAACCCCGAGTGGTTCGAGGCTCATCCGTTGGGGGTGACTCGAAGGAGAATACGGTGAGCCTTTGGTGGCATTCCGCAAGCTTTGGCTCCGGCACTGCTCCAAACGGAGATTAGCTCTTCCCCAAGGAAGAGTGAACTTCGGGTTAAAATCCGCGTCCTCGTCTCACTTGTGGTTAATCCTTTCCCCCACCTTTCTTAGTTGGTGTATACTTGTTGGCTTGCTAAGTAGTTTGTTGCCTAGCCTTTCTTCTTGGAGCTTGCTTGTCACATAGGTTGCATTCACCTAGTTGCATATCTAGTGAACTCTTTTATCCGCTAAGCCTTAAAATCTACAAGAAAGATTAAAATTTGTAGTCTCCTATTCACCACCCCCCTCTAGTCGATCGTATCGATCCTTTCAGCGGCGGTCTTGGCAATATATAGATTTCACTTGGGTTGTTCATTCAACTTCAATCAATAATGCATGATGGTAAAAAAAATCTTCTCCAACTTCTTGAACACACTACACGCATGAGAAGACTATAAAATAAAACATTGTCAACTATGCTTATCCGGCTATAGAACTATGCATATCCGGCTACAAATGATCTACACAACAATGAATACATATCTGACCGCAAAACTATGCATATCCGGTTACAAATGATCTACACAACAATACATACATATCCGGCTACAAAACTATGCAGATCCGGCTACAAATGATCTACAAAACTATGCATATCCTGCTACAAAATGACCTACACAACAATGCATACATATCCGACTACAAAATTATGCATATCCAGTTACAAATGATCTACTCTCTCCATTTCATAATGTATTGCATATAAATTCTCAGGAAAGTCAAACTTTACAAACTTTGACCAAGTTTGTAGAGAAAGCTATTTATATCAACAATACCAAATATACAATATGAAAGTACGTCTTGTGATGTATCTAAGGATATATATTTAGTATTCTACATATATATGTTTTACTCTACAAACTTGGTCAAAGTCTACAAAGTTGTACTTTCCAAAAAACCTATATGCACTACATTGTGGAATGGAGAAAGTATAAAATTATGCATATCCGGCTACGAATGACCTACACAACAATGCATACATATCCGGCTACACAATTATGCATATACGGCTACAAATGATCTACACAACAACGCATACGTATATGGCTACAAAACTATGCATATCCGGTTACAAATGATCTACAAAATAATGCATATCCGGCAAGTGTTGTACACATATTAACAACTTACTTGCTTGGTGATCTGCGCACCACTAGGCCACCGCGCCATGAATCGCCTCAAGTGGCCGCAATACTTTGACGCGGCTTTTGGATGGTGTATCATCGATGGTTCAGGGACTTTAATTCACGGTTGGGGATGACCGCGTCGGAGTAGGGCGCAAAATGTTTGTGTTCATGGAACCAAGTATGAATGTTGGCACAAAAGATTGTGCCCTTTCGCTTTTGTGCCATGGATCAAATTGAGGCTAGTAGCCAACCATGCATCGCACAACAGCTCGTCCTCCCGCATGTTGAAGCTTTCTCCTCTACCCCTTTTATTTGAATCGCCACCGAAATCATGTGGATCATCATCGTCGCGCGTCCTCCTCCTCCTACTATTCGATGGCCCAATCATGTTTGTTGTGTGTCCATGCCTAGCTGGTTGTAGTCCTGATGCGTGCCCGGGTGGGTGTAGGTGTCAGACTGGGTGTACTGTTGCGTACCTGGCTGGTTGTAGGTGCCAGACTGGGTGGGCTCCGAGTCATCCACCTATCCGCCCTCATAGGAACCTCCTTCGTCGCCTCCCTTGTGGATCATCCCGTACATCGCCCTGTTCATGTTGTCGTACGCCGGCTCTCTCGCTTTTGGCATACTAGCGAACAACGTGCGGGCACCCATCTGCTCCACACCAATCGTCCGCATCCGGACAAGCGGCAGGGACGAACACTCGGAGGAAAGCACCGGCGCCGCGTTGATATCAATGATGAACGACACGACGGGGGATGCCGGGGACTGCCTACCAAGCTGCTTGGCAGCGTAGAAGTACGCGGCCTTGTAATGTTCCGCCCGTGGCGGCGTCTACACGGTTGACGAGGCCCCGCCGCCCATGCCGCCCCGACCTCCACCATGTCCGCGACCACATGCACACCGCCTCGTCCGCCACCAATACGCCCTCCGTCGACCTTCCGCTTCTTGAGTTTTTTCTCCTTTGCGGCCTTCGCTTTGACGCGATGATTTTGCTGTGTCGCCGAGTTGACCTTTCGGGCGAGCGAGATGCTCAGATCCTCCATCACCTCCGTCTCTGGCAAGGTCTCCTTCAGGTCCATGGGTTGGTGGCGGAAGAGAAAAAAAGAGTGAGGAAAAGGGTGGGAATTTAGTGAAGAGCGACGGGATGAAAAAAGAGAATGAGAGATTTTTTCCACGAAAATAATGCGGGCAGCTACAAAAGCACGGGCTTCGTCTCAATTTTTGGTGGGCCAGGGGTGTGGGAGTCCTACATGGCAGCCCCCTAGTTTCTTTCGATGTTGCGGGAGTCCGGACTGCTCCGTGGGCCAATGAGCGTCATCGTTGAATGGCTTGCGGAGTCCGAACAGCTGCGTCCGGATGGATACGGATGGTTTGAGGGTCGGCATTGGAGATGCCCTAACATCCTTTTGAATGTTTAAATTCGGCAGAAATTCATCCATTCAACCAGGAAAATTAACCGATGGAAAAGCGCAATCTGCAGTTTCAATTTCGGTGGGTTCTTTTGCTTTGCACTACAACTCAAATTAACCGCACGACAATGTTCAGATCCATCCATTCATTCTATGTACATTCAGACTGGCAATTCTCATCAACCATCCATCACCCAAGACGAGCTACGAAGGGGTCACCATGATCATGAGATGTAAGCCTTGACGAGGTCGGTGTAGTTGCATTCTTCTCCTGTCCTTGGGCATATGATCTTGCCCCCATTCTTCTTGGCCATCTCATCAAGGGCCTGGGATTTGCAACACCAGACAACACAAGCAGCAAATTTTAAGTTCTGGATTCAGTGTGAATGGTTGAGGTATCAAGATTTGGGGGGAGCAGAAGTGGGTTGGCTTGGCGCGTACCTTGGTGCTATACACGTAGCCGTTGGGCAGGACAAGCGGCGGATTCTCGGTGTCCATCAGTTCCTTGGTTATGTGGCAGACAAGCTTCGAGTGGTGCTGCTTTGAGAAGGGCAGTGGCTCTGCGAGTTTCCGGAAGCCGTCCAGCGACAAGGGGTCTTCTTTGGGGCAGTTGCCCTCGAAGCAGAATCTTTGCAAGGTCAAGGAGGGTAAACAAGATATTGCCCTGGAAGCAGATTTGGAGTTTGTAACCAGTGAAAAAGAAAAGAAAAGTATCGATCATGTAAAGGATACGGAGTCTTGAGAGCTGTCAGGCCTGCTTGCAGGTAGATGTTTAGCAACGGCTCAAGCGTCATGCCATATAGTTTGTAGAATTCTTGCTTAAACTGATCCACAAGAGAATCCCACTGATTTTGCTCAAATAAGACCTGCGAGAAAAACAGAAGGTATCAGCAAGGTACCAGGAGCCCAATTTACCAATGATGCTTGAGCACCTACATCTTAGTCCAGCTGCTATCATATTTCTGATGCAGGCACAACAAAACACGAGGACATAGACAATGCTGCTAACCTTGTATTGAGCACAGTTTGTACTGCTCCTAAAAACCAGTGTTGCTGTAACACGCTGCAATTCTTTCATGTGGGTAGACCCCCAGGGAGCAAGGTATTTCCGAGCATATGATATAGCCTGCAGGAAGTTCTTAGCCTTGACTAGTTCCACAAACTCCTGAAGTCGCAGTAAAAACTCGAGCTTACTCTGCAGGGTAAACAATAACAAGACACTATGACGTACCAGAACAAAATAAAATGTCGAGATAAAGAAGTGCTATATGGCAGCCAGAAGCTAGCAAAATCTGGTTTTGCTCTATTTACATGGAAAATGTAAAGAGGAACACACTGATGCCTTGCTCGGCTATATACCATGCATCCTCCCATAATATTTAACCTTTTTCTTTAGGCTTGTATGCTTTCACGCACGAAGGTGTAACAAATTACCTTCATCGTCCGATTTGGAGTATATAAAGGCGAGCATTTCACAAAAGTCATGCCACAATATTATAATTACTGAGATTATCTGTACCCGCATAAAGTGATTAAGAAATTACAAAGGTGAATAATTTCAACAAGCAACCTACATGATTGATGAGCTATCAGAACCATCATTAATAAACGATGCAAGCATCCCATTCACCAATGCTCTATCATATGGAGAGATTCTTTACTCCATCTCACTGCTATGGGAACGGCAGACATCATCAATAATGATATAGCACAAGTAACACAAACCTTTGATTTCTTTAACCGGGACTTATTTTCTGCACACCAAGCTAAAGCAGGAGCTATTTCCTTATTCCGAAGAGAATCAATCACTCTTTTTGCATCAAGAAAAACATCAATATCAACGAGGTCCTGCATATAAAGAGTTGAATGGTTATGCCGAAGAATATCTGTGACTGCAGATAAATGCTATAGGTTCTATCTTGTAAACATGATCCGGTAGATAACAACTCTCTTATTATCATAATTACAAAAGGCATTTAGAACCAATACAGATAACTCTTATTTTAGCTTCTTGTTTAGGTAATAGCATGCACAAAGCAACATGCCATGGTCTACTGGCACATAAATCGTGCAAAGCAGAATGTCAGGAATATAGCTGGACAACTCAATAATAATGGTAAGTGCAAAAGGAATAGAATTAAATAAAGCCATCCCCATTACACATAACTTGACTAAAACCTTCCAAGCAAATGAAAGCAGAAACTGTGATGTAGCAGCATAAATAGACATAACACAACCCATCTGTCTTCGACCAACTGTCCTCATAAAAAAGGCATTGCAAGTCTGTAGTGCAATAAGGAACCGATAAAATCTCCTTATTTAGGAGGGAGGTTATGTGGAAACCTTAGAGAAAACCAAAAGCACAAAGCAGAATGTCAGGATTATAGCTGGACAACTCAATAATAATGGTAAGTGCAAAAGGAAGAGAATTAAATTATGCCATCTCCATTACGCATAATTTGTATAAAACCATCCAGGCAAATGAAAGCAGAAACCGTAATGTAGCAGACTAAATAGACATAACACAACCCAACTGTCTTCGAAGAAAGGCATTGCAAGCCTATAGAGCAATAAGAAACCAATAAAATCTCCTTATTTAGGAGGGTGGTTAGTGGAACCCTTGGAAGATCAAAACTCGACTGGGGTAGATTCATGCAGCTAGTCAAGACATCAGTAAAACAGACAGTACTCGACCTACTAGGCACCAGCACCCGGTGGCATTGCTTAAAGAGGAGGGACCGAGATACCAGTAAATGATTCACTTTGCAGACTAAATTCCTCACAGGAGACGAACCCTAGTGGGTTAGTGTCAGTGCACCCCCACCAACATAGGGACACTTGATCCCCAGCCAAGTACAGAGAATAACACCACCAGTTGACGGAGTACCCATGGAAAAGAAGTTGGTTCGGGGACTCTTCAATTTTATTTGGGCTTTAACTGATATGTAATTCCACTAGAATTGAGGAGCAATCCCTACGCTATTTTCTTAAATGCAGATCAAAATTATATGCCAGCCAGTCTAGTATCCGTCTACTCTCGAAATAGGCTTCGCCCGCTTTATAGATAAAGCACAAACCAAAGTACACAGCCAAACAATAGAAAGTAGTGAGGCAACCCTCTTACACAGCCGATCCTTGGATGAGTGGACAACATAAAACGCACACGACTTCGCTGCCGACAAAGAATACAGAAAGGTCTGAAGACAATGCCACGCAATGCCCTAGAACACCTATGCTCCACGACAACGCCCTGAGGAGGGAGAATGGTGCAAGCGTAGCCGCTGCCAAGCCCTAAACAGACAGGAGTCTTCACCCGGAACCCTGATTCGGAGAGAACCACAACTACGTCCTCAAAAAGGACAGCGGCGGGCATCGCCACCAAAGCGTGGAGCTTTCGCTTGGCAGCTCACCCGTGCCAGAACGATGCATCCAGGGCAGCCACGCCGGGCACAGACCTCCAGGGTATCCGTCTACTCGCTGCTGCTATAACATATATTACAGTAATATATTATCCTCAAACAACCATGAATTTTCTTGGTAAGATAGACATCGACGCACTTTCGCTGCCAGGTTCTGTTCACCCTAGTCACAGTTTGCATAGTTCTACTTTCCTAAACAGAAGCATGTAGCTACATGAATCGAGCAATCAACCAGAATCCCATGTTGGGATGCCCTTCTTGCACCATTCTTATACCTGAATGCCAGAGGTTTCGGCGAGCTTGGTGGCGGTGTCGTAGTAGGACATCCGGAGCATGTAATCAACTAGGATGCGCTTCAGACGTATGTCCTCCCACTCGGCGTCGTCACCGGCGCTGGCGGCAGCCAGCCGGTCCAGCCGGGCACGACACCTCTGCACCTGGAGCTCCTCCGCCCTCGCACCCTCCTCCATCTGATGGTCATCATCAGGAACCAATTTGTCAGCAAATGGAACAACAAAAGAGACACGATCTTTGCAGCAGAATCAAGAAGCACGAACTGATTAGCTAGAAAGTTGGGATCTTTTCTGAGGCAAGTATGATTGGGCGAGAGATGGGAGGATGTGTGTATTTGGGGGGACAGTGCCTTGCGCTTGAGGCCGTGGAGGCGGGAGACGAGGGAGGTGAGGTGGTCAACGGCGGCGGCGGAGCCGCTTTCTCCGGGGGCAGCGGCGGCCGAGGAGGCGGAGGAGAGGACGGCGGCGATCTCCTTCTCGGCGAGTCGGTGGTTGGTGCGGGCGGTGGCCCTGAGGGCCTCCAGGGGCACACGCACCAGCTGGTGCTCCAGCCGCACCGACTCCGCCGCGCGCGTCTGCCGCCCCGCCGCCGCCGACGGCGCCGGCGAGACGGACGGCGACGGCGATGGCGTGTCGATGGCCATCTCCATCTTTTTTTCCCTTTCTCTCGCTCTGTTGTGACTCACACCGAGAAAGAGGGGAGAGAGAGGGGGAGGGCTTGTGGATTTGCTGCAGAATAAAAAGAGGCCGGCAGAGGAGATGAGGAGAGGTTTTTGTGACCCTGTCCGGATACTGATGTGATCTTGTTTTTGGCTTAAATTACTGCTGGTCCAACACTTGTGCTTCTCGAAAATAAAGCAAAACAAAGGCCTACTGTAAAATGAAGTAGTAGATAAATTATGTCATGTTCGAAAGATGAGATTGTGAAAGACTATGGTAGACATTAGTGTTGCTTAAAGGTTATACTAATATATTCTCTGCGGATAGGTAGTACCTCACGACTTTCCCTAGGGTTTCGACCTAGGATTCTTCAGCCCATCCGCTATCACGCCATCACGAGTTTCCATATCCGACGCTATCGACTTCCCCTGGACTCAAGCTTGCCCCCTCGCTACCTCCTAGGCTAATCTTCGTCTTGGCTGGTGACTCGGGTGGCCAGCGTATGGGTCTTTGAAGACATGTCAAGATAGTTCGGGGGTTATGGCAAATTTGGCGGAAGGACCTGGCTCACGTGGGCTCGGGGATGAAGACCTAAGTAAACTTCGAGGGCTTGTGGATTTGCTGGAGAACAAAAAGAGGCCGGCAAAGGGGATGAGGAGAGGTTTTTGTAATGTTGTACGATACTAATGTGATCATGTTTTTGGCTTAATTACTGCAGGTCCAGCGCTTGTGCTCCCCTGAGATAAAGCAAAACAGAGGCCTACTGCAAAATGGAGTAGTAAATAAATTATGCTATGTTTGGAAAAGTGAGATTGTGAAAGACTATGGTAGACATTAGTGTTTGCATAAAGGTTATAGTAATATATTCTTTCTGGATGGGTAGAATCCTGTGACTTTTCCTAGGGTTTTGACATAGGGTTCTCCAGCCCTTCCTACGGCACGCCGCCACGAGTTTCCATATCCGGTGCTACGACCAATCGACTTCCCCTTGACTCACGCTCGGCCCCTTACTGTTTTTTAGACGTCTTCGCCTAGGCTGGTGACTCGGGTGGCTAAGGTTTGGGGGTTTGAAGACAGTTCAACATAGTTCAGGAGCTATGGCAAATTCGGTGGAAGGATCTTGTTAGGGACGAAGATTGGAGTAAACTCCTAGAAAGATTGCACCTGCAGATGACCTTATCTAGGAGGATGAGGTGGATGCAACAGAAGAGAAGCCCAAGTGGCTCGCCCTGGCTAAATTGTTGACGAAAACAAGTTCTGGTCAGAGTGCATTCATCGTTGATAATGAGGGTGGCGTGGAATCTGGCTCAGGAGGTCGTATGGATGAGAATTAATCCATATATGTTCTCGGTACAATTTCACTGCTTGGATGACTAGAACAAAGCTATGCATCATCAACCATGGGATTTCAATAGATTTGCTCTTCTGATGGCTGAATATGGTGGCTTTACCAACCCAGAGAAGGTCAAGTTGGATTGTTTGGAGACATGGTGCCAAATTCACAAGCTTTCGGATGGGGTGTTAAAAAATAAACATTTTCTGGAAAACATGGTGAAAGGTTAGGGAAGTGCAAGAGATCCAGACTACTCTCCTCAATGGATTTATGGGACATCAGGATCAAAGTGAGACTTGGTGTAAATAAGAAACTCACACGCTTTTTTAGTTCCACAAAGAAAAAGGGAGACTGAACTTTATCATGTTAAATTCAAGAAGCTAACCTTTTGTCATGCTTGCGGGAAGATGGGACATTAGCACGAGGAGTGTGCATCGAGGAACATGACGAATAAAAAATTCAACGGGCCTCTTTATTTTGGCATCGAGAAGGGGAGAGGCAATGTCTGAGGTGTTCGTGGTGGCTGAGTGGACATGAATGATAGGGGCAGTGGACGCACCTTCAAAGGCATGAATGATAGGCTTGGAGGAACGTTGTGGTGTTGAAACTATGATCCAGCAAAGTACATGTGCGACCCTGACACTATGGGGCATGATGGTACATAAAAAGATGAGGACACGCTAAATGGTACTTCCTCCGTCTCATAATATAAGAGCGTTTTTTACACTACACTAGTTTTAAAAACACTCTTATATTATGGGACCAAGGAAGTACAGTACATCACTTGTCTTGAGGTAGGGGGAATTCGACACTTCTTGGTAAGCAAGTGATACGTCCATTTTGCATCACTATTTTTTAATTATAATTTACCCGGTATTAATGATATTTTGCACATTATTGCTCAATTCTACTGTCTTTTTTCCTTTACTTTGCACATAGAGATAGAAATTACCAGGAAAATATCGGACAACTCGAAACATGGCAAAACAAAGTATCAAAGAAAAATGATTTTTTCGAAGCTCCAAATGACCTAAACATTTTATGAAATCGTTTCCCGAATGAAAGAAGCCGGAGGCCAAAAGATGGGCCAGAGGGGGCCACCACACGCCCTGTCCACCGCCTCTCGACTCCCTATGGCTATAAATTCCTATTTGACCTAAAACTTGTGTGGATTTTTCCACCACCGTATGCGAGGCGGAACCGAGGAGGGGGGCTTTCTCCCTCTAGTAGGCTGATTCTACTGGAGATCCATCTCTCTAGAGGGGTATTTGAAGCAATCATCATCACCAACACTCCATCGTCATTGGGATCATCATCCCCATCAACATCTTCATCAATTTCGTCATATTCATCACCCCCCTTCATCCCATCTATTTGTTCTATGAAATTTCTTCTCAGATCCATTGCTCAGAGTAGTTTATAGTGTTGATTTCTACTTGTAATTGATGCTTAGAAGTATTATCAATGAAAGATTCATACCTTCAGATTGTTATTTATCTATACATCTCCACTAATCATGATCCATATGATGTGTTGTGAGAAGTTCGTTAAGTTATTGAGGACATGGGATAATCTTGTTATAGTAATCTTGTGAGGTTGAAAGTCTATTATTTTGATATTGTATTGTGGTGTAATTATCTAGTGGTGTTGTGTGAATTTCGACTACACACCACTTCACCCATAAGGCCCTAGAAAAGAGCATTGTGTGATTAGTCTGTTTATGGTTGGGTGGCCGGAATGACAAATATTACCGTGTGGGTTGTGGTCGGCCTTTCTATCGATAGATAGAAGCAATACATACTCATATTGCATTTGTATCAAAGCGGCACATGTGGTTAAGTTAAACGAAATGGGAAATATAAACAACCAGGGAAAGCGGCACATGGGCGGGCCAACGATGGCGAGGACGAGGTAGGTAGAGCTCGGTTAAAGGCATCGTGCGGTGCCCGGGCATGCAACACACCGGTCCAAATGTACGCAGACAAAGCCGGACAACCAAATCCCTGACCGCCCCACGTGTCAATGTCGGGCCTGCTTCACGCTGAGTCGGGCGCACACGCGTGCTGGGTGAGCCCAGGTCGCGAGACATTGCATCGAAGTGATGCAAAGGACCCGAGTCTGGATCCATGTGCGATAAAGGCCGACGACTCAAAAAGAGGTTGTGTTTAAGTGCGACCAGTATGAAGAAATGGTTGCTATGATTGAGGAGTAGTTACCCAAATTGTCACGTATTGAAGCTTAGATGCCTTGAATTATAGGACGAACATGATCAGACCAATGTTGAAAACTATTACTATATAATGACCACTAAGAAATATATTATGTAATGGAACTTATTGTCGGTGTCAAAACCGGCCGATCTCGGGTAAGGAGTCCGGAACTGTGCGTCTGAGGATCGAAGATAACAGGAGACAAGGGAGACACGGTGTTTACCTAGGTTCGGGCCCTCTTGATGGAGGTAAAACCCTACATCTTGCTTGATTGTATTTGATGAGTATAGGGATTACAAGAGTTGATCTACCTGGAGATCGTAATGGCTAAACCCTAGATGTCTAGCCTGTATGAATTCTGATGGCCTCTACGGACTAAACCCTCCGGTTTATATAGACACCGGAGGGGCCTAGGGTTGTACAAAGTCGGTTTACAGAGAAAGGAAAACACACATCCGGACGCTAGACTTGCCATCCACGCAAAGGAGAGTCCCACCTGGACACGGGGGAAGGTCTTCTATCTTGTATCTTCATGGCCCATCAGTCCGGCCCAAGCTACACAACCCAGACACCCGAGGACCCCATAATCCAGGACTCCCTCAATAGCCCCCGAACTTTCCTTCAATGACGATGTAATATTCGGCCCATGTCTTCGGCTTTGCAAGGTGGGTTCTCCACCGGACTAGTGATAATCTGGCGACAACCTCAATGTCTTTTACAATCCCCATGGTGTCGCTTAGACTTTCGCGCATAGGATGAATATGAACGGTCCACGCTTTTTCTCAAATAAACCCTCCACCACATTTGGGCGGCACCTATATAAAGGGATATGGATCTCCCAAGGCCATCTCACACCGCGCAGAAGGAAAAAACGGCCAAGTCTAGCCACAAAACAAAGCCTTCGTCATGGCCAGCGCCCCATGCTCCTCTTCACGCCCCCATGGCCCTCAAGAGGGATATTGGCAGAGTTGCTCCGTGCCTCATCTTCAACTAAGCCGGCTCCAGACGCAAGGCTACCTCCCCCTCGCAGATCTAGTTCCTGTTTGAGCGGGATTATATTCAATCGGCAACGACGTGATGGCTGAGAATTTCCCCAACCCCAACAAGGAGGAGAGGGTGTGCTTCATCCCGTTTCTTTTACGGGGCCTGGGATTTCCAATCCATCCCTTCCTCTGGGGGTTATTGGAATTTTATGGCATCCAACTGCATAACCTCACGCCAGGTTTGATTCTGCACATCTCAGGCTTTGTTGCCCTCTGTGAGTTATTCCTATGCATCGAAGCCCATTTCGGATTATGGAGGAAATTCTGTTGGGGAACGCAGTAATTTAAAAAAAAATCCTACGCACACGCAAGATCATGGTGATGCACAACAACGAGAGGGGAGAGTGTTGTCCACGTACCCTTGTAGACCATAAGCGGAAGCGTTATGACAACGCGGTTGATGCAGTCGTAGATCTTCATGATCCGTCCGATCCTAGCACCAAAGATACGGCACCTCCGCGATCTGCATACGTTCAGCTCGGTGACGTCCCTTGTACTCTTGATCCAGTTGAGGCCGAGGGAGAATTTTGTCAGCACGACGGCTTGGTGACGGTGATGATGAAGTTACCAGCGCAGGGCTTCGCCTAAGCACTACGACGATATGACTGAGGTGTGTAACTGTGGAAGGGGGCACCGCACACGGCTAAGAGATTGTATGTCGTGCCTTTGGGGTGTCCCCTGCCCATGTATATAAAGGAGGGAGGAGAAGGCCAGCCCTAGAGGGGGCACGCCAAGTGTGGGGAGTCCTACTAGGACTCCCAAGTCCTAGTAGGATTCCCCTTCTCCTTTCCGGAGTAGGAGAGAAGAAAGAGGGAAAGAGAGAGGGAGTAGGAAAGGGCAAGGGGGGCGCCGCCCCCTTTCCCCTAGTCCAATTCGGACCCATGGGGGGCACGCCTCCTTACCTTTGGCCTGCCTCCTCTATTCCCGTATGGCCCAATAAGGCCCAATACTTCTCTCGGCGAATTCCTGTAACTCTCCGGTACTCCGAAAAATACCCAAACCACTGGGAACCTTTCCGATGTCCGAATATAGCCTTCCAATATATCGATCTTTACCTCTCGACCATTTCGAGACTCCTCGTCATGTCCCCGATCTCATCCGGGACTCCGAACAAACTTCGGTCATCAAATCACATAACTCATAATACAAATCGTCATCAAACGTTAAGCGTGCGGACCCTACGGGTTCGAGAACTATGTAGACATGACCGAGACACATCTCCGGTCAATAAAAAATAGTGGAACATGGATGCTCATATTGGCTCCTACATATTCTACGAAGATCTTTATCGGTCAAACTGCATAACAATGTACGTTGTTCCCTTTGTCATCGGTATGTTACTTGCCCGAGATTCGATCATCGGTATCCTCATACCTAGTTCAATCTCGTTACTGGCAAGTCTCTTTACTTGTTCCGTAATGCATCATCCCGCAACTAACTCATTAGTCACAATGCTTGCAAGGCTTATAGTGATGTGCATTACCGACAGGGCCCAGAGATACCTCTCCGATACACGGAGTGACAAATCCTAATCTCGATCTATGCCAACTCAACAAACACCATCGGAGACACCTGTAGAGCATCTTTATAATCACCCAATTACATTGTGATGTTTGATAGCACATGCTACCTCTTGAGCACTGCGTTAGTTTTCCCTTGAAGAGGAAAGGGTGATGCAGTAAAGTAGCGTAAGTATTTCCCTCAGTTTTTGAGAACCAAGGTATCAATCCAGTAGGAGATCATGCTTGAGTCCCACGCACCTACACAAACAAATAAGAACCTCACAACCAATGCGATAAAGGGGTTGTCAATCCCTTCACAGTCACTTACGAGAGTGAGATCTGATAGATATGATAAGATAATATTTTTGGTATTTTTATGATAAAGAGAAATAAAGATTCAGAGTAAAATAAAAGGCAATAGAAATGCATAAGTGTTGTAAGATTAATATGATGGAAGATAGACCTGGGGGCCATAGGTTTCACTAGTGGATTCTCTCAAGAGCATAAGTATTACGGTGGGTAAACGAATTACTGTCGAGCAATTGATAGAATTGAGCATAGTTATGAGAATATCTAGGTATGATCATGTATATAGGCATCACGTCCGTGACAAGTAGACCGAAACGATTCTGCATCTACTACTATTACTGCACACATCGACCGCTATCCAGCATGCATCTAGAGTATTAATTTCATAAGAACAGAGTAACGCCTTAAGCAAGATGACATGATGTAGAGGGATAAACTCATGCAATATGATGTAAACCCCATCTTTTTATCCTCGATGGCAACAATACAATACGTGTCGTTTCCCTTTCTGTCACTGGGATCGAGCACCACAAGATTGAACCCAAAGCTAAGCACTTCTCCCATTGCAAGAAAGATCAATCTAGTAGGCCAAACCAAACTGATAATTCAAAGAGACTTGCAAAGATAAACCAATCATACATAAAAGAATTCAGAGAAGATTCAAATATTGTTCATAGATAATCTGGATCATAAACCCACAATTCATTGGATCTCGACAAACACACCGCAAAAGAAGATTACATCGAATAGATCTCCAAGAAGATCGAGGAGAACTTTGTATTGAGATTCAAAGAGAGAGAAGAAGCCATCTAGCTAATAACTATGGACCCGAAGGTCTGAAGTAAACTACTCACACATCACCGGAGAGGCCATGGAGTTGATGTAGAGGCCCTCCGTGATCAATGCCCCCTCCGGCGGAGCTCCGAAAAAGGCCCCAAGATGGGATCTCTCGGGTACAAAAGGTTGCGGCGGTGGAATTAGGTTTTCATGGTGCTCCTGGATGTTTGGGGGGTACGTGTTGGGAACGTAGTAATTTCAAAAAAAATCCTACGCACACGCAAGATCATGGTCATGCATAGCAACAAGAGGGGAGAGTGTTGTCCACGTACCCTCGTAGACCGAAAGCGGAAGCGTTAGCACAACGCGGTTGATGTAGTCGAACGTCTTCACGATCCGACCGATCCAAGTAGCGAACGCACGACACCTCTGAGTTCAGCACACGGAACTCCGATCCAGCAGAGCTTCACGGGAGAGTTCCGTCAGCACAACGGCGTGGTGACAGTGATGATGTTGCTACCAACGCAGGGCTTCGCCTAAGCACCGCTACGATATGATCGAGGTGGAATATGGTGGAGGGGGGCACCGCACATGGCTGGGAGAGATCAACTGATCAACTTGTGTGTCTTTGGGGTGCCCCCTGCCCCCGTATATAAAGGAGTGGAGGAGGGGAGGGCCGGCCCTCTCTATGGCGCGCCCTAGGGGAGTCCTACTCCCACCGGGAGTAGGATTCCCCCTTTCCTAGTAGAACTAGGAGCCCTTCCATGTAGTAGGAGTTGGAGGGAAGGAAAGGGAAGGGAAAAGGAGAAGGAAGGAAGGGGGCGCCCCCCCTCCCTAGTCCAATTCGGACCAGCCCATGGGGAGGGGTGCGGCCACCCTTTGAGGCCTTTCTCTCCTTTCCCGTACGGCTCATTAAGGCCCAATACGAATTCCCGTAACTCCCCGGTACTCCCGAAAATACCCGAATCACTCGAAACCTTTCCGATGTCCGAATATAGTCGTCCAATATATTGATCTTTACGTCTCGGCCATTTCGAGACTCCTCGTCATGTCCCCGATCTCATCCGGGACTCCGAACTCCTCCGGTACATCAAAACACATAAACTCATAATATAACCGTCATCGAACTTTAAGCGTGCGGACCCTACGGGTTCGAGAACTATGTAGACATGACCGAGACACTCTCCTGTCAATAACCAATAGAGGAACCTGGATGCTCATATTGGCTCCTACATATTATACGAAGATCTTTATCGATCAAACCGCATAACAACATACGTTGTTCCATTTGTCATCGGTATGTTACTTGCCCGATATTCGATCGTCGGTATCTCAATACCTAGTTCAATCTCGTTACCGGCAAGTCTCTTTACTCGTTCCGTAACACATCATCCCGCAACTAAATTATTAGTTGCAATGCTTGCAAGGCTTATAGTGATGTGCATTACCGAGTGGGCCCAGAGATACCTCTCCGACAATCGGAGTGACAAATCCTAATCTCGAAATACGCCAACCCAACAAGTACCTTCGGAGACACCTGTAGAGCACCTTTACAATCACCCAGTTATGTTGTGACGTTTGGTAGCACACAAAGTGTTCCTCCGGTAAACGGGAGTTGCATAATCTCATAGTCATAGGAACATGTATAAGTCATGAAGAAAGCAATAACAACAAACTAAACGATCAAGTGCTATGCTAACGGAATGGGTCAAGTCAATCACATCATTCTCTAATGATGTGACCCCATTAATCAAATGACAACTCCTGTCTATGGTTAGGAAACATAACCATCTTTGATCAACGAGCTAGTCAAGTAGAGGCATACTAGTGACACTCTGTTTGTCTATGTATTCACACATGTATTATGTTTCCGGTTAATACAATTCTAGCATGAATAATAAACATTTATCATGATATAAGGAAATAAATAATAACTTTATTATTGCCTCTAGGGCATATTTCCTTCAGTCTCCCACTTGCACTAGAGTCAATAATCTAGTTCACATCGTCATGTGATTTAATACCAATAGTTCACATCACCATGTGATTAACACCCATAGTTCACATCGACATGTGACCAACACCCAAAGGGTTTACTAGTCAATAATCTAGTTCACATCGTATGTGATTAACACCCAAAGTGTACTAAGGTGTGATCATGTTTTGCTTGTGAGAGAAGTTTAGTCAACGGGTCTGCCATATTCAGATCCGTATGCATTTTGCAAATTTCTATGTCAACAATGCTCTGCACGGAGCAACTCTAGCTAATTGCTCCCACTTTCAATATGTATCCAGATTGAGACTTAGAGTCATCTGGATTAGTGTCAAAACTTGCATCGATGTAACCCTTTACGACGAACCTTTTGTCCCCTCCATAATCGAGAAACATATCCTTATTCCACTAAGGATAATTTTGACCAATGTCCAGTGATCTACTCTTAGATCACTATTGTACTCCCTTGCCAAACTCAGGGCAGGGTATACAATAGGTCTGGTACAAAGCATGACATACTTTATAGAACCTATGGCTGAGGCATAGGGAATGACTTTCATTCTCTCTCTATCTTCTGCCGTGGTCGGGCTTTGAGTCTTAATCAATTTCACACCTTGTAACATAGGCAAGAACTCTTTCTTTGACTGTTCCATTTTGAACTACTTCAAAAACTTGTCAAGGTATGTACTCATTGAAAACTTATCAAGCGTCTTGATCTATCTCTATAGATCTTGATGCTCAATATGTAAGCAGCTTCACCGAGGTGTTTATTTGAAAAACTCCTTTCAAACACTCCTTTATGGTTTGCAGAATAATTCTACATTATTTCCGATCAACAATATGTCATACACATATACTTATCAGAAATGCTGTAGTGCTCCCACTCACTTTCTTGTAAATACAGGCTTCACCGCAAATCTGTATAAAACTATATGCTTTGATTAACTTATCAAAGCATATATTCCAACTCCGAGATGCTTGCACCAGTCCATAGATGGATCGCTGGAGCTTGCATATTTTGTTAGTACCTTTAGGATTGACAAAACCTTCTGGTTGCATCATATACAACTCATCTTTAATAAATCCATTAAGGAATGCAGTTTTGTTTATCCATTTGCCAGATTTCATAAAATGCGGCAATTGCTAACATGATTCGGACAGACTTAAGCATAGATACGAGTGAGAAACTCTCATCGTAGTCAACACCTTGAACTTGTCGAAAACCTTTTGCGACAATTCTAGCTTTGTAGATAGTAACACTACTATTAGCGTCCGTCTTCCTCTTGAAGATCCATTTAATCTCAATGGCTCGCCGATCAATGGGCAAGTCAATCAAAGTCCATACTTTGTTCTCATACATGGATCTCATCTCAGATTTCATGGCCTCAAGCCATTTCGTGGAATCTGGGCTCATCATCGCTTCCTCATAGTTCATAGGCTCGTCATGGTCAAGTAACATGACCTCCAGAACAGGATTACCATACCACTCTGGTGCGGATCTCACTCTGGTTTACCTACGAGGTTCGGTAGTAACTTGATCTGAAGTTACATGATCATCATCATTAGCTTCCTCACTAATTGGTGTAGTAGTCACATGAACAGATTTCTGTGATGAACTACTTTCCAATAAGGGAGCAGGTACAGTTACCTCATCAAGTTCTACTTTCCTCCCACTCACTTCTTTCGAGAGAAACTCCTTCTCTAGAAAGGATCCATTCTTAGCAATGAATATCTTGCCTTCGGATCTGTGATAGAAGGTGTACCCAACATTTTCTTTTGGGTATCCTATGAAGATTTACTTCTCCGATTTGGGTTCAAGCTTATCAAGTTGAAACTTTTTCACATAAGCATCGCAGTCCCAAACTTTAAGAAACGACAGCTTAGGTTTCTCGCCAAACCACAGTTCATACGGCGTCGTCTCAACGGATTTAGATGGTGCCCTATTTAACGTGAATGTAGCTGTCTCTAATGCATAACCCCAAAACGATAGTGGTAATCGGTAAGAGACATCATAGATCGCACCATATCTAATAAATCACGGTTACGACGTTCAGACACACCATTACACCGTGGTGTTCCAGGTGGCGTAAGTAGTGAAACTATTTCACATTGTTTTAACTGAAGGCCAAACTCGTAACTCAAATATTTTACTTCTGCGATCATATCGTAGAAACTTTTATTTTTGTTACGATGATTCTCCACTTCACTCTGAAATTCTTTGAACTTTTCAAATGTTTCAGACTTGTGTTTCATCAAGTAGATATACTCATATCTGCTCAAATCATCTGTGAACATCAGAAAATAATGATACCTGCCGCGAGCCTCAATATTCATCGGACCACATACATCAGTATGTATGATTTCCAACAAATCTGTTGCTCGCTCCATTGTTCCGGAGAACGGAGTCTTAGTCATCTTGCCCATGAGGCATGGTTCACAAGCATCAACTGATTCATAATCAAGTGATTCCAAAAGCCCATCAACATGGATTTTCTTCATGCGCTTTACACCAATATGACCTAAACGGCAGTGCCACAAATAAGTTGCACTATCATTATAAACTTTGCATCTTTTGGCTTCAATATTATGAGAATGTGTATCACCACAATCGAGATCCAACAAACCATTTTCATTGGGTGTATGACCATAGAAGGTTTTATTCATGTAAAACAGAACAACAATTTATTCTCTTACTTAAATGAATAACAGTATTGCAATAAACATGATCAAATCATATTCATGCTCAACGCAAACACCAAATAACACTTATTTAGGTTCAACACTAATCCCGAAAGTATAGGGAGTGTGCGATGATGATCATATCAATCTTGGAACCACTTCCAACACACATCGTCACTTCACCCTTAACTAATCTCTGTTCATTCTACAACTCCCGTTTCGAGTTACTACTCTTAGTTACTGAACTAGTATCAAATATCGAGGGGTTGCTACGAACACTAGTAAAATACACATCAATAGTCTGTATATCAAATATACCTTTGTTCACTTTGCCATCCTTCTTATCCGCCAAATACTTGGGGCAGTTCCGCTTCGAGTGACCAGTTCCTTTGCAGTAGAAGCACTTAGTCTCAGGCTTAGGACCGGACTTGGGCTTCTTCACTTGAGCAGCAACTTGCTTGCCGTTCTTCTTGAAGTTCCCTTTCTTTCCCTTTGCCCTTTTCTTGAAACTAGTGGTCTTGTTAATCATCAACACTTGATGCTCTTTCTTGATTTCTACCTTCATCGATTTCATCATCATGAAAAGCTCGGGAATCGTTTTCATCATCCCTTGCATACTATAGTTCATCACGAAGTTCTACTAACTTGGTGATGGTGACTAGAGAATTATGTCAATCACTATTTTATCTGGAAGATTAACTCCCACTTGATTCAAGCGATTGTAGTATCCGGACAATCTGAACACATGCTCACTGCTTGAGCTATTCTCCTCCATCTTTTAGCTATAGAACTTGTTGGAGACTTCATATCTCTCAACTCGGGTATTTGCTTGAAATATTAACTTCAACTCCTGGAACATCCATATGATCCATGACGTTCAAAACGTTTTTGAAGTTCCGATTCTAAGCTGTTAAGCATGGTGCACTAAACTATCAAGTAGTCATCATACTGAGCTAGCCAAACGTTCATGACGTCTGCATCTACTCCTGCAATAGGTCTGTCACCTAGCGGTGCATTAAGGACATAATTCTTCTATGCAACAATGAGGATAAACCTCAGATCACGGATCCAATCCGCATCATTGCTACTAACATCTTTCAACTTAGTTTTCTCTAGGAACATATCAAAAATAAAAAACAGGGGAGCTAAACGCGAGCTATTGATCTACAACATAGATATGCTAATACTACCAGGACTAAGTTCATGATAAATTTAAGTTCAATTAATCATATTACTTAAGAACTCCCACTTAGAAAGACATCCCTCTAATCTTCTAAGTGATCACGTGATCCAAATCAACTAAACCATAATCGATCATCATGTGAAATGGAGTAGCTTTCAATGGTGAACATCAATATGTTGATCATATCTACTATATGATTCACGCTCGACCTTTCGGTCTCAGTGTTCCGAGGCCATATCTGCATATGCTAGGCTCGTCAAGTTTAACCTGAGTATTCTGCGTGTGCAAAACTGGCTTGCACCCGTTGTAGATGGACGTAGAGCTTATCACACCCGATCATCACGTGGTGTCTGGCCACGACGAACTTTGGCAACGGTGCATAGTCAGGGAGAACACTTTTATCTTGAAATTTAGTGAGAGATCCTCTTATAATGCTACCGTCAATCAAAGCAAGATAAGATGCATAAAAGATAAACATCTCATGCAATCAATATAAGTGATATGATATGGCCATCATCATCTTGTGCTTGTGATCTCCATCTCCGAAGCACCGTCATGATCACCATCGTCACCGGCGTGACACCTTGATCACCGTCGTAGCATCGTTGTCGTCTCGCCAATCTTATGCTTCCACGACTATCGCTACCGCTTAGAGATAAAGTAAAGCATTACAGCGCAATTGCATTGCATACAATAAAGCGACAACCATATGGCTCCTGCCAGTTGCCGATAACTCGGTTACAAAACATGATCATCTCATACAATAAAATTTAGCACCATGTCTTGACCATATCACATCACAACATGCCCTGCAAAAACAAGTTAGACGTCCTCTACTTTGTTGTTGCAAGTTTTACGTGGCTGCTACGGCTTAGCAAGAACCGTTCTTACCTACGCATCAAAACCACAACGATAGTTTGTCAAGTTGGTGCTGTTTTAACCTTCGCAAGGACCGGGCGTAGCCACACTCGGTTCAACTTAAGTTGGAGAAACTGACACCCGCCAGCCACTTGTGTGCAAAGCACGTCGGTAGAACCAGTCTCGCGTAAGCGTACGCGTAATGTCGGTCCGGGCCGCTTCATCCAACAATACCGCCGAACCAAAGTATGACATGCCGGTAAGCAGTATGACTTATATCTCCCACAACTCACTTGTGTTCTACTCGTGCAAATAACATCAACGCATAAAACCTAGGCTCGGATGCCACTGTTGGGGAACGTAGTAATTTCAAAAAAATTCCTACGCACATGCAAGATCATGGTGATGCATAGCAATGAGAGGGGAGAGTGTTGTCCACGTACCCTCGTAGACCGAAAGCGGAAGCGTTAGCACAACGTGGTTGATGTAGTCGAACGTCTTCACGATCCGACCGATCCAAGTACCGAACGCACGACACCTCCGAGTTCAGCACACGTTCAACTCGATGACGTCCCGCGAACTCCGATCCAGCAGAGCTTCACGGGAGAGTTCTGTCAGCACAACGGCGTGGTGACAGTGATGATGTTGCTCCCCGGTACACCACCCTTTGAGGCCTTTCTCTCCTTTCCCGTATGGCCCATTAAGGCCCAATATGAATTCCCGTAACTCCCCGGTACTCCCAAAAATACCCGAATCACTTGGAACCTTTCCGATGTCCGAATATAGTCGTCCAATATATCGCTCTTTACGTCTCGACCATTTTGAGACTCCTCGTCATGTCCCCGATCTCATCCGGGACTCCGAACTCCTTCGGTACATCAAAACACATAAACTCATATATAACCATCATCGAACTTTAAGCGTGCGGACCCTACGGGTTCGAGAACTATGTAGACATGACCGAGACACTCTCCTGTCAATAACCAATAGCGGAACCTGGATGCTCATATTGGCTCCTACATATTCTACGAAGATCTTTATCGGTCAAACCGCATGACAACATACGTTGTTCCCTTTGTCATCGGTATGTTACTTGCCCGAGATTCGATCGTCGGTATCTCAATACCTAGTTCAATCTCGTTACCGGCAAGTCTCTTTACTCATTCCGTAACACATCATCCCGCAACTAACTTATTAGTTGCAATGCTTGCAAGGCTTATAGTGATGTGCATTACCGAGTGGGCCCAGAGATACCTCTCCGACAATTGGAGTGACAAATCCTAATCTCGAAATACGCCAACCCAACAAGTACCTTCGGAGACACCTGTAGAGCACCTTTATAATCACCCAGTTACGTTGTGACGTTTGGTAGCACACAAAGTGTTCCTCCGGTAAACGGGAGTTGCATAATCTCATAGTCATAGGAACATGTATAAGTCATGAAGAAAGCAATAGCAACAAACTAAACGATCAAGTGCTATGTTAACGGAATGGGTCAAGTAAATCACATCATTCTCTAATGATGTGATCCCATTAATCAAATGACAACTCTTGTCTATGGTTAGGAAACATAACCATCTTTGATCAACGAGCTAGTCAAGTAGAGGCATACTAGTGACACTCTGTTTGTCTATGTATTCACACATGTATTATGTTTCCGGTTAATACAATTCTAGCATGAATAATAAACATTTATCATGATATAAGGAAATAAATAATAACTTTATTATTGCCTCTAGGGCATATTTCCTTCAGTACGTGGATATATATAGGAGGAAGAAGTAGGTCGGTGGTGGAGCAACGAGGGGCCCACGAGGGTGGAGGGCGCGCCCCCTGCCTCATGGCCTCCTCGATTGTTTCTTGACACCCACTCCAAGTCTCCTGGATCACGTTTGTTGAGAAAATCACGTTCCCGAAGGTTTCATTCCGTTTGGACTCCATTTGATATTCCTTTTTGGCGAAACTCTAAAATAGGCAAAAAACAGCAATTTGGGCTGGGCCTCCGGTTAGTAGGTCAGTCCCAAAAATGATATAAAAGTGTAAAATAAAGCCCATTAACATCCAAAATAGATAATATAATAGCATGGAGCAATCAAAAATTATAGATACGTTGGAGACGTATCGGCACCCAAGGTGTTCCTCCGGTATTCGGGAGTTGCATAATCTCATAGTCTGAGGAACATGTATAAGTCATGAAGAAAGCAGTAGCAATGAGATTGTGGGTTAGGTTGTTCCTAACAGGGCAAATACATGAGTAATTTTGTACAAAAAATTTCAGTGTCCTCAGCAAGAAGCAGGGACCAACCTTTATGGATACTATGTTTGCAGACACATGATCTCCATCTGCAAATCTGCTGATAGTTGTGACGATCCTCGCAAATTAGTACCGGTAAGTCTATCTTAATTAATATCTTCTACTCTACTCATATGGCACATTCTGATCTTACAAATAATGCAGCCCATCTTAAAACCGAGGACCCCTGAACTGCTCCCAGCTGGTGAATTGCTGATGGTTCAGAGATTTATCAGCGACTTCTTCTTGGATCATTACGTCAATCCCACTGGTGATAATGAAGATTTCAGCATGCCGTCTCCTGAAACATTGAGTAAGAGTTAGCCGCTAAACATATAACGCATGGATCCATTGTTTTCCATCTGATGAGGTCTTCGTATTTCGTACACTATGATTAATTATGTAATGCATATATGTGTGGACAAATCATTGGAATTTAGCTACCATATGTTCAATTGCAATTGTTGCGAAATCTGATGAATGTTCTTCCTGTGGACACTATTTGGTCAATTGAATATTGTGGCAAATTTGCTTTTTGCGTGCCGATTCAAAATGATATATTTTTGTTTATTTGTTCAATTGAATATTGTGACGAATTTGCTTTTTGCGTGCCGATTCGAAATGGGATATTTTTGTTTTAACCTGGCAATTTCTCCGCACACGGTTCAACTAAATGAGTGTGTGCGATCCACATCAGAAAGCATACGTCAATCGTAGCGGAACCGTCGGTGATACACAGCAGATCGCAAACGATTTGCAGCGCTACTACGTGTGCGTAGGTTCTCTAGAACCGTTTTTGATATCGCGTTATCACACACGAGAACTGGGAGTAAACTGTGTCCAATGCAAAATACAATCCCAGTCATAATTTTTTCAGGAAACGTGCGGGATCCCAAACGAAAAGCACACGTCACTCTTGCGGCAACCGTCGGTGATATCTAATAAATCACAAATGGTCTGCAACACTTGAATGTGTGCGAAGGGGCTCCTGAAGCGTTTGTGATATAACATTATCACAGACGGTAATTATTGGAAAACGTGTGCGATGTAGTCTAGCATGGCAGACGGGTTACGCAGAAAACTCATGTGCGATGGGGCACAAATCACACAAAAGTTCATATGTTGGCCCGTGTGCCTTACATATTGTTTCCCAAACGGTTCATTACGACAGACCGTATGGTTTCACTGCGTCATTAGAAACGCTTAATCACCGATACCACACGTGCGAAAGAATTTACTGTGTGCGCATCGCACACGATTACATTTTGGAAGGCCTCTAGATCACTACTCCATATCCCTGACGGTTTTTGGGTCATGTGGAAAGGACCCCCTATCGCCCACACTCGGTGACGGTTCCAAATGCCATCGTGGAAAGGGGTTAAAAACTGTTTGTTTAGGACCGACGCGCACCAGTGCCTCTTCAAGGGAAAAACCAATGCAAGCTCAAGAGGTAGCACATCCCCAAGCTTAGACGCTTGAGTATCCTTGAATATTTACTTGGGGTGCCTTGGGCATCCCCAACCTTGATATCTTTCCTCTCCTCCTTCTCCTCATATGGAGACCTCCTCGATCTTTGAACACTTCATCCACATAAAACTCAACAGAAAGCTCGGTGAGATCCGTTAGTATAATAATGCAAATCACTACTTTAAGTACTGTTGCAAACCCATTCATATTTTGTTTTTGCATTGTATCTACTGTATTATAACTTCTCCATGGCTTATACCACCGATACAATCGATAGTTTCATCAAAACAAGCAAAACAATGCATCAAAAACATAATCTGTCAAAAACAGGACAGTCTGTAGTAATCTGAACATTGACCATACTTCTATAGCTCCAAAAATTCTGAAAAAATAGAAAATATGTATAGAAATACTGTGTAAAAATTAGAAACTTTTGACATTCCAGTAAAATACGTAAATTCACGCACTACAGCCAAAGTTTATGTTTTTGCACCGCACATACCAATAAGCAATCTAATCATCCTAAAGGCAAATCTTGGCACATTATTTTTATAATACAATGGATTTTTACAAGGGGGCAATTATTTTTGTTGAAAAGTTTCTGTAATTGAAGATTCACAAAGTTCCCATGGGCATGAACAAAGTTCAAGGCTAGCTCCACTTTAACAATGGTCGTCTCTCTCTCATTTTCACTTTTCTTTTTGAAATTTTTTTAGGTCCCCCTCTATATTTTTTGTTTTTAAACTTTATAAAAGCACACAACAAAAAATGACTCTCTAAAACTTCCGGGTTGTCTCCCTGGCAGCGCTTTCTTTAAAGCCATTAAGCTAGGCATAAAGTGCTCAAGTAACCGATCCACCCGGATCCCAAAGTATATCAAAGCCAATTTTAATTAGCAATGAATTGTAATTTAGTAGTGAGCACAAAGCAACATATATCATGCAGTGACGAAGTCTAACTCTCTTCCTATGGATCGGCATGTCATAAAAGAATAATTCATGCACATCAAGTAAAGGCCAATACATATCATAAGCAATTTCTTGCAATTTTATTGTGTTGGAAACATAGAGAGGCGGAGATGTAGTTCCTCTCTCATAATAATTGCAAGTAGGAGCAGCAAGCACATGCATATTATATTCATCAAAATCATCATGTGCAACGATAAAAGGCAACCCATCAATGTAATCCTTAATAAAAGCAAACTTCTTCGATATAGTGTAGTTGGGAGAATTCAAGAAGATAATAGGACTATCATGTGTGGGTGCATTAGCAACAATTTCATTTTTAACATAAGGAACTATCGAAAGGTATTCTCCATAAGCTTAATTCATATTGGCATCTTGGCCACAAGCATAACAAGCATCAAGTTCATCAAAAAGGGATATTTCAAACGAATCAACGGGATCATAGCAATTATCATAGCATTCATCCTTCGGTAGGAATGGAGGGAAATTAAACAAATGTATGATTTGAAGAGCTAGTCTCATTAGAAGGTGGGCATGGGTAGCTAATCCGCTCTTCCTCCTTTTTGTTCTTCACTCTCCTCATCATCTTTTTCATCCAATGAGCTCACAGTGTCATCAATTTCTTCCTCTATAGTTTCCTGCAAAATATTAGTTTCTTGGACAGTGGGGGAGTCCTCAATATATGGTTTAACATAAGCATTAGAAGCATAGTTTTCATAGCAATATTTAAGTATGGCAAAATTTTCAGATTTGTAAAGAGTAGCATCATACTTTTCAATCAAAGAAGCAATTTCATAAGCACCCTTAAAAGCAAAAAATTCTTCAATTTGTTCAACATCATAGTAATTATAAACACCCTTGGCATAATAAGATAAGCTACCATTATCACTAAACTCACATTGGTATGGAAGGTGTTTCTCAGGGTCTTCAGAACAACAAGTAAAATCATATTATTCACATAAATTCCAAGCATAGCATTGCATAGTATTAATTTGATGCGGTAAAAGTTTCCCTTTTTGAGATAAGTGGTGTCACACAAAATAAGCATGCTCATTTAATGATTCTCCCTCAACTAAGCTAGTTGGGTTTTCAGCACGGGCACATAGGGATCGAAGATGATCCAAATAGAAAGCTTCAGCAGTATGATAGATTTTGGGTGGTTCTTCAACCATTGGTTTAGTAGGTACAACTATTTTTGGTATTCTAAGTTCCCTAACCATAAATAGAGATAGAAAACAAGAGCGCAAAATAAAAATTACTTAGTGATAAAGCAAACAAGCACACACACACGAGAATATTCACCCCATGCTATTGCTCCCTGGCAACGGCGCTAGAAAAAAGTCTTGATAACCCACAAGTATAGGGGATCGTTTGTAGCCCTTTTCAATAAGTAAGAGTGTCGAACCCAATGAGGAGCTAAAGGTAGAACAAATATTCCCTCAAGTTCTATCGACTACCAATTCAACTCTACGCATGCTTAGCGTTTGCTTTAACTAGAACAAGAATAAAACTAGAAGTACTTTGTAGGTGCGGTAGGATAGGTTTGCAAGATAATAAAGAATATCAAAATAAAAGTTAGGTGTTGTAAATAAATGATTAACTAGTATAACGAGTGTGGATTAGTAGTGGTATTATTTGCGGAATTGTCCCTTAGCAATTGACTACGTTACTAGATCGATAGCAAGTTTTTATGTGGGAGAGGCCACTGCTAGCATGTCATCCCTTACTTGGAACTCTATGCACTTATGATTGGAACTATTAGCAAGCATCCGCAACTATTACCATTCATTAAGGTAAAACCTAACCATAGCATTAAGATATATACTGGTCCCCCTTCAATCCCGTATTCATCAATTTCTATGGTAGGAAGAAGCTTCTGTCACCCTTGCCCTCCAATGCATAGTCCTATCAACATACAACTAACCCTATGGTATGATCCACACGCGCACTCATATGATGAGCACCAAAGTACAACAACATAACCACAAGCAAATTAAGCCAATCATAGCAATTCATAAATTACCGATAGGACAACAAAAATCTACTCAAGCATTATAGGATGGCAACATATTATTGGATAATAATAGAGCATAAAGCAGCATGTTCAAGTAGAGGGTACAACGGGTTGCGGAAGAGTGGACCGCTGAATATAGATGGGGGAAGGTGATGGAGTTGTTAGTGAAGATAGCAGAGTTGTTGGAGTAGATCGCTGTCACACGATGATTGCCCTGGCAGTGTTCCGGCGCCACCAAAAGATAGGGGGAGAGAGCCCCCCTCTTCCTTCTTCTTCCTTGGCCTCCCCCCTAGATGGGCGGAGGGTTCCCCCTTTGGTCCATGGCCTCCATGGTGGCGGAGGGATGAGAGCCCCTTCGAGATTGGATCTGTCTCTCTGTTCTCTTCTGTTTCGCATTCCTATTTTCTGGCCGAAAACCACTTCTTAAACATCCGGAGATCCGTAGCTTCGATTGCGCTGAGATTTGAACACAATTTTTTCGGATCTAAGCTTCCTTGTGCTCAAAGTAGAGCAGCAACCACCTTACGAGGTGACCACAACCCACCACTACATGCTAGGGCCCTGGGGCATTCCCTGGTGTACTGTGGGGGCTCTGGGCCTCCTTTTGCATTGATTCCACCTCCTAAAAATCAAATATATTCCCAAATAATTCTCCGTAAATTTTTACCGCATTTGGACTTCGTTTGATATGGGTATTCTACGAAGCAAAAAACATGCAAAAAATACGAACTGGCGCTGGGCACTGGATCAATATGTTAGTCCAATAAATTATATAAATTGTTGCCAAAAGTATGTGAAAGTTGTATAATATTGGGATGAAACAATCAAAAATTACAGATATGATGGAGACGTATCACTCGCCGGCTAGCCCACGCCCCCTCTTCCGTAGCCGGCTTAGTAGTGTGCGTAGTCCCAAAGCCCTCTCTTCGTCTCCAACCACATACCGGCTCCCAGCTGGCAAGAGCTAAAGGGCTAAACGGTCTCACATGGAAAACTACTAAGGAAAGGTTCCGGCTCGGGCCAACCGGTCGCACACCGCATCCTCTCACGCATTGGCGGGCTACTCATCCAGCCGGCCCACTGCCTGCTTGCTCGAAACCTAAGTCCCCAAGCCCTAAGTATTGTACTATCCCCCTCAAAGCCTACTCTCCGGCCTAGCTACAGACCAGCTCCAAGCTATCCTGTTAGTGTGGCGTAAGCTGTGGGGGTGGAGGCACGAGAAAACGGACTAAGGACAAAGGAAAAAAGAGCGAGCTGACAACAAACACAAAACACATGTGTGCAGCAAACATGCATATATTTACAGAATAAATAGGCCCATGTCCATATGTTCAGTACATCAAAATACACCCCTAGTGGGTGGACTTGAAAACTAACGAAAGTTCAGGCATGTTCTACAAAAGACAGGAAAGAAAAGATAAGAGTCTAGGCGGCGGGCTCGGCACCAGGCTGCGCTGGCTTCGCCGTGGTACCGGTGTCCATCTTGGCGTCGTCGTTCACGTATGTCCCGGTTTTGGGGCCGACCCCTTCTCTGATCATCTCGGCTTGGTTGTCATTCGGGTCTTTGAAGCATAGCTCGTAGGTGTCCTCTGGGATCTCCTCGCCATCAGCTGTCCACTCCTTGAAGAACTCGTCATGCAGGGTGAAGGTGGCGATGTCGCTGGCGCGCTTCTCGAGCGGTGTGGCGCACTCCGCTAGATCCGCTTCCGCCCCAGTCCATTGGGTGGCCAGTTGGTCCAGAATCACCCCTGGATACTAGGAAAGCGTAAGGCGCAACGCCATCTCCGCGCCGGCTCACGCCGCGGAGGCCCTCCAGGTACTGATCCTGGCCGGCGCCATCTCAAGCCACCTCGCTAGTTAGTTGACGGTCTCTGGCTGCACCGCACCGTGCGAGTGGGCCCGTACCGCCACCAAGCCAGCATCACAAAGCTGGTTAATGACGCGCGAACCACCTACAACCGACCGTCGGTGGCGATGCCCGTCTCTGCCACCGTCCAGGCGGCGTACTGCCCGATGTGGACCTCAGTCGCTCTCTATTTGTCCTGGTGGGCGCTCCCGATGTCTCCAGCCGTTTTCTGCGTTTTAGGGAAGGCCTTTAGGCAGGAAGAAAGAAAAGAAGTAAGAGAACGAGAAACAAGGTGCCGGTCGGCGGCCAAGGGCGGCCGGGCGTGCCAGGACAAAATAAACACCCCAAGACTTACAAGAGAGGAGTGCGTCAATATGCTGCACCTCGGCTAGCATCCCTTGCTCCTTCACCGACCACTCGCTGGCTCGGCGAGTGCGCTCCGCCTTCATGTCGGTGACTGATATGTCTCCAACGTATCTATAATTTATGAAGTATTCATGCCATGTTTATAACAATTTTATATGGTTTGGGTGCAATTTTACATGATTTAAATGGAACTAACCTGGACTGACACTGTTTTCAGCAGAACTACTGTGGTGTTGTTTCTTGTGCAGAAATCAAAGTTCACCAAATGCAGCAAAAAAATGTGATGATTTTTTGGAAGAAAAGAGGCACTAGAAGCTTCGTGGGAGGACCCGAAGAGCCACGAGGGCCCCACAAGGCACCAGGGCGCGCCAGGTGGGGCTGGCTAGCCCTGGTACATTGTGGGGCCCTCGTGGCTCATCTTCGCGTGATTCCAATGCTGAAAAAAATCCTATATATATATAGAAACCCCCAAAAATAACCCTAGATCAGAAGTTCCACTGCCGCAAGCCTCTATAGCCACAAAAAACCAATCTAGACCTTGTTCCGGCACCCCGCCGAAGGGGGAAATCATCACCGGAGGTCGTCTTCATCATCTCGGCTGCCACCATGATGAGGAGGGAGTAGTCCACCCTCGGGGCTGAGGGTTTGTACCAGTAGCTATGTGTTTAATCTCTCTCTCTCTCGTGTTCTTCATTTGGCACGATCTTGATGTATCGCGAGCTTTCTTAATATAGTTGGATCATATGGTGTTTCTCCCTCTCCATCTTGTTGTGGTGAATTGAGTTTTCCCTTTGAGATTTTGTTATTATCAGATTGAATACTTTTATGGATTTGAGAGCATTTGATGTATGTATTGCTATGAATACCCGTGGTGACAATGGGGTATCATATTGATTCACTTGAAATATATTTTGGCACTCAACTCACAGATTCCCGAGGTGACATTGGGGGGTAATCTATGCATAGGGGTTGATGCATGTTTTCATCCTTGTTTCTCCGATAGAAATCTTGGGGCACTCTTTGAGGTTCTTTGTGTTGGATTGAGTATTATGAATCTGAAATTGTTTGATGCATATCGTATAATCAACTCACAAATACTCGTGGTGACATTGGAGTATCTAGGTGACATTAAAGTTAGTTAATGTGTATCATATGGTGTTATTTTAGCACAAACTCTTAGATAGATCGTTCGGAAAGGATAACTTGGTGTTATTTTAGTACGAACTCTTGGAAAGATCGATCGGAAAGAATAACTTTGAGGTGGTTTCGTACCCTATAAACAATTTCTTCTTATGTTCTCCACTAGATAAGAACTTTGGAGTGATTCTTCATCGCATGTTGAGGGATGGTTATATGATCCAATTATATTAGCATTGTTGAGAGATTGCACTAGGAAAGTATGAACCCTAGGCATTGTTTTTAAGCATTGTAATACTATATGTACTCACTTTTGTTACTTACTAGCTTGTTATTTTTATTGTTCCTATTACAAAAATCAATATCTATTATCATTACTACACTTGTATCACCATCTCTTCGCCGAACCAGTGCACATATATAATGTACCATTGTATTTGGTGTGTTGGGGACACAAGAGACTCTTTGTTATTTGGTTACAGGGTTGTTTGAGAGAGACCATCTTCATCCTATACCTCCCATGGATTGATAAACCTTAGGTCATCCACTTGAGGGAAATTTGCTACTGTCCTACAAAACTCTGCGCTTGGAGGCCCAACACGAGTCTACAAGAACAAGTTGTGTAGTAGACATCAACGACCTCTGTGGCGGCCTTGCTCACTGCCTCGTCCCTTTCGGCTAGTGCTTTTAGATGCTCCTCCACTAGCCGGTCAAGCTCGACACTATGGGCAGCCGCCTGCTGGTCCTTCTCAGCAGCCAACCGGTTCACCCGCACCTGCTGCTGATCACACTGCTGGCCGGCCTTGACCAGCCGAAGCCGGAGATTTCGGATCTCGGCCGGGTCGGTAGCTACGGCTACGTGGCAACAAGCAAGATCCCAGGTCAGTGACTAGATAGAAGAACGAAAGAAATAGTCAGAGTGTGAAAAGATCCGACCCAGCTGCTGTGCAACCAACTCGAATCTCGGGGGCTACACCCAGTGGGTGTGCAGGCGTACCCCCACTGGAAGAAAGTGTGTCGTTTACCTTTAACCCGCTATAGTTTTGCCTCCTTCACCACGAGCTCGCCTTGGCCGGTTTGTACACGCCAACCAACTTATTATAGACCGTCACCCGCTGGTTGTGAAGGTCCTAAGGAGGAAGAGTCAGAAGTAGAAGACAAGGAAAAATTTCGGAAGGCTCGAACCGCCTACCGAGTAGCCAGCCCGAGCCTCGAGGCCTACACCCAGTGGGTGCGCTCGCGCGCCCCCACTGGAAGGTATTTCAAAGAAACAAAAGCAGAGATGCAGTAGGAAAACACGTACCATGACGGATTGCTCACGATGGACAAGCTAGCTGTGTGGTCCCTGGGTGGACTCCTGCAAGAAGCTACTGTAACTACCGAACTACGAGCGCACCCTATTTAGGGCGGCGGTCGGGATCCCTTGGGGCTCCCCGCTGGTGGCCTCGACTGTGCTCGCCCAGTCCCCCTGCAACTGGGCCACTGAACTGGCGCTGATCCTGCTCCCGGCCGGCCAGGTTGAAGCGACGATGGCGCCGACTCCTCTGGGCGTGGCTCCCATGTCGCTTAACGACACCCCTCCGCCGGCCCCGCCGGCTCTTCCGCCCAGGCCGGCCCCCTCGTCCCGGCCCGCGCCCGCCATGGGGTCAGCGGCCGACTGACGGGTGTTGGGAATTGTTGCATGGAAAACAAAAAAAATTCTAGGCACATGCAATGATCTATCCTTTGATATGCATAGCAACGAGGGGGTACCCTCGTAGATCGTAAGTGGAGGAGTTTCACAACGCGGTTGATGTAGTCGAACTTCTTCGTGCTTCAACCGATCAAGTACCGAATGCACGACACCTTCGTGTTCAGCACATGTTCAGCTCGATGACGTCCTCGTCTTCTTGATCCAGCAAGAGAGGCGAAGTAGTAGATGAGTTCCAGCAGCACGACGATGTGGTGATGGTGTTGGTGAAGAACAATCTCCACAGGGCTTCGCCAAGCACAACGGAAACTACGACGAAGGATAAACTAGAGGAACGGGGATGCCGGCACACGGCTTGGTGTATCTTGATGTGTTTCAGGTGCTATTTATATGTGGAGCCCTAGGGTCGTAAATTGGAGAAAGAGCCTCCTCAAATTTGGTTTTGCCCATAAGGAAGAGTCCTTCTCGGACTTCTAGACGCCACAATCCTTGGCGTCTGGCCCAGACGCCACAATCCTTGGCGTCTAGCCTAGACGCCACAATCCTTGGTGTCTGGCCCAGATGCCATGGGCCTCGGTGTCTCACCCAGGGCCAGATGCCAGGGTCTCCGGCGTTTGGCCCCCTGGCCTCCGCAAAACTCCTTTTGCACCGACCTAAAGCCCCGTGGGCTTTACCACTTGGCCGAACCATATCATCCTATATATCAATCTTTACCTCCAAACCATTCTGGAGCTCCTCGTCATGTTCGTGATCTCATCCGGCACTCCGAACATCATTCGGTCACCAACATACATAACTCATATAGTACTATATCATCAACAAACGTTAAGGGCGCGGACCCTACGGGTTCGAGAACTATGTCGACATGACCGAGACACCTCTCTGGTCAATAACCAATAGCAGAACCTGGATGCCCATATTGGCTCCAACATATTCTATGAAGATCTTTATCGGTCGAACGGTTATGACAACATACGTAATTCCCTTTGTCCATCGGTATGTTACTTGCCTGAGATTCGATCATCGGTATCTCTATACCTAGTTCAATCTCGTTACCAGCAAGTCTCTTTACTCGTTCCATAATACACCACCTCGTGACTAACTCCTTAGTCATTTTCTTGCAAGCTTTATGATGTGTATTACCGAGAGGGCCCAGAGATACCTCTCCGATACCCAGAGTGACAAATCCTAATCTCGATCTATGCCAACTCAACAAACACCTTCGGAGATACCTGTAGAGCATCTTTATGATCACCCATTTACGTTGTGATGTTTGATAGCACACAAGGTATTCCTCCTGTATCCGGGTGTTGCATAATCTCATAGTCGAAGGAATATGAATTTTACATCAAGACAACAATAGCAATAAACTGAACGATCAATATGCTAAGCTAATGGATGGGTCTTGTCCATCACATCATTCTCCTAATGATGTGATCCCGTTATCAAATGACAACTCATGTCTATGGTTAGGAAACCTTAACCATCTTTGATCAACGAGCTAGTCTAGTAGAGGCTCACAAGGGACATGATATTTGTTTATGTATCCACACATGTATTTAGGTTTCTGTAAGTGCATCTAGTGCCCCTTAGTGATTTTGGTGTATTGAAGACTTATAGGTTAAGGGACTAATGCGTTTGTGAGTGTGCACAGGTCTATAACTCTATGAGGAGTTTGATATTTACAGAGAAAGTCGACCCCTAAAAATGAATGTCTTCATTTGAAGACTTTGGATTTCTGAGGACTTTCTGAAGACTTTGAAAGTGAAGAAATTGGTGTGACCATGAAGACTTGATATTCATGCGATGAACATGAAGCGTGAAGACTATTATTTTCGTAGTTTCATTTTCTCTTTCTTGGGTCATAGGAAACACCGTACTGTTAAAGGGGGTCGAGGTAAAACTAAGGAAAAGTTTCCAAGTGATGCTCATCTCAAAATCCTACACCTACCAATCTCTTCGAGTGAAGCCATTGGAAATCTCATATAGTTCAGTCAATTTCTTCAGTGATAGAGACAAAGTTCTTCTACTCCCTAAGGAATTTGTTCTGACTGAGGAGTTAGGAATTCGCCAGTGCGGATTGCCTACAAGTGAGGAACATGATAGCCCAGAGGAATTTGAACCTCAAATTTCCGACCATTGATGTGCTATGCGCCAGCTGTCCCAAAATATCTTATCCACCTAACGGTTATATCATTGAAGGGCATTTATGTCTTATCATGTCGGACTGCTCCCTAGGTTATAAATAGCCGCCCCCTAAAACCACTAGCTGGTTGGCTGCTCCACGAGAAACTGACACTTGTCATTGAGAGAATCCCATCCTCCGAGGACTTTGAGCGAAAATCATCAAGTGAGGGAAAACCCAAACCCAAACACCTAAAAACCCGAAGTGATTGAGCATCACTGAAGAGATTGTTCCTTTGTGGAACCGACACTTGTTACCTTTGAGGACTGTGCATCCTCCAGACGGTTAGGCGTCATGGTCTAGAGCATCCAAGAGGAAATTGTGGATCACCGAGTGACTGAGTCTGTGAAGGTTTGGAAGTCACCTGAAGACTTACCACGAGTGATTGAACGAGGTCTGTGTGACCTTAGTTCAAGGAGAATACGATGAGGACTATGTGTCCTTAGGTTTAAATACCTAGCAGCTCCAACCAGACGTACAACTATCACATTAGTTGGAACTGGTCTACTAAATCATTGTCTTCACCGAGCTAACTGGTTCTATTTCCTCAACCCTTCCATTTCCTCATTACTGTGTTGTGTGCTTGTTCATATCTGTTTGAGGCTTTGACAGAAGACTTTCTCAATTTCCTCAGTTCAATTTCTTCAGTCTGTTTGTCTTCACCCTATTGTATCCTTTGCTTACACTTTCTGTACTCTATGTTTTTTTCCAATTCATCATGATGTCCATGTGTATGTTGTGTCATGTCTGCATATATTCCGCTGCAAGTAGTTCTTTGCTTAGGAATTTCCTCACCCTGAAATTCCTAGTGAAGAATTCATAAAAATCACCTATTCACCCCCTCTAGTTGACTTAACGCACTTTCAATTGGTATCAGAGCAAGGTACTCCCTTGTTCTGGTGATTTTGGTTTAACCGCCTAGAGTTTTAGTTATGTTGACCGCAGGTATGATCAAGGTCTCTGCCGGGTGTCCTACCTTCGCTGGGACGGACTACCCCTACTAGAAGAATAAGATGCGCATGCATCTTGAGGCAATTGACACCGATCTCTAGTACATTGTGGAAAATGGCGTTCCCTCTGTCACTCCTACCATCAACGTTACTGATGTGAAGAGATTCAAGCAACTCAACTCTCAAGCGAAGAACATCATATGTGGCCATCTGAGCAAAGGGCAGTATGGCAGAGTGAGTGCTTCAGAGACAACAAACCTTATCTGGGACAAGCTGTCCAAAGTTAACGAAGGAGTCTCAACACAACGTGACTCTCGAGTTGACGGTCTTCGCAATCTCTTCAACCACTTCAAAAGACTCAATAATGAAAATGTTCAGCAAACCTTTGATCGCCTCACTGACATTTCAAATGAGCTTCAAGCACTTGGTGCCTCTGACATCACCGACCACGAGGTGGTGAAGAAATTGCTTCGATCGCTTGATTCCTTATTTGACACCCTTGCACTGATGATACAAGAACATGCAGACTACAAGTCACTTGATCCCGCTGATATCCTCGAGAGGTTAAACACTCATGAGTTCCAGATTGCTGAGAAGAGAGATCTCTATGGACCGAGCTATGGCAGATCAGGAGCTCTGAAGGCCAAGGCAGTGTCTGAATCTGAAGGTGAAGATTCTGGTAGCAGCCTTGGTGATCCTGAAGAACTGAGCCAGGAGCTAGCAATGCTCATGAGGAAATTCCAGAAGTTCTGAAGATGTGGTCGTTTTGGAAAATCCTCAAGAAGTGTTGACTTAAGCTCAGATTCCTCATCCCGTGATTACAAGAAGAGACTTTGCCACAAATGCAAGAAACCCGGTCACTACATTCAAGATTGTCCTCAGTGGGAAAAGGAATCAAAGAAGAAGAAGTACAAGGACTACAGTTCTGCTGATTCAAAGAAGAAGAAGACATCTTCAAAGTCCTCTTCATCAAAACCTTCAAGGTCTTCGTCTCACAAGAAGAGCAGCTCCAAGAAGGCTCGAGCATTCATTGGCAACGAAATGGACTCTGAGGCTGAATCTGAGGAAAATGAGGAAGAGGAGGTGTTAGGACCTCGATTCCAAGTCACATCGATCTAGCCGGTAACGCCTCATATCACTTTGCGGCCTCACGCATGGTATTCCCACGGGTGTCACCTTACCATGGCCCGGGACCGTTTGCGCCTTTTGGCTCACGTATATGATAGTGTCGCTAGCATCCATATGACAGGGAACCCAGGCCGACATGGCTAGTCGTGAACCCAAAACGGCACCAACCTATGGGGACAGGCATACATGAATCACATCGAGCATGTCGGTCAGCAGCGTGTGAATTCGGGCTGTAGCACTGGGCTAACAGGACTCCGGGAACCCGGGCTGTAGCAGGCTAGGCAGGACTCCGGATGTCACCGCGTGACATTTCTCCGAAGGGACAGACACAGGAACGAAGTGAAACACATGCCGGCCAGTCAAGTGTCCTGAGCAGTAGTGCTGGGCTAACAGGACTCCGGTGAACCAGGCTGTAGCGGACTACTATGGCTCATGGAAGCACTAGACTACATTTCCCCATAAGAGAGGCTGCCAAGGATAAACAACTAGATTGTCGGATCCTACACATACCAAGCATTTCAATCACACACACAATATGCTCAATATGTGTAAATACAACATGGCATCACAACATAACTCTACAACTCAAGTATTTATTCATTAGGCTCTGAGGAGCGAGATATTACAAACATGGGTCTCATGACCCAATAATCATAGCATACAAATCAAACACATATGGAAGCTTAACATGTCTGAGTACAGACATCTACAAATGAAAAAGGCTAAGAAGTCTGACTATCTACCAGATGCTGCCAAGGGCACAAGATCGTAGTTGAGGTATCAAGCTAAACGTCGAAGTCCACGTGGTACTACTAGCGAGACTGAAGTCTCTCTACAAAACATAAATTAAGCAAACATGAGTACAAATGTACCTAGGAAGACTTACATCAGAACTAACTACGTATACATCGGTATCAACAAGGGGTAGTGGAGTTTAACTGCAGCAAGCCAGCTTTGACTCAGTGGCTAACCTGAACTATGACAGCAAGCAACTCTTTGAGGTGGCGCACACGAGTCCACATATTCACCATTCAATACACCACTATGGATCCGCTCCCGTCTCCCTACGAGAAGGCCATCCATAGCACTCACACTTATCTTGCGAGTTTTAGAGTATCCACTTCACTTGTCTATGAACTGTTATAGGCAACCCAGAAGTCCTTTACCGCGGACACGGCTATTCGAATAGATCATTTATAACCCTGCAGGGGTGTACTTCATCACACATGTTTCCACCACTTAGTGTCTGCACACGACATGTGCTCGGCAGACTTCAAGCGAAAGCTGACGTGGGTGTAGACCACAACCTGACTAACCACACAAGTCTCTAGTCCAGGTTTATCGCCTATTCGGGTTCCATCTGCAAGGAAATCCGGCCGGGGTGTCCTCAACGGCCCCAAACGATGTGTACAGGGTCCCGAGACGCCAAATGGGCGCCCAGCATACCCGGCCACAATGTATCTACCGCATCATAGCCCACCCCTAGGGTCAGCGCTATGCACGGCCGCCAAGACATAACCTACAAACACCAGAAACTAGTTGCAACTCCTGGACAGAGGACGAGAGGGGTCAATAAGTCGAGCGGGGTCATATTTCAGGGCCCAATGTGTGGTAGTAGCTGTTTCATGGATCACAAACACAAAACTCAGTTCCTGAGGATGGTTTCAGTGATACAACCCACCATGTACTCCTACATGGCCTCTCACCGCTACCTTTACCAAATCGTGTTCACACACTTAGCTCACACACCGCAGGACATGTTTACACACCTCCGATTCATCCCCGATGAACCAGACCTGACACAACTCTATGCAATAGCAGGCATGACAAACAAACATGAATGAGTAGGCACATCAGGGCTCAAACAACCCCTACTCATGCTAGTGGGTTTCATCTATTTACTGTGGCAATGGCAGGTCATGCAGAGGATAAGGGGTTCAACTACCGCAGCAAGTAATAGATGAATCATTGTTGTCCTAATGCAGTAAAAGATAGCAGGAGCGAGAGAGTGGGATTGTATCGGAATGAACAAGGGGGTTTTTCTTGCCTGGCACTTCTGAAGATAGCATTGATTCTTCATCAGTGTCAACGATCACAACGTCGAAACAATGTCTATTGAGAGGGGACAAATACCGGCAACAGAGAAAGAAACACAATCAATGCAATGCACAATATGATGCATGATCATGACATGTCAATATGCTGTGGTTTGAGCTAATGCAACTAGCAACATGTTAAATGGAGTTGGTTTGAACCCTAGGTTCAAATTCAAACTCCATATGTGAGAGTTTAAATTCCATTTATGTGAATTGGCCTAAACAGCAGCCATAAGTTGTTCTAACATGCATGAAAATGCCATAAACAGATTCCTTGAATTTTTCTGATAATTTTTCATATATAAATTATTTCATTTGGAGTTACGGTTTAATTTCTATGATTTTTTGAAGTTTAAGTCATTTTCTGGAATTTCCTGAATTGTTTTAAAACAAAAATTAATTACTGCATCAGCATGACATCGTCATGACGTTAGCAGGTCAACGGGGCACGGTCCTGGTCAAACCTGACCAGTGGGACCCACTGGCCAGTGACCCAGTGACATTTAGTGTCACAGACAGGTGGGTCCGGTCAGCGGCCACGTCAGCGAGGTCAACGGTGACGCGTGGGGCCACTGCGTTTAGATTAATCTTAATCTATTTTGTTAGCTGGTTAGTTAGGCAGCGGGGCCCGCATGTCAGCGAGCCAGGGGGGTTAGTTAGTGGTTCAATTAGCCGCTAATGACGCGTCCACGTCATCATCGCCAGCGTTATAACCACCGGCGTAAACAGAGCACGGCGAGGTTGCTCGCCCGGCTAACTCCGGCAACGAGAGGTCGCGCGGCCGGGCGCGTTGGAAGCGGCGTAACGAGGCGCGTCCGTTGGTGGCCTCGGGCGGCGCTGGGGTGGCGTGCAATGGCAGGGACGGCGAGTTGGGCGGCGGCCGGAGTACGGCGTCGATGGGGATCGGGTCAAGGGGACGAAATTAACAGAGAGGAGAGAGGGGAAACGACGGCGGCCTCACAGGGAGTAGAACTGGGGCTCGAAGAGCTCGGGGACGACCGACAGGCGACAGATCGATGGCGGCTCCCTTCGGTGGCCGACGTTGAAGACGAAGACGATGGCGACGGAGCAGCGTGTCCCGAGCTCGCTTGCTTTGATGGATAGGCCCGCGACATCTTGGCGGAGCGGTTGGACGGCTAGGGAGGCAAGGGGTGGGCTGTGGCCGCGAGGGCAGCGAGGGGCAGCGATGGTGGCGCTCGGTCGGTGAGAGAGAGAGCCAGGGGAGGGGAGAGGTTGCGGGTGAGGGAGAGAGAGAGGTCAGGGGGTCTCTGGGCGTCTCCAAACGCGGTATCGGGGAGAAGGACGGGCCTCCAGCGCGAAGCAGGAGGTCGCCGTAGCTGCGGTGCGTCGACAAGCACCTGCTCCTACTGGCAGGAGGAAGACGATGCGGTGGGGGTAGGTGGGCTGGACCAGGTAGGTGCGGGTAAGAGGCCCGGTGGGCTTTCTTTTTCTTTTGTTTCTGTTTTGTTTTGTTTAATTGCCACTGAATTCAAATTCAAACAAATTTGAAAACAGTGCCAAAACTCCCCTGGATAATTTTATGTCACTTAAGGTCTACTCCTCATATACATAAAATGTCTCAGGGCATTTGAAAATATATTCATTATATATTATGAATATAACTCCAAATTCAAATAGAATATTGATTTAAAATCAGAGCCCAAATAATCCCTTAGAAATGTTCCAAAATTTTGGTTTGATTTATAACTCTTGCCAAAATTGTCAGAGCTATTTCTAGGGCATTTTGGATTTACTGATTGCAATTTTAGGGTTTCTTGCCCTTTTATTAAAATGATTTCTGAGGCTTTCAATTTCCTCATTTCAACTTTCGGAATATAGACATGATGCACACATGAAGCTAGCCTAGAGCATTACCAGAAGCTAGGGATGTGACAGGAGGCATATGAGGAGTCGGACTCTGGTGTGGCGAGCCTAGCCCTCGCTACTGCGTTCTTCAGCAAGTCGATCTTCAACTCTAAGGAAAAGTACCTCCCCAACACTACTGATAATGGCGATGATGACTATGCTCCCACCTATTGCTTCATGGCAAAATGTGCAAAGGTACTCAAATATCCCTCCTCTGAATCAAGTGAGGATGAATCTGATGAAAACCTCAAGCCTAGCTATTCTAAACTTGCTAAGATTGCTGTGAAACAACAAAAGGCTCTTGAAAAGGTTCAAAATATGCTAGACAAAAGCAATGATATGTTGGGTGAAGAAATGGATCGCACTAAAACTTTGACTGAAAATCTTCAGAGACTTCAGACTAAGTTTGATAATCTTCAGAGTCATCATAACACTCTCTTATCTGATCATGAGAAGCTTTCTTATGATTTTCTGCAATGAAAGCAAGATCTTGAGCAGTTAAGAGTGAGTTATGAAGATCTTCAAAAGGAGCGTGATTCATTACTTGCTCAACAGATCAGCGCTGCTCAGGAAGAATTTATTCCTCCATGTTTGAAGTGCATTGAACGTGAATCTGCTAATTCTTGACCTGAAAGTTTAAATGCTTCTATTGCTGCAAATTCTTCAACTGTCTCTACTATCACTAATTCCTCATCTGAGGATGCTGCTAGTATCACTGACCATGCAGGGCTGAAGGAATTGTATGTGACAGGCATGTACAAAATCCTCAAAGGGCATCAGGCTCTTTGTGATGTGCTTAAGAAGCAGATCCTCAACAGGAACCCTAGGAAAGAGGGTATTGCCTTTGAGAGGAAACTCAATGTTGATGGGACCTACTAGAAACCTGAGCTGTATCCCAAAACCTCATGGGTTGCTGCAAAGGGACCTTCAGTGGATCCATCTACTTTATCTGGCTTTACATGTGAATCTTCATATTCTTCTGATGAGTCATTTGACTCCAATTATAAATTGTTCAAAAATCAGAATGGTAAAGTATTTTCTAGATATCTTGGCACTAACTGCAGGAACGGTCCTCCTATGAAGAAAATCTGGGTTCCCAAAAGGTTCCTTGAAAGTCTTCAGGTGAATGTCATCATGACACCACATGTGAAGAATAGGAACCCTAGATCAAATTCTTCATATGGACCAAAGTCTTCATATGGATCCAAGTCCTCATATGGACCACATTCCTCACATGGATCAAAGTCCTCATATGAACATCATCATGCTAACACTTCTGTTTTGCAGGGAAAGACTAAGGGTTATGGATATGTGCATTATTCTTCAAATCATTATGTTCATAAATCCTCGAAGAATTTCTCTGCTTACTCATATGCTTACCCTAACCCCTCTTATGTGAAACGAAGTGGATTGGCATCTATGCCACCTTTCTCTTATGGAGCTCACAGAATGATGAACTCTTTGCCACCCCTCCAGATGTGGGTGGTGAAGAAAAAGAAGTAACCTCTTATGCAGGGTCAGGTCTCCAAACGAACCTAAACGTCTAAAGAATTTGTTGGAGACCTGAATATGCTTGAAAGGACGCAAGCTAATCATGAAGAAATGAATTTTCATTTCTCACATCCTCATACTACTTTACCTGTTCTATCGCTTGATGAAATTGATCTAATGAATTTGATGTCATATTCTTCAGTGATGAAGTACATGAGTTCGTAAGCTGCACTAATTCATTTGCAGGATGATCAACCCAAAGCCACTGAGTGGGTCCTCGATACTGGATGTACAAATCACATGACTGGTGACAAGAGCTTATTGATGGACACTGCTCTCCATCGCATCTGAAGCATATCACCTACGCTGACAAAGGGAAAAGCAAGGTATTGAGTCTAGGTAAGGTTGCAATCTCAAAGGATCGACACATGGACAAAGTCATGCTTGTCGAGTCATTAGGGTTCAACCTCATGTCTGTCTCAATGCTTTGTGATCTTAGTATGGTTGTTGTGTTTGGCAAGTATCATTGTGTTGTGATCATGGAAGATGATAATTCCAAAGTCTTCGAAGGCTTTAGGAGAGGAGATTTGTATATTGTTGATTTCTCTACAGGACCACAACCTGCCACATGTCTACTTGCAAAAGCTTCAGAAGGCTGGCTATGGCATCGACGACTTGGTCATGCTGGCATGAGGAACTTGCACACGCTCGCGAAGAAGAAGCATGTCATCGGCATCGAGGGTGTCAAATTCCTCAAGGACCATTTGTGTGGAGCTTGTGAAGCCGGAAAGATGACCAAGGCTAAGCATCCCTCAAATACCATCATGACTACCACTTGTCCATTTGAATTGCTTCACATGGATCTCTTTGGCCCTACTCATTATGCCACATTTACCAATGTTGCATCTTTATATGGCTTTGTCATTGTTGATGACTATTCTCGTTATACATGGGTGCATATCATCACTTACAAAACTAAAGTGCAGGAAGTCTTCAAACGATTTTCCTTGAGGACTTCAACCAACTTTGGTGTGAAGATCAAGCACATCAGAAGTGACAATGGAACTGAGTTCAGGAACACTGGTCTTGATGACTATCTTGATGAACTTGGTATTACACATGAGTTATCTGCTCCTTATACTCCTCAACAGAATGGCGTCGTGGAGCGCAAGAACAGGACTCTTGTTGAGATGGCTCGCACTATGCTTGATGAGTACAAGATGCCTTCTCGCTTCTGGCCTAAGGCAATTGATACTACGTGCCACATCATCAACAGGGTATATCTTCACAAATTCTTCAGAAAGACCTCATATGAACTCCTCACGGACAAGAAACCCAATGTGATTTATTTCAAAGTCTTCGGTGCTAAATGTTGGATTAGAGATCCTCATCACAATTCTAAATTTGCACTGAAAGCACATGTAGGTTTTATGCTTGGTTATGGTAAGGACTTGCACACCTACAGAGTCTTCAACACCTATCACCACAAGGTTGTTGAAACTGTAGATGTGCGGTTCGATGAAACTAATGGCTCTCAAAGAGAGCACCTACCTCCTGTGCTAGATGAAATATCACCTGAGGAATCTATTAAGTTCAAGGCTACTGAGGATGTCATTCCTACCAAAGAATCTGCTGAAGAAGTCATTCCAGATCGTGAAGAACATCATGCTGGTGCACCTGAAGAAAATAGCTCTGAAGAAAATGCTGAGCAAATTCCTCATCGTCAACCAGCTCATCATCGCGTTGCTAATGAAGTGCAGATTGATAGAATCATCAACGACATCAAAGCACCAGGTCCTCTCACACGCTCAAAAGCTTCACATTTGTCTTAACTTTTGTGGGCACTTTGCTTTCGTGTTCATCATAGAGCCCACTAAGGTAGATGAAGCATTTCTAGAGCCTGAGTGGATTCAAGCGATGCAAGAGGAATTATATCAGTTCAAGCTCAAGAATGTGTGGGAACTTGTCAAGCGACCAGATACTCGCAAGCACAATATCATCGACACAAAATGGATCTACCGCAACAAGCAAGATGAAAATGGCCTTGTGGTGAGGAATAAGGCATGACTGGTAGCTCAAGGCTACACACAGGTTGAAGGAATTGATTTCGATGAAACTTTTGCACCTGTTGCTAGACTTGAGGTTATTTGCATATTACTTGCTTATGCTAACCATCATAATATCATCTTATATCAAATGGATGTGAAAAGTGCATTCCTCAATGGTAAGCTTGAGGAAGAAGTATATGTTGCTCAACCCCCAGGTTTTGAGGATCCAAAGCATCCTGACAAAGTCTTCAGACTCAATAAGGCCCTCTATGGCCTCAAGCAGGCCCCTCGGGCGTGGTATGATACTTTGAAGGAATTCTTCATGAAGAAAGGCTTCAAACCCGATTCACTTGACCCTACTCTTTTCACGAAAGCTTATGGTGATGAACTATTCGTGTGCCAAATATATGTTGATGATATCATCTTTGGCTGTACTGACCAATGTTACAGTGGTGAATTTGCCTATATGATGAGTGAAGAATATCAAATGTCTATGATAGGAGAATTGAAATTCTTCTTAGGTCTTCAGATTCGTCAACAACGAAATGACATCTTCATATCTCAGGAGAAATACCTCAAGGATGTATTGAGGAAATTCGGCATGCAAGACTGCAAAGGAGTCAAAATCCCTATGCCCACAAATGGCCATCTATCCACTGATGAAAATGGCATTGACTTCGATCAAAAGGTATACCGCTCCATGGTTGGCTCTTTATTGTACTCATTGATACGTCTCTGTCGTATCTACTTTTCCAAACACTTTTGCCCTTGTTTTGGACTCTAACTTGCATGATTTGAATGGAACTAACCCGGACTGACGCTGTTTTCAGCAGAATTGCCATGATGTTATTTTTGTGCAGAAATAAAAGTTCTTGGAATGAACTAAAAATCAACGGAGAATTATTTTGGAATATATAAAAATACTGGAAGAAGCGTCCACGTCATGGGGGCCTCCACTTGTCCACGAGGGTGGGGGGCGCGCCCTACCCCCTGGGCGCGCCCCCTGCCTCGTGGGCCCCCTGACGCTCCACCGACCTCAACCCTGACTCCATATGTTCACTTTCGGGGAGAAAAAAAATAGAGAGAAGGATTCATCGCGTTTTACGATACAGAGCCGCCGCCAAGCCCTAAGCTCTCTCGGGAGGGCTGATCTGGAGTCCGTTCGGGGCTCCGGAGAGGGGAATCCGTCACCATCGTCATCATCAACCTTCCTCCATCACCAATTTCATGATGCTCACCGCCGTGCGTGAGTAATTCCATTGTAGGCTTGCTGGATGGTGATGGATTGGATGAGATTTATCATGTAATCGAGTTAGTTTTGTTAGGGTTTGATCCCTAGTATTGATATGTCTCCAACGTATCTACTTTTCCAAACACTTTTGCCCTTGTTTTGCACTCTAACTTGTATGATTTGAATGGAACTAACCCGGACTGACGCTGTTTTCAGCAGAATTGCCCTGATGTTGTTTTATGTGCAGAAAACAAAAGTTCTCGGAATGACCTGAAACTCCACGGGATATCTTACAATAAATAACAAAAAATCCTCGCAAAAGATGAAGACCAGGGGGCCCACACCCTTCTCACAAGGGTGGGGGGCGCCCCCCCTACCTTGTGGGCCCCCTGGAGACCCCCCGACTCCAACTCCAACTCTATATAACTGCTTTCGGGGAGAAAAAAAATAAGAGAGAAGAAATCATCGCGTTTTACGATACGGAGCGGCCGCCAAGCCCTAAAACCTCTCGGTAGGGCTGATCTGGAGTCCGTTCGGGGCTCCGGAGAGGGGGATTCGTCGCCGTTGTCATCATCAACCATCCTCCATCACCAATTTCATGATGCTCACCGCCGTGCGTGAGTAATTCCATCGTAGGCTTGCTGGACGGTGATGGGTTGGATGAGATTCACCATGTAATCGAGTTAGTTTTGTTAGGGTTTGATCCCTAGTATCCACTATGTTCTGAGATTGATGTTGCTATGACTTTGCTATGCTTAATGCTTGTCACTAGGGCCCGAGTGCCATGATTGCCATGATTTCAGATCTGAACCTATTATGTTTTCATGAATATATGAGAGTTCTTGATCCTATCTTGCAAGTCTATAGTCACCTATTATGTGTTATGATCCGTTAACCCCGAAGTGACAATAATCGGGATACTTACCGGTGATGACCGTAGTTTGAGGAGTGTCATGTATTCACTATGTGTTAATGCTTGTTCGGTTCTCTATTAAAAGGAGACCTTAATATCCCTTAGTTTCCATTAGGACCCCGCTACCACGGGAGGGTAGGACAAAAGATGTCATGCAAGTTCTTTTCCATAAGCACGTATGACTATATTCAGAATACATGCCTACATTACATTGAAGAATTGGAGATAGTTCTGTGTCACCCTATGTTATGATTGTTACATGATGAACCGCATCCGGCATAATTATCCATCATTGATCCGATGCCTACGAGCTTTCCATATACTGGTTTACGCTTATTTACTTTCCCGTTGCTATTGTTACAATCACTACAAAATACCAAAAACATTACTTTGCTTTAGTTACTCCTTTGTTACCGTTACCATCACTATCATATTACTTTGCTACTAAACACTTTGCTGTAGATACTAAGTTTCCAGGTGTGGTTGAATTGACAACTCAGCTGCTAATACTTGAGAATATTCTTTGGCTCCCCTTGTGTCGAATCAATAAATTTGGGTTGAATACTCTACCCTCTAAAGCTGTTGCGATCCCCTATACTTGTGGGTTATCAAGACTAATTTTTGGCGCCGCTGCCGGGGAGCATAGCTCTATTCTTTGAGTCACTTGGGATTTATATCTGTTTATCACTATGAAGAACTTGAGAGATCCAAAAACCAAGATCTATCCCTCAACTACGAGGGGAGGTAAGGAACTGCCATCTAGCTCTGCACTTGATTCACCTTTTGTTATGAGTAAGCTTGCGACACCTAAACCTGCTTCTGCTATTCGTTCTGATATGTCGCATGTTATTGATGATGCTACTTGTGTTATACATGATGCTTATGATGAAACTACCTCTATGCCTGATACTACTATGCCACTTAGTGATTTTCTCGAGGAACGAATTACTAGGGCTAGAGGAATTTAAAATATTGAATCTGATTATGAAGATGAAAGTGATGATGAAGAATCACTTGTTATTCCCGAGGGTTATTTATTTGATCAAGATGCTTCTTTAGCTATTTTAGCTTGCAAAGATAGATATGAACTCAAAAGGTTATTAGCTAAATGGAATAAGCAATCTCTAAATGCTAGGATGAGACCTGACCCTGCTTTTGCTACTTCACCTATCTGTGTTGCTGATAAGGATTATGAATTCTCTGTTGATCCTGATATAATTACTTTGGTTGAATCTGATCCTTTTCATGGCTATGAATCTGAAACTGTTGTAGCACATCTTACTAAATTAAATGATATAGCCACCCTGTCCACTAATGATGAGAGATCTCGCTACTTTTATATCCTTAAAATATTTCCGTTCTCATTAAAGGGTGATGCTAAGATATGGTTTAATTCTCTTGATCCTGGTTGTGTGCGTAGTCCCCAGGATATGATCTATTACTTCTCTGCTAAATATTTCCCTGCTCATAAGAAACAAGCTGCTTTAAAGGAAATATACAACTTTGTGCAAATTAAAGAAGAGAGTCTCCCACAAGCTTGGGGGAGGCTTCTCAAGTTACTTAATGCTTTGCCTGATCATCCTCTTAAGAAAAATGAAATACTTGATATCTTTTACAATGGACTAACCGATGCTTCTAGAGATTACCTGGATAGTTGTGCTGGTTCTCTTTTCAAGGAAAGAACACCGGATGAAGCTGAAATCTTATTGAATAATATGTTGACAAATGAAAATAATTGGACACCTCCGGAGCCAGCTCCGGAGCAACTCCTGCTCCAATTAATAATCCTATTCCTAAACCAACTCCGAAGAAGAGAGGTATTCTATTTCTCAGTCCTGAAGATATGCAAGAGGCAAAGAAATCTATGAAAGAAAAAGGTATTAAAGCTGAAGATGTTAAGAATTTACCTCCTATTGAAGAAATACATGGTCTTAATTTACCGCGTGTTGAAGAAACATATGATCTTAATCCTTTATTTATTGAAGAACCTCCAGACCCCGATAACCCGACACAGGTAGTAAAGGTAAATTCTCTCTATAGATATGATAAAGATGAAATCCCTCCTGCTAAAATTGCTAGTCAATGCTTGGATGAGTTTGATAATTTTATGTTTAAACAAGAAGACTTCAATGCTTATTTTGGTAGACAATTAAAACAGGATGCTGATATGGTTAAATACTTGGGTGATTATATGGCTAATATTAGAGGTGAACTTAAACTTGTTAGCAAACATGCCTCTATGGTTACCACTCAAGTAGAAAAAGTACTTAAAGCTCAAAAGGAATTGCTCAATGAGATGAATAGTAAGAAAAATGATTATGATGTTAAAGTGGCTACTAGAACTGGTAGAATGACTCAGGAACCTTTGTATCCTGAAGGCCACCCTAAGATAATTGAGCAAGATTCTCAGAGAAATAATATTGATGCACCTAATTCTTCTAAAAGGAAGAAAAAGAAAAATGATAGAACTGTGCAAACTTCTAGTGAACCTATTGCTGAACCACCTGATAATCCAAATGATATCTCTATGTCTGATGCTTAAACACAATCTGGTAATGAACATGAACCTAATAAAAATGTTAATGATGATGTTCATAATGATGCTCAACCTAGTAATGATAATGATGTAGAAATTGAACCTGCTGTTGATCTTGATAACCCACAATCAAAGAATCAACGTTATGATAAGAAATACTTCGTTGCTAGGAAACATGGTAAAGAAAGAGAGCCTTGGGTTCAGAAACCCATGCCTTTTCCTCCCAAACCATCCAAGAAAAAGGATGATGAGGATTTTGAGCGCTTTGCTGAAATGATTAGACCTATATTTTTGCGTATGCGATTAACTGATATACTCAAAACAAATCCTTATGCTAAGTACATGAAAGATATTATTACAAATAAAAGAAAGATACCGAAAGCTGAAATTTCCACCATGCTTGCTAATTACACTTTGAAGGGTGGAATACCAAAGAAACTTGGAGATCCAAGAGCACCTACTATACCATGCTCCATTAAAATAAATTATGTTAAAACTGCTTTATGTGATCTTGGAGCCGGTGTTAGTGTTATGCCTCTCTCTTTATATCGTAGACTTGATTTGAATAAGTTGACACCTACTGAAATATCTTTGCAAATGGCTGATAAATCAACTGCTATACATGTCGGTATTTGTGAGGATGTGCCTGTTGTAGTTGCAAATGTTACTATTTTAACGGACTTTGTTATTCTAGATATTCCCAAGGACGATAGTATGTCTATTATTCTTGGAAGACCTTTTCTTAATACCACAGGGGCTGTTATTGATTGCAACAAAGGCAATGTCACTTTTCATGTTAATGGTAATGAGCATACGGTACACTTTCTGAGGAAACAACCTCAAGTTCATAGTATCAATTCTATCGGAAAAATTCCATCGATTATATTTGGAGGTTTTGAATTTCCTCTTCCTACTGTCAAGAAGAAATATGATATACTTATTATTGGGGATGTACATATCCCCGTTGAATTAACCTAGTGTTATTTGAAATTTCTCCGGTTTCATGTTAATCGGAATGAGTTTGTTAACAAGACTTGATTAACCTTGTTAGTGGATTCCTTTTGACGAGCATGAGATGGATGAAACTAGAAGCACAACCTTCTGTACCCTCTCTATACTTTCTATTATTTAGTTGAAATAAAGTGAAAATAAATAATTTTTTGTCTGTTATCTGATTATCCATGCAATATAAAAATACCTCAAAAATAAAAGTTCTCCAAATGCCCTGAAAAATTAAATATGATTTTTTATAGAAAATTTGAGGATTTATGGAACAAAATACACACCAGGGGGGCCAACCACCTTGCCACGAGGGTGGAGGGCGCGCCCCTTGCCTCGTGGGCCCACGGTGGCCCTCCTCCACTTATTCTTTCAGCCACACACTTCATCTTCCTCCCCCAAACATGAAAAGCCAGCTCAAACCCGAGTCCAAGCTCGTTTTGCTGCCATTTTCGATCTCCTTGCTCAAAGCACCTCTCACAAAACTGCTTGGGGAGATTGTTCCTTGGTATGTGACTCCTCCATTGGTCCAATTAGTTTTTGTTCTAGTGCTTTATTCATTGCAAATTTGTGTTGCTTAGGTGACCCTGTTCTTGAGCTTGCATGTCAAATTTATATGGTCAAAAGTAGTTTTGATGCATGATATAGGCCCTAGGCACTTATAGGAGTAGTTGCTATCAATATTATTGAGTTTGGTTTACTTTTATTTTGAAGTTACTAAAAAATTTCAGAATTTTTCAGAGGAAGAAATATGTTTAGGAAAATGTTCCAAGGTGGTCCTTCAAGGAAGCAAGGACCCAGGCTTGCAATGCGTGACGCTGACGAAGAGCCACCAAGAGACGCTCCAGTGCGTCCTTGTGAGCGGCCTTCTGAAAATTTTATGCATCATGCAGGAATTAAAGAAGAATTTAACGCATATTTGCATAATGCCGGTCTTGAGGACTTTGAGGCAGACAAATGCCACCCAGTATCATGAGCTCAGAAGCTCTTTTGTGAGGAGGTTTGAGTATTCATCTTCGCGTAATTCTCCTTCAGTCATGTTTGATCTTTATGACAAATCTTATACCATGGACTTAGAGGATTTCACTTTTGCTTGCAAACTTCCACAATGGGGTAGTGTTAGGGATCCCCCTAAATCTGAATTTAGAAACTTTCTTGCTAGTATAACTATAGGGGAATCTAGAGATATAACGCAAGCTACCATAGGGAGCATTCACTTTCCTGCTATACATTATTTTGCTCTCTTCATAGGTAGGTGCATAAATGCTAAGGATGAAGCATGTCACATGTGTGTCCCTGACCTTAGCATTCTCAGGAGTGCTGTGTCAGGAGACCAATCTTATCATATGGGAGCCATTGTAGCTCGTAGGTTGCATCATAATAGACATAATGGAGATTTCTTTGGAGGAATTTATGCAACCCGCTTAGCTAAATTTCTTGAGATAGACGTTCGTGAAGGAGACATGGAGTTGCCTCCTGCTTATTTAGATTTTGATTCTATGGTTTCCCACCATTTTTTCGAGAGGAACGAATCACCTCTCCAGTACCGACTAATCTTTGATAGACGCCGTGCTGTCCATATTACTCTCCCTGCTCTTGCTTTCTTTGATTATCAGGCAAGAGGAGGATATACTATTACCAGAGAGGAGGCAGATGAGTACGAGAGGAGAGCGGAGGCTGCTCGTCGCCACGCTGCAGCTCAGGAGGCGATAGCTGCTGCATCACGGTACAACCCCAACAACTATTATTATGGATATCAGCCAGGCCAGCCGTGGCCATAGACCAACTTAGGCCAAAAGCCTAAGCTTGGGGGAGTACGTATTTCTCACCGACATTACATTTATGTTCACGCACACTCATTGCTAGATGTCGGTGCTCATAGTTTTTCATTGTATCATCCATGCTAGTTTATTTACTTTTATGCTTTCTTCTTGTGTGTTTAATAAACCTTAAGAAAACCAAAAAAATAGTTGTAACTTTTAATTAATTTACTTTCCATGCCTTTAGTAGTAATTAAAAATAAAACCCAAAAATATCTCCTGTTCTTTTGCTTGTTGGGAGCTTTCCCGTGTAAATAGTTTTATTTCTTTTCTTTCTTTGGGGGTCAGTAGGAGAAGATCATGATTAAATTGTTGAAGTGGCTCTTTTATGCATTATTGTTTATCTGACAGAAGAGCCCATATTGCCTTGTCTTCTCCTGTTTATTGAATGCCTGCAGATTCCAGCTTAGTCCAATGCACGTGCACTCTTATTATTATTCACATCGTTCGGTCGTGCAAGTGAAAGGCAATTATGATGATATATGATGGACTGACTGAGATGAGAAAAGCTGGTACGAACTCGACCTCTTTTTTTTGTAAATATGATGAGTTCATCGTTCTTGATTCAGCTCATTATGAATAAACATGTTTGCAATGACAATTAGAGATCATAGTTGCTTATGCCATGCTTGATTAGCTATGAGTTATAATGGTTTACCTTGCGTGCCAACATGCTATTAAAATGGTTATGATGTGGTATGATAGGGTGGTATCCTCCTCTGAATGATTTAAGTGACTTGACTTGGCACATGTTCACGCATGTAGTTGAAACAAATCAACATAGCCTTCACGATATTTATGTTCATGGTGGATTATATCCTACTCATGCTTGCATGCAATGTTTATTAATTTTAATGCATGTACATGGCTATTGTCGCTCTCTAGTTGGTCGCTTCCCAGTCTTATGCTAGCCTTCACCTGTACTAAGCGGGAATACTGCTTGTGCATCCAAACTCCTTAAACCCCAAAGTTATTCCACATGAGTCCACTATACCTTCCTATATGCGGTATCTACCTGCCGTTCCAAGTAAATTTGTATGTGCCAAACTCTAAACCTTCAAATAATTATCCTGTTTTGTATGCTCGAATAGCTCATATATCAACTAGGGTTGTATGTATCTTCCATGTTAGGCGGGTTATTCTCAAGAGGAGTGGACTCCACTCCTCACTCACGAGATAAAGGGCTGGTCACCGGGATGCCCAGTCCCATGCTTTATGCAAACTAAATCAAAATAATTGCAAACAAAACTCCCACTGGGACCTGATGTATGTTGGAGGCACTCGTTGTTTCGAGCAAGCCATGGATTGATGTTTGTTGGTGGAGGGGGAGTATAAACTTTACCATTCTATTTGGGAACCGCCTATAATGTGTGTAGCATGGAAGATATCGCCATATCTTGGTTGTTATGTTGAGAATGAAAGTATACCACTCAAAATGTTATTCACCTCTATTTCAAAACCGAGCTCTGGCACCTCTACAAATCCCTGCTTCCCTCTACGAAGGGCCTATCTATTTACTTTTATGTTGAGTCATCACCCTCTTATTAAAAAGCACTAGCTGGAGAGCGCAACTGTCATTTGCATTCATTACTGTTAATTTATATTGGGTGTGACTATGATTGGATCTATTTTTACCATGAATTACAATGTCTAGTCAGTCCTTGATCTTTAAAGGTGCTCTGCATTTATGTTTTGCGGTCTCAGAAAGGGCTAGCGAGATACCATCTTGTTATATCATATTATGATTGTTTTGAGAAAGTGTTGTCATCCAAGATTTATTATTATGGCTTGCTAGTTGATTATGCTATTGATATGGGTAATCATGAGACCTGAGAATTATTGCAAATGTGGTTAGTTATAATCTTTGCTGAAAACTTGAATGCTAGCTTGACATATTTACAACAACAAGAGCAAACAGAGTTTGTAAAAGTTTTTCTTTATTTCTTTCAGTTTGTCAGCTGAATTGCTTGAGGACAAGCAAGGGTTTAAGCTTGGGGGAGTTGATACGTCTCCAACGTATCTACTTTTCCAAACACTTTTGCCCTTGTTTTGGACTCTAACTTGTATGATTTGAATGGAACTAACTTGGACTGACGTTGTTTTCAGCAGAATTGCCATGATGTTGTTTTATGTGTAGAAAACAAATGTTCTCGGAATGACCTGAAACTCCAGGGATATCTTACAATAAATAATAAAAAATCCTCGCCAAAGATGAAGACCAGGGGGGCCACACCCTTCTCACGAGGGTGCCCCACCCTAGGGCGCGCCCCCCTACCTCGTGGGCCCCATGGAGACCCCCCGACTCCAACTCCAACTCCAACTCTATATAACTGCTTTCGGGGAGAAAAAAAATAAGAGAGAAGAAATCATCGCGTTTTATGATACAGAGCCGCCGCCAAGCCCTAAAACCTCTCGGGAGGGCTGATCTGGAGTCCGTTCGGGGCTCCAGAGAGGGGGATTCGTCGCCGTCGTCATCATCAACCATCCTCCATCACCAATTTCATGATGCCCACCGCCGTGCGTGAGTAATTCCATCGTAGGCTTGCTGGACGGTGATGGGTTGGATGAGATTCACCATGTAATCGAGTTAGTTTTGTTAGGGTTTGATCCCTAGTATCCACTATGTTCTGAGATTGATGTAGCTATGACTTTGCTATGCTTAATGCTTGTCACTAGGGCCCGAGTGCCATGATTTCAGATCTGAACCTATATTATGTTTTCATCAATATGAGAGTTCTAGATCCTATCTTGCAAGTCTATAGTCACCTATTATGTGTTATGATCCCATTAACCCCGAAGTGACAATAATCGGGATACTTACCGGTGATGACCGTAGTTTGAGGAGTTCATGTATTCACTATGTGTTAATGCTTTGTTCTGGTTCTCTATTAAAAGGAGACCTTAATATCCCTTAGTTTCCATTAGGACCCCGCTGCCACGGGAGGGTAGGAAAAAAGATGCCATGCAAGTTCTTTTCCATAAGCATGTATGACTATATTCGGAATACATGCCTACATTACATTGACGAATTGGAGCTAGTTCTGTGTCACCCTATGTTATGATTGTTACATGATGAACCGCATCCGGCATAATTATCCATCATTGATCCGATGCCTACGAGCTTTCCATATACTGGTTTACACTTATTTACTTTCCCGTTGCTATTGTTACAATCACTACAAAATACCAAAAACATTACTTTGCTTTAGTTACTCCTTTGTTACCGTTACCATCACTATCATATTACTTCGCTACTAAACACTTTGCTACAGATACTAAGTTTCTAGGTGTGGTTGAATTGACAACTCAGCTGCTAATACTTGAGAATATTCTTTGGCTCCCCTTGTGTCGAATTAATAAATTTGGGTTGAATACTCTACCCTCGAAAGCTGTTGCGATCCCCTATACTTGTGGGTTATCAAGTATCCACTATGTTCTGAGATTGATGTTGGTATGACTTTGCTATGCTTAATGCTTGTCACTAGGGCCCGAGTGCCATGGTTACAGATCTAAACCTATTATGTTTTCATCAATATTTGAGAGTTCTTGATCCTATCTTGCAAGTCTATAGTCACCTACTATGTGTTATGAGCCGGCAACCCCGAAGTGACAATAATCGGGACCACTCCCGGTGATGACCGTAGTTTGAATAGTTCATGTATTCACTATGTGTTAATGATTTGGTCCGGTACTCTATTAAAAGGAGGCCTTAATATCCCTTAGTTTCCGCTAGGACCCCGCTGCCATGGGAGGGTAGTACAAAAGATGTCATGCAAGTTCTTTTCCATAAGCACGTATGACTATATTCAGAATACATGCCTACATTACATTGATGAATTGGAGCTAGTTCTGTGTCACCCTATGTTATGACTGTTACATGATGAACCGCATCCGGCATAATTATCCATCACCGATCCATTGCCTACGAGCTTTCCATATATTGTTCTTCGTTTATTTACTTTTCCGTTGCTATTGTTACAATCACTACAAAACCCCAAAATATTACTTTTGCTACCGTTACTTTTGCTATCGTTACCACTACTATCATATTACTTTGCTACTAAATACCTTGCTTTAGATATTAAGTTTCCAGGTGTGGTTGAATTGACAACTCAGCTGCTAATACTTGAGAATATTCTTTGGCTCCCCTTGTGTCGAATCAATAAATTTGGGTTGAATACTCTACCCTCGAAAACTATTGCGATCCCCTATACTTGTGGGTTATCAAGACTATTTTCTGGCGCCGTTGCCGGGGAGCGTAGCTCTATTCTTTGAGTCACTTGGGATTTATATCTGCTTATCATTATGAAGAACTTGAAAGATCCAAGAACCAAGATTTATCCCTCAACTACGAGGGGAGGTAAGGAACTGCCATCTAGCTCCGCACTTGATTCACCTTCTGTTTTGAGTAAGCTTGCGACACCTAAACCTGCTTCTGCTATTAATTCTGATATGTCGCATGTTATTGATGATGCCACTTCTGCTATGCATGATACTTATGATGAAACTACTTCTATGCTTGATACTACTGTGCCACTTGGTAAATTTCTTGATGAACAACTTGCTAGGGCTAGAGAGAATGAAATTATTGAAAATGATAATATTGATGAAAGTGATGATGAAGATTCTCCCCCTAGATATGAATTACCTGTTGTTCCTGAGGGTTATGTTATGGATGAAGAAACTGCTAGAGACTTTCTTGCTTGCAATGATAGAAGTGATCTTAAGAAACTTTTAGCTAAGCTGAAACAAAAAACTTTGAATGCTAGAATGAAATATGATCCTGCTTATGCTACTTCACCTATCTTTGTTACTGATAAGGATTATGATTTCTCTGTCGACCTTGATATAATTACTTTGGTTGAATCTGATCCTTTCTATGGCTATGAATCTGAAACTGTTGTGGCACATCTTACTAAATTAAATGATATAGCCACCCTGTTCACTAATGATGAGAAAACTCGCTACTATTATATCCTTAAGATATTTCCGTTCTCATTAAAGGGTGATGCTAAGATATGGTTTAATTCTCTTGTTCCTGGTTGTGTGCATACTCCCCAGGATATGATTTGTTACTTCTCTGCTAAATATTTCCCTGCTCATAAGAAACAAGCTGCTTTAAGGGAAATATATAATTTTGTGCAAATTGAAGTAGAGAGTCTCCCACAAGCTTGGGGGAGGCTTCTCCAATTACTTAATGCTTTGCCTAATCATCCTCTTAAGAAAAATGAAATACTTGATATCTTTTTTAATGGACTAACCGATGCTTCCAGAGACCACCTGGATAGTTGTGCTGGTTGTGTTTTCAGGGAAAGAACACCAAATGAAGCTGAAATTCTATTGAATAATATGTTGACTGATGAAAATAATTGGACACTTCCTGATCCAATCCCTGATCCAATTCCTGAACCAACTCCTGGGCCAACTCCGAAGAAAAGGGGTATTCTATTTCTCATTCCTGAAGATATGCAATAGGCGAAGAAATCTATGATAGAAAAAGGTATTAAAGCTGAATATGTTAAGAATTTACCTCCTATTGAAGAAATACATGGTCTTAATTTACCGCTCGTTGAAGAAATACATGGTCTTGATAACCCGACACAGGTAGTAAAGGTAAATCTCTCTATAGATATGATAAAGCTGAAATCCCTCCTACTAAGTTTGCTAGCCAATGCTTAGATGAGTTTGATAACTTTATGGTTAAGCAAGAAGATTTTAATGCTTATGTTGGTATACAATTGAAACATAATTCTTATATGATTGAACTCTTAAGTGATTATATGGCTAATGTTAAAGGTGAACTAAAACTTATTAGTGAACATGCTTCTATGGTTACCACTCAAGTAGAACAAGTACTCAAAGCTCAGAATGATTTGCTCAATGAATTGAATAGTAAAAATAATGATAATGATGTTAGAGTTATGACTAGAGGTGGTAAAATGACTCAGGAACCTTTGTATCCTGAAGGCCATCCTAAGATAATTGAGCAGGATTCTCAAAGAAATAATATTGATGCACCTAGTCCTTCTAAAAGGAAGAAAAAGAAAAATGATAGGACTTTGCATGCTTCTAGTGAACCTGTTATTGACACACCTGAGAATCCCAATGATATCTCTATTTCTGATGCTGAAACATAATCTGGTAATGAACATGAACCTAGTGATAATGTTAATGATGATGTTCATGTTGATGCTCAACCTAGCAATGATAATGAGGTAGAAACTGAACCTGCTGTTGATCTTGATAACCCACAATCAAAGAATCAACGTTATGATAAGAGAGACTTTGTTGCTAGGAAGCACGGTAAAGAAAGAGAACCATGGGTTCAGAAACCCATGCCTTTTCCTCCTAAACCATCTAAGAAAAAGGATGATGAGGATTTTGAGCGCTTTGCTGAAATGATTAGACCTATCTTTTTGCATATGCGATTAACTGATATGCTCACAATGAATCCTTATGCTAAGTATATGAAAGAAATTGTTACAAATAAAAGAGAGATACCGGAAGCTGAAATTTACACCATGCTTGCTAATTATACTTTTAAGGGTGGAATACCTAAGAAACTAGGAGATCCCGGAGTACCAACTATACCATGCTCCATTAAAAGAAACTATGTTAAAGCTGCTTTATGTGATCTTGGAGCCAGTGTTAGTGTTATGCCTCTCTGTTTATATCGTAGACTTGATTTGAATAAGTTGACACCTACTGAAATATCTTTGCAAATGGTTGATAAATCAATTGCTATACCCGTCGGTATGTGTGAGGATGTGCCTGTTGTGGTTGCAAACGTTACCATTTTAACGGACTTTGTTATTCTTGATATTCCCGAGGACGATAGTATGTCTATTATTCTTGGAAGACCCTTTTTGAATACTGCAGGGGCTGTTATTGATTTCACCAAAGGCAATGTCACTTTTCATGTTAATGGTAATGAGCATACGGTACACTTTCCAAGGAAACAACCTCAAGTCCACAGTATCAATTTTATTAGAAAAATTTCAACAATCACTATTGGAGGTTTTGAATTTCCTCTTCCTACTGTCAAGAAGAAATATGATATTCTTATTGTTGGGGACATGCATATCCCCATTGAGGTAACCTAGTTTTATTCGAAAATTCTCCGGTTCTATGTTATTCGGAATGAGTTTGTTAACAAGACCTGATCAACATTGTTAGTGGATTCCTTTTGATGAGCATGAGATGGATGAATTTAGAAAACACAACTCTTTGTACCCTCTTTTTACTTTCTGTTATTTATATTAAATAAAGCAAAAATAGTAATTTATTTCTCTTTTCTGAATTATACATGCAATAAAAAATACCCCGAAAATAAAAGTTCTCCAAATGCCCTGAAATTTAAATATGAGTTTTTCTGGAATATTTGAGAATATCTGGCACTGAAAACACAGCAGGGGAGCAAGCACCTGGCCACGAGGGTGGAGGGCGCGCCCCTGCCTCGTGGGCCCACGGTGGCTCCCCTCCACTTATTCCAGCCACCACACACTCCTTCTTCCTCCCAAAAACATCACTAACCAGCTCAAACCCGAGTCCAAGATCATTTTGCTGCCATTTTCGATCTCCTTGCTCAAAGCTCCATTCACAAAACTGCTTTGGCGGATTGTTCCTTGGTATGTGACTCCTCTAATGGTCCAATTAGTTTTTGTTCTAGTGCTTTATTCATTGCATATTTTTGCTGCTTAGGTGACCCTGTTCTTGAGCTTGCATGTCAAATTTATATGGTCAAAAGTAGTTTTAATGCATGATATATCCTCTAGGCACTTGTGGGAGTAGTTGCTATCAATTTTGTTGAGTTTGGTTCACTTTTATTTTGAAGTTACTAGGAATTTCAGAAATTTTCAGAAAAAGATGAAGAGATTTTTGAGGGGCTCATCGAGCCGAAGCTCGAAGGATAAACAAAGTGAAGAGAACAAGAAGCCCAAGTATAATCTCCCTCGCACCGCGGAGGTCCGGCCGTGTGAATGTCCTTGTGATGATTTCTTGAGAGCAGCCTGGATTTATGATGATTTCTATGAATTGGCTGAGAATGCAGGCCTCACCGCCTTGCTCCACGACAATCTGATTACCAGTGGGATCCGGAGGTGATTGCCAACCAGTGGCAAACCGAAGCTTCTTCACAGTACGACCGCAACTACAACTTTGGATATCCGCCAGGCCAGCCGTGGCCATAGACCAACTTAGGCCAAAAGCCTAAGCTTGGGGAAGTACGTATCTCTCACCAACATTACATTCACGTTCACACACTCATGCTAGTTGTCGGTGCTCATACTTTTTCATTGTATCATCCATGCTAGTTTATTTTCCTTTTTATGTTTTCTTCTTGTGTGTTTGATAAACCTTAAGAAAAACCAAAATAATTAGTTGTAGCTTACAGCTAGTTTATTTTCCATGCCTATACTAGTAATAATTAAAAATAAAACCCAAAAAGATTTCTCATTCTTCTTTTGCTTGTTGGGAGCTTTCCCATGTAAATAGTTTTATTTCGTTTCTTGTTCTTGGGGGTCGAGAGGAGAAGACCATGATTAAAATGATTGAGCGGCTCTCATATGCAGTATTGTTGATCTAAAAAAGAGCCCATATTACCTTGTCTTCTCTCTTGAATTGAATGCTTGTAGATTTCAACTTAGTCCAATGCACGTGCACTATTATTATTATCCATACTATTCGGTCGTGCAAGTGAAAGGCAATAATGATGATTATATGATGAACTTATTGAGATGAGAAAAGCTAGTATGAACTCGATCTCTCTTGTTTTTGTAAATATGATTAGTTCATCGTTCCTGATTCAGCCTATTATGAATAACCATGTTTGCAATGACAATTAGAGATTATAGTTGCTTATGCCATGCTTAATTAGCTAGGAGCTTATAATGGTTTACCTTGCGTGCCAACATGCTATTAAAATGGTTGTGATGTGGTATGATAGGGTGGCATCCTCTTTTGAACGATTCGAGTGGCTTGACTTGGCACATGTTCACGCATGTAGTTGAAACAAAATCAACATAGCCTCTACGATATTTATGTTCATGGTGCATTATATCCTACTCATGCATGCATTCGGTGTTGATTAATTTTAATGCATGTTCATGACTATTGTCGCTCTCTAGCTGGTCGCTTCCCAGTCTTTTGCTAGCCTTCACCTGTACTAAGCGGGAATACTGCTTGTGCATCCAATTCCATAAACCCCAAAGTTATTCCATATGAGTCCACCATACCTACCTATATACTGTATCTACCTGCCGTCCCAAGTAAATTTGTATGTGCCATACTCTAAACCTTCAAATAAACATTCTGTTTTGTATGCTCGAATAGCTCATGTATCAACTAGGGATGTTCGTATCTTCCATGTTAGGCGGGTTATTCTCAAGAGGAGTGGACTCCGCTCCTCACTCACGAGAAAATGGCTGGTCACCGGGATGCCCAGTCCCATGCTTTATGCAAATCAAAATCAAAATAATTGCAAACAAAACTCCCTCGGGACTATTGTTAGTTGGAGGCACTTGTTGTTTTGAGCAAGCCATGGATTGATGCTTGTTGGTGGAGGGGGGGGGTATAAACTTTACCATTTTGTTTGGGAACCTCCTATAATGTGTGTAGCATGGAAGATATCACCATCTCTTGGTTGTTATGTTGACAATGAAAGTATGCCGCTCAAAATATTATTCATATCTATTTCAAAATCGAGCTCTGGCACCTCTACAAATCCCTGCTTCCCTCTGCGAAGGTGATACGTCTCCAACGTATCTATAATTTTTTATTGTTCCATGCTATTATATTATCTGTTTTGGATGTTTATGGGCTTTATTATGCACTTTTATATTATTTTTGGGACTAACCTATTAACCCAGAGCCCAGTGCCAGTTTCTGTTTTTCCCTTGTTTCAGTGTTTCACAGAAAAGGAATATCAAACGGAGTCCAAACGGAATGAAACCTTCGGGAGCGTGATTGTTGGAACGAACGTGATCCACGAGACTTGGAGTTGAAGTCAAGGAAGCTTCGAGGTGGCCACGAGGCAGGGAGGTGCGCCTGCCCCCTGGCGTGCCCCCACCCTCGTGGGCCCCTTGTGGCCCCCCTAACCGACTTCTTTCGCCTATATATATATCCATATACCCTAAAAACATCGGGGAGCATAATAGATCAGGAGTTCCGCCGCCAGAAGCCTCCGTAGCCACCAAAAACCAATCTAGACCCGTTCCGGCACCCTGACGGAGGGGGAATCCCTCTCCAGTGGCCATCTTCATCATCCCGGCGCTCTCCATGATGAGGAGGGAGTAGTTCTCCCTCGGGACTGAGGGTATGTACCAGTAGCTATGTGTTTGATCTCTCTCTCTCTCTCTCTCGTGTTCTTGAGGTGGTACGATCTTGATGTATCGCGAGCTTTGCTATTATAGTTGGATCTTATGATGTTTCTCCCCCTCTACTCTTTTGTGATGAATTGAGTTTTCCCTTTTAAGTAGTCTTATCGGATTGAGTCTTTAAGGATTTGATAACACTTGATGTATGTCTTGCACGTGCTTATCTGTGGTGACAATGGGATATCATGTGATCCACTTGATGTATGTTTTGGTGATTAACTTGCGAGTTCCGTGACCTCGTGAACTTATGCATAGGGGTTGGCACACGTTTTCGTCTTGACTCTCCGGTAGAAACTTTGGGGCACTCTTTGAAGTTCTTTGTGTTGGTTGAATAGATGAATCTGAGATTGTGTGATGCATATCGTATAATCATGCCCACAGATACTTGAGGTGACATTGGAGTATCTAGGTGACATTAGGGTTTTGGTTGATTTGTATCTTAAGGTGTTATTTTAGTACGAACTCTATGATAGATCGAACGGAAAGAATAGCTTCATGTTATTTTACTACGGACTCTTGAATAGTTCGATCAAAAAGGATAACTTTGAGGCGGTTTCGTACCCTACCATAATCTCTTCGTTTGTTCTGCGCTATTAGTTACTTTGGAGTGACTCTTTGTTGCATGTTGAGGGATAGTTATATGATCCAATTATGTTATTATTATTGAGAGAACTTGCACTAGCGAAAGTATGAACCCTAGGCCTTGGTTCAACGCATTGCAATACGTTTGTGCTCACTTTTACCATTAGTTACCTTGCTATTTTATATTTTCATATTACAAAAACCTATATCTATCATCCATATTGCACTTGTATCACCATCTCTTCGCCGAATTAGTGCACCTATTAAATTTACCATTGTATTGGGTGTTGGGGACACAAGAGACTCTTTGTTATTTGGTTGCAGGGTTGCTTAAGAGAGACCATCTTCATCCTACGCCTCCCACGGATTGATAAACCTTAGGTCATCCACTTGAGGGAAATTTGCTACTGTCCTACAAACCTCAGCACTTGGAGGCCCAACAACGTCTACAAGAAGAAGGTTGTATGTAGACATCAAGATCTTTTCTGGCGCCGTTGCCGGGGTGGTTAGCGCTTGAAGGTATATCTTTAGATCTTGTAATTGAATCTTTTTGTTTCTTGTTTTATCACTAGTTTAGTTTATAATAGAAAACTACAAAAAGATGGAATTGAGTTTGCCTCATACGCTTCATCTTTTAATATCTTTCGTGAGTATGATGGAAAGGAAAATTGTGCCAAAGTATTAGAATAAGAATGCATTAAAATGTTTGGCACTAAATCTTTGAATGATGAGCATGATTGCAAAGTTATTAGTATGAACTCTTTGAATATCCATAGTACTAATGATGATTGCACTAGTCATGATGAAAATATCTTTTATAAGCATGTCGATTTTTGTGGAGTGCATAGAGTTTGAAAGTACATACCAAACAGGGAAGATAGATTTTGCAAGAGGCGTAAGTATTTGGAAACTAAATAGTTGCAAGGGAGGCTAGATGTTTGTGCTGAAAATTTAAAATTTCTTAGCCATACTTGTGAACTTTGCAATGAACGTGATCATTTCAGTACCCAATGCAAATTGTTTCATGATCGTATCGTGTCCAAAAATTGTGATGACTTGATTTCCCTTGCACATCATAATGAACTTAGTTTGCTCTTGGGTTATGAAGAAATGAAACGTATATCTAAGGTTATTCTAGAATTTGCCCTTGATAGAGTTCTTAATTTTGATCTAGAGGAAATTTATATGTATTGTGCGGTGAATTGCATTGAAAATCCTTATATTGCTAAGTATATAAAGAAAAGAAAAGAAATAGAGGATGAAGAGAATAATAATGAAAGGGAAGAGGCTTCCCAATATCCTCCTACTATTTCTTATGATGAATCAGGTAATGAGGAGGAGCCTTCTATTCAACCAATCTCATTAATAAGGAGATCAAAAAAGAGGGTTAAACCCACACATGATGTGAAGAAGAAAAAGAAAGACGGAGAAGCAAAGGTACAAAGGTATCCCTCCCAAATGATGTCGCTCCTACTACTCATTGTGATGATGATAATTGCTATACTATCGGTGCTATCCATACTATTGATGATGAGAGTGATTATGCTTATAATATGAAAAGGCCCAAGCTTGGGGATGCTATGTTTGATGAGAATGACATGTTTGAGAATATATTTGCTGCAATTAATGTCTGTCCCAAGCTTGGGGATGCTACGTTTGATGAAGATGATATTTTTAGCCTCCCAAGTTTTGATATGCAAATTTTTTATGATGATAGCATGCCTCCTACTTATGATGATTATATTGATGAAAGTGGGTTTGGAAGAGTGTCAACTTTAGGAAGTAGTAATCCCACTATTTTGGAGGATGTTGAATCTTATTGTAATAATTATGGAAGTAGATTTGGAGAAGTCATGACTTTATTTAGTAATGATTCCACTATCTTGGAAGAGGTTTCAATCGATTATGATGAGAACAAAGTTGTTACTTATGATAATTATTGTGATGATACGTATGCTATAAAAAGTAGTGATGATTATATTTATAAAATTTGTCATGATTATGATTACCCCTTTTCTGAACATTACTCTTTTAATATGGAAACAATTTATAGTATTCAAGTTTCTTATGATACTCCCACTATTCTAAATGAGAAGAATTTTGCTTATGTGGAGAGTAATAAAATTTCTATGCTTGTAGATCATGCTTTATGTGATGGTTATATTGTTGAATTAATTAATGATGCTACTGAAAATTATTATGAGGGAGGAACATATGCTTGTAGGAATTGCAATAATATCAAGTTTCCTCTCTATGTGTTTAAAATCTTGAAGTTATGCTTGTTTTCCTTTCCTATGCAAGTTGTTTGTTGTTCCCACAAGTTGTTTGCTCACAAAATCCCTATGGATAGGAAGTGGGTTAGACATAAATGTGCTAGTCATATTCTTCATGATGCTCTTTTTATGTTTCAATTCTTATCTTTTATGTGAGCATCATTGGAATCATCATGCCTATCTAGGGGCGTTAAACGATAGCGCTTGTTGGGAGGCAACCCAATTTTATTTTTGTTCCTGTTTAGTAATAAATAAATCATCTATCCTCTGTTATGATTGTGTTTTTATGTTTTAATTAGTGTTTGTGCCAAGTAAAGCCTTTAGGATCTTCTTGAGTGATTGTTATTTGATCTTGCTGTAAAAAACAGAAAGTATGCGCTCACGAGAATAATTTTCATTTTTTACCAGAGAGCGATAAAATACCAATTCAAACTGCATTATATCATTAAACAAATTGCCTAGGACTTCCTAATATCTCAGGAGTTTTGGAGTTACATAAGTATTCGAATCCTACTGATTACTACAGACTGTTCTGTTTTTGACAGATTCTGTTTTCTATGTGTTGTTTGCTTATTTTGATGATTCTATGAGTAGTATCGGAGGGTATGAACCATAGATAAGTTGGAATATGGTAGGTTTAACACCAATATGAATAAAAAATGAGTTCACAACAGTACCTAAGTGGTGATTTATTTTCTTATACTAACGGAGGTTACGAGTTTTCTGTTAAGTTTTGTGTTGTGAAGTTTTCAAGTTTTGGGTAAAGATTCGATGGACTATGGAATAAGGAGTGGAAAGAGCCTAAGCTTGGGGATTCCCAAGGCACCCCAAGGTAATATTCAAGGACAACCAAGATCCTAAGCTTGGGGATGGCCCGGAAGGCATCCCCTCTTTCGTCTTCGTCTATCGGTAACTTTACTTGGAGCTATACTTTTATTCACCACATGATATGTGTTTTGCTTGGAGCATCTTTTATGATTTGAGTCTTTGCTTTTTAGTTTACAACAATCATACTTGCTATACACACCTTTTGAGATAGACTCACATGATTTGAAATTTAATAGAATACTCTATGTGCTTCACTTATATCTTTTGAGCCATATAGTTTTTGCTCTAGTGCTTCACTTATACCATTTAGAGCACGGCGGTGGTTTTATTTTGTAGAAATAATTGATCTCTCATGCTTCACTTATATTATTTTGAGAGTCCTTTAGAACAACATGGAAATTTTCTTTTAGGAATAATATAGAAACTTTCATAGAAGTGCATTGAATACTATGAGAAGTTTGATACTTGATAATTGTTTTGAGATATGGAGATGGTGATATTAGAGTCATGCTAGTTGAGTAGTTGTGAATTTGAGAAATACTTGTGTTAAAGTTTGTGATTCCCGTAGCATGCACGTATGGTGAACTGTTATGTGATGAAGTCGGAGCATGATTTATTTATTGATTGTCTTCCTTATGAGTGGCGGTCGGGGACGAGCGATGGTATTTTCCTACCAATCTATCCCCCTAGGAGCATGCGCGTAATACTTTGTTTTGATAACTTGTAGATTTTTGCAACCAGTATATGAGTTCTTTATGACTAATGTTGAGTCCATGGATTATAAGCACTCTCACCTTCCACCATTGCTAGCCTCTCTAGTATCGGGCAACTTTCACCGGTACCATAAACCCACCATATACCTTCCTCAAAACAGCCACCATACCTACCTATTATGGCATTTCCATAGCCATTCCGAGATATATTGCCATGCAACTTTCCACCGTTTCGTTATTATGACACGCTTCATCATTGTCATATTGCTTGCATGATCATGTAGTTGACATCGTATTTGTGGCAAAGCCACCGTTCATAATTCTTCATACATGTCACTCATGCATCATTGCACATCCCGGTACACCGCCGGAGGCATTCACATAGAGTCATATTTTGTTCTAAGTATTGAGTTGTAATTCTTGAGTTGTAAGTAAATTAAAGTGTGATGATCATCATTATTAGAGCATTGTCCCAGTGAGGAAAGGATGATGGAGACTATGATTCCCCTACAAGTCGGGATGAGACTCCAGACGAAAAATAAAAAAAAGAAGAGAAAGAGGCAAAAAAAGAAGGCCCAAATAAAAAAAAGAGAGAAAAAAGAGAGAAGGGACAATGTTACTATCCTTTTCCACACTTGTGCTTCAAAGTAGTACCATGATCTTCACGATAGAGAGTCTCCTATGATATCACTTTCATATACTAGTGGGAATTTTTCATTATAGAACTTGGATTGTATATTCCAATGACGGGCTTCCTCAAAATGCCCTAGGTCTTCATGAGCAAGCGGGTTGGATGCACACCCACTTAGTTCTTTTGTTGAGCTTTCATACACTTATAGCTCTAGTGCATCCGTTGCATGACAATCCCTACTCACTCACATTGATATCTATTGACGGGCATCTCCATAGCCCGTTGATACGCCTAGTTGATGTGAGACTATATTCTCCTTTTTGTCTTCTCCACAACCACCCTTCTATTCCACATATAGTGCTATATCCATGGCTCACGCTCATATATTGCGTGAAGATTGCAAAAGTTTGAGAACATCAAAAGTATGAAACAATTGCTTGGCTTGTCACCGGGGTTGTGCATGATTTAAATATTTTGTGTGATGAAGATAGAGCATAGCCAGACTATATGATTTTGTAGGGATAGCTTTCTTTGGCCATGTTATTTTGAGAAGACATGATTACTTTGTTAGTATGCTTGAAGTATTATTATTTTTATGTCAATATTAAACTTTTCTCTTGAATCTTATGGATCTGAATATTCTTGCCACAATAAAGAGAATTACTTAGAGAAATATGTTAGGTAGCATTCCACATAAAAAATTCTGTTTTTATCATTTACCTACTCGAGGACGAGCAGGAATTAAGCTTGGGGATGCTGATACGTCTCCAACATATCTATAATTTTTGATTGTTCCATGCTATTATATTATCTGTTTTGGATGTTTATGGGCTTTATTATGCACTTTTATATTATTTTTGGGACTAACCTATTAACCCAGAGCCCAGTGCCAGTTTCTGTTTTTCCCTTGTTTCAGTGTTTCGCAGAAAAGGAATATCAAACGGAGTCCAAATGGAATGAAACCTTCGGGAGCGTGATTTTTGGAACGAACGTGATCCAGGAGACTTGGAGTTGAAGTCAAGGAAGCTTCGAGGTGGCCACGAGGCAGGGAGGCGCGCCCCCACCCTCGTGGGCACCTCGTGGCTCTCCCGACCGACTTCTTTCGCCTATATATATATATACCCATATACCCTAAAAACATCAGGGAGCATAATAGATCGGGAGTTCCGCCGCCAGAAGCCACCGTAGCCACCGAAAACCAATCTAGACCCGTTCCGGCACCCTGCCGGAGGGGGGAATCCCTCTCCGGTGGCCATCTTCATCATACCGGCGCTCTCCATGACGAGGAGGGAGTAGTTCTCCCTCGGGGCTGAGGGTATGTACCAGTAGCTATGTGTTTGATCTCTCTCTCTCTCATGTTCTTGAGGTGGTACGATCTTGATGTATCGTGAGCTTTGCTATTATAGTTGGATCTTATGATGTTTCTCCCCCTCTACTCTCTTGTGATGAATTGAGTTTTCCCTTTGAAGTTGTCTTATCGGATTGAGTCTTTAAGGATTTGAGAACACTTGATGTATGTCTTGCACGTGCTTATCTGTGGTGACAATGGGATATCATGTGATCCACTTGATGTATGTTTTGGTGATCAACTTGCGAGTTCCGTGACCTCGTGAACTTATGCATAGGGGTTGACACATGTTTTCGTCTTGACTCTCCGGTAGAAACTTTGGGGCACCCTTTGAAGTTCTTTGTGTTGGTTGAATAGATGAATCTGATTTTGTGTGATGCATATCGTATAATCATACCCACGGATACTTGAGGTGACATTGGAGTATCTAGGTGACATTAGGGTTTTGGTAGATTTGTATCTTAAGGTGTTATTTTAGTATGAACTCTATGATAGATCGAACAAAAAGAATAGCTTCATGTTATTTTACTACGGACTCTTGAATAGATCGATCAGAAAGGATAACTTTGAGGTGGTTTCGTACCCTACCGTAATCTCTTCGTTTGTTCTCCGCTATTAGTGACTTTGGAGTGACTCTTTGTTGCATGTTGAGGGATAGTTATATGATCCAATTATGTTATTATTGTTGAGAGAACTTACACTAGCGAAAGTATGAACCCTAGGCCTTGTTTCAGCACATTGCAATACTGTTTGTGCTCACTTTTACCATTAGTTACCTTGCTGTTTTTATATTTTCAGATTACAAAAACCTATATATATATCATCCATATTGTACTTGTATCACCATCTCTTCGCCGAACTAGTGCACCTATACAATTTATCATTGTATTGGGTGTGTCGGGGACACAAGAGACTCTTTGTTATTTGGTTGCAGGGTTGCTTGAGATAGACCATCTTCATCCTACGCCTCCCACAGATTGATAAACCTTAGGTCATCCACTTGAGGGAAATTTGCTACTGTCCTACAAACGTCTGCACTTGGAGGCCCAACAACGTCTATAATAAGGTTGTGTAGTAGACATCAGAAGGGCCTATCCATTTACTTTTATGTTGAGTAATCATCCTCTTATTAAAAAGCACCAGCTGGAGAGCACCATTGTCATTTGCATTCATTACTGTTAGTTTACATTGAGTATGACTTGACTAGATCTCTTTTACCATGAATTACAATGTCTAGTCAGTCCTTGATCTTTAAAGGTGCTCTGCACTTATGTTTTGCGGTCTTAGAAAGGGCTAGCGAGATACCATCCTGTTATGTCATATCATGATTGTTTTGAGAAAGTGTTTTCATCTGAGATTTATTATTAGTGCTCGCTAGTTGGTTATGCCATTGATATGAGTAAACATGAGACCTAAATGTTATTGTGAATATAGTTGGTTCATAATCTTTGCTGAAAACTTGAATGCTGGCTTTACATATTTACAACAACAAGAGCAAACAGAGTTTGTAAAAGTTTTTCTTTATCACTTTCAGTTTGTCAACTGAATTGCTTGAGGACAAGCAAAGGTTTAAGCTTGGGGGAGTTGATACGTCTCCGTCGTATCTACTTTTCCGAACACTTTGCCCTTGTTTTGGACTCTAACTTGCATGATTTGAATGGAACCAACCCGAACTGACACTGTTTTCAGCAGAATTGCCATGGTGTTATTTTTGTGCAGAAATAAAAGTTCTCGGAATGACCTAAAAATCAACGGAAAATTATTTTGGAATATATAAAAAAATACTGGAAGAAGAATCCACGTCAGGGGGGCCTCCACCTGTCCATGAGGGTGGGGGGCGCGCCCTACCCCCTGGGCGCGCCCCCTGCCTCGTGGGCCCCCTGACGCTCCACCGACCTCAACCCTGACTCCATACATTCACTTTAGGGGAGAAAAAACCCAGAGAGAAGGATTCATCGCGTTTTACGATACGGAGCCGCCACCAAGCCCTAAACTCTCTCGGGAGGGCTGATCTGGAGTTCGTTCGGAGCTCTGGAGAGGGCAATCCGTCGCCATCGTCATCATCAACCTTCCTCCATCACCAATTTCATGATGCTCACCGCCGTGCGTGAGTAATTCCATCATAGGTTTGCTAGACGGTGATGGGTTGGATGAGATTTATCATGTAATTGAGTTAGTTTTGTTAGGGTTTGATCCTCTGAGATTGATGTTGCTATGACTTTGCTATGCTTAATGCTTGTCACTAGGGCCCGAGTGCCATGAGTTTAGATCTGAACCTATTATGTTTTCTTCAATATATGGGAGTTCTTGATACTATCTTGCAAGTCTATAGTCACCTACTATGTGTTATGATCCAGCAACCCCGAAGTGACAATAATCGGGACCACTCCCGTTGATGACCGTAGTTTGAATAGTTCATGTATTCACTATGTGTTAATGATTTGGTCCGGTACTCTATTAAAAGGAGGCCTTAATATCCCTTAGTTTCCGCTAAGACCCGCATGGGAGGGTAGTACAAAGATGTCATGTGCAAGTTCTTTTCCATAAGCACGTATGACTATATTCAGAATACATGCCTACATTACATTGATGAATTGGAGCTAGTTCTGTGTCACCCTATGTTATGACTGTTACATGATGAACCGCATCCGGCATAATTATCCATCACCGATCCATTGCCTACGAGCTTTCCATATATTGTTCTTCGTTTATTTACTTTTCTGTTGCTATTGTTACAATCACTACAAAACCCCAAAATATTACTTTTGCTATCGTTACCACTACTATCATATTACTTTGCTACTAAATACCTTGCTTTAGATATTAAGTTTCCAGGTGTGGTTGAATTGACAACTCAGCTGCTAATACTTGAGAATATTCTTTGGCTCCCCTTGTGTCGAATCAATAAATTTGGGTTGAATACTCTACCCTCGAAAATTGTTGCGATCCCCTATACATGTGGGTTATCACTTATGTGCATCTAGGCCAGATATTATGCTTAGTGTTTGCATGTGTGCCCATTTTCAAGCTACACCGAAGGAATCACACCATAAGGCTGTGAAGGATATTCTTCGATATCCCAAGGGCTCGGCTTTTGATCTCATTGGATATTCAGATTCTGACTATGCTGGTGATCGTGTGGACCGCAAGTCAACATCAGGTACATGCCATTTCCTCGGACGATCCTTGGTCTGTTGGTCTGTGAAGAAATAGAACTGCGTATCACTTTCTACTGCTGAAGCCGAGTACATTGCTGCTGGTTCGTGCTGTGCTCAATTGCTATGGATGAAGCAAACTCTCAAGGACTACGGCATCAATGTGAAGAATGTGCCACTCTATTATGATAATGAGAGTGCCATCAATATTGCTCATAACCCAGTTCAGCACTCGAAGACAAAGCACATTCAGATTCATCATCATTTTCTTCGTGATCATGTGTTGAAGGGCGATATCTCCATCGAGCATGTGAAGACTGAAGAACAGCTAGCCGATATCTTCACAAAGCACTTGGATGAGAAGAGATTTAGCAAGTTGCAGTGTGAGCTAAATATCTTAGAATCTTCGAATGTCCTTTGAAAAGGACATACATCCTAACACTTATGCAAATTGATGACTTAGATGTGCAACACACGAAGTAACATTTTTCTTCAATCAATGAAGACTAACCCTCTAAGCATGAAGAAAATAATGAAGAATTTGATTCTCAGAGCCCTACAACAATTGTACGCGGCGTCTGAAATTAGCATTCTTATACGGTGGGTCACGCCACCAATAAAAGTTGAAAATCTTCAAATTTGAGTTTTTATTTAGTCTGAAATTCCTTAGTTGATTTCTTCAACATTGCAATGTTTTTACTCTCCCCGTCGTTTTTCTTCATTGTCTATACATATTATATATGAGTTTATGTCCACTACAACATTCACTTATAGCTATTTCTTCAAGTTGATCTTTCTGCTAAGTGAATGTGATCGGACCCTTCCCCCTCTATGCTATACTCAACCCAGTCTGTTCACAAATTCTTCATGTGCGTTCTATCTGAAACCTGTTCAAAATTTTCACTATGTCCTTGTCAGCTGAAGAATTTGCAAACGAAATTTTAAAATATTCTAATCTGAATTTTCGGTTGTTGCCGCCTAAACCGTTCCACATCCCACGATAATACTTATCTATTCACCCACGATCTCCACCTCTCTGTACGTGGGTGACACATGTCACAAGGATGAGAAGGGTCAGGGACACATGTCTCCAACGTATCTATAATTTTTGATTGTTCAATGCTATTATATTATCTGTTTTGGATGTTTATGGGCTTTATTAAGCACTTTTATATTATTTTTGGGACTAACCTATTAACCCAGAGCTCAGTGCCAGTTTCTGTTTTTCCCTTGTTTCAGTGTTTCGCAGAAAAGGAATATCAAACGGAGTCCAAACGGAATGAAACCTTCGGGAGCGTGATTTTTGGAATGAACGTGATCCAGGAGACTTGGAGTTGAAGTCAAGGAAGCTTCGAGGTGGCCACGAGGCAGGAAGGCGCGCCTGCCCCCTGGGCGCGCCCCCAACCTCGTGGGCCCCTTGTGGCTCCCCTGACCGACTTCTTTCGCCTATATATGTCCATATACCCTAAAAACTTCGGAGAGTAGAATAAATCGGGAGTTCCGCCGCCAGAAGCCTCCGTAGCCACCGAAAATCAATCTAGGCCCGTTCTGGCACCCTGCCGGAGTGGGGAATCCCTCTCCGGTGGCCATCTTGATCATCCGGGCGCTCTCCATGACGAGGAGGGAGTAGTTCCCCCTCGGGGCTGGGGGTATGTACCAGTAGCTATGTGTTTGATCTCTCTCTCTCTCTCTCATGTTCTTTAGGTGGTACGATCTTGATGTATCATGAGCTTTGCTATTATAGTTGGATCTTATGATGTTTCTCCCCCTCTACTCTCTTGTGATGAATTGAGTTTTCCCTTTGAAGTTATCTTATCGGATTGAGTCTTTAAGGATTTGAGAACACTAGATGTATGTCTTGCATGTGCTTATCTGTGGCGACAATGGGATATCACGTGATCCACTTGATGTATGTTTTGGTGATCAACTTGCGAGTTCCGTGACCTCGTGAACTTATGCATAGGGGTTGGCACACGTTTTCGTCTTGACTCTCCAGTAGAAACTTCGGGGCACTCTTTGAAGTTCTTTGTGTTGGTTGAATAGATGAATCTGAGATTGTGTGATGCATATCGTATAATCATACCCACGGTTACTTGAGGTGACATTGGAGTATCTAGGTGACATTAGGGTTTGGGTTGATTTGTGTCTTAAGGTGTTATTCTAGTACGAACTCTATGATAGATTGAACGGGAAGAATAGCTTAGTGTTATTTTACTACGGACTCTTGAATAGATCGATCAGAAAGATTAACTTTGAGGTGGTTTCGTACCCTACAATAATCTATTCGTTTGTTCTCCGCTATTAGTGACTTTGGAGTGACTCTTTGTTGCATGTTGAGGGATAGTTATATGATCCAATTATGTTATTATTGTTGAGAGAACTTGCACTAGTGAAAGTATGAACCCTATGCCTTGTTTCAACGCATTGCAATACCGTAATCGCTCACTTTTATCATTAGTTACCTTGCTGTTTTTATATTTTCATATTACAAAAACCTTTATCTACCATCCATATTGTACTTGTATCACCATCTCTTCACCGAACTAGTGCACCTATACAATTTACCATTGTATTGGGTGTGTTGGGGACACAAGAGACTCTTTGTTATTTGGTTGTAGGGTTGTTTGAGAGAGACCATCTTCATCCTATGCCTCCCACGGATTGATAAACCTTAGGTCATCCACTTGAGGGAAATTTGCTACTATCCTACAAACCTCTGCACTTGGAGGCCCAACAACGTCTACAAGAAGAAGGTTGTGTAGTAGACATCAAGCTCTTTTCTCGCGCCGTTGCCGGGGAGGTGAGTGCTTGAAGGTATATCTTTAGATCTTGCAATTGAATCTTTTAGTTTCTTGTTTTATCACTAGTTTAGTTTATAAAAGAAAACTACAAAAAAAGGAATTAAGGGTACCTCATATGCTTCATCTTTTTAATATCTTTCATGAAAATAAGGATTCCGATAATTGTGCTCAAGTGCTAGAAGAAGAAGTCTATAAAATTTTTGGCACTAAATCTTTGAATGATGAGCATGATTGCAATGTTGTTAGTATGAATTCCTTGAATATCCATGATGCTAATGATATGCAAAGCCGCAATCTTGGGGAAGCTATGTTTGATGCAGATGATATTTTTCGTCCCCCAAGTTTTGATGAGCAATTTTATTATGATGATAGCATGCCTCCTACTTATGATGATTATATTGATGAAAGTGGGTTTGGAAGAGTGTCAACTTTAGGAAGTAATGATCCCACTATTTTGGAGGGTGTTGAATCTTATTGTGATAATTATGAAAGTGGATTTGGTGAGGTTATGACTTTACTTAGTGATGAATCCACTATTTCAGAAGAGGTTCCAATTGATTATGTGAACAAAGTTGCTATCTATGATGATTATTGTGATGACTTGTATGCTATTAAGAATAATGATAACCATGAAACTTGTTATCATGATTTTAGTTTTCAATTGGATTATGCCTCACATGGTAATTATTTTGTTGAGTTTACTCCCACTATTATTCATGAGAAGAAATTTGCTTATGTGGAGAGTAATAAAAATTCTATGCTTGTAGATCATGAAAAGAATGATTTATGTGATGGTTATATTGTTGAATTCATTCATGATGCTACTGAAAATTATTATGAGGGAAGAATATATGCTTGTAGGAATTGCAATAGTATCAAGTTTCCTCTCTATGTGCTTAAAGTTTTAAAGTTATGCTTGTTTTGCCTTCCTATGCTAGTTGATTATTGTTCCCATAAGTTGTTTGCTCACAAAATCCCTATGCATATGAAGTGGGTTAGACTTAAATGTTCTAGTCATATTATTCATGATGCTCTCTTTATGTTTCAATTCTTATCTTTTATGTGAGCATCATTGAAATCATCATGCCTAGCTAGGGGCGTTAAACGATAGCGCTTGTTGGGAGGCAACCCAATTTTATTTTTGCTCCTTGCTCTTAGTTCCTGTTTAGTAATAAATTAATCATCTATCCTCTGTTATTATTGTGTTTTTATGTTTTAATTAGTGTTTGTGCCAAGTAAAGCCTTTAGGATCTTCTTGGGTGATTGTTATTTGATCTTGCTGTAAAAAACAGAAAGTATGCGCTCACGAGAATAATTTTCATTTTTTACCAGAGAGCGATAAAATACCAATTCAAACTGCAGTATATCATTAAACAAATTTCCTAGGACTTCCTAATACCTCAGGAGTTTTTGAGTTACATAAGTATTCGAATCCTACTGATTACTACAGACTGTTCTGTTTTTGATAGATTCTGTTTTCTATGTGTTGTTTGCTTATTTTGATGAATCTATGAGTGGTATCGGAGGGTATGAACCATAGATAAGTTGGAATACAGTAGATATTACACCAATATGAATTTAGAACGAGTTCACAACAGTACCTAAGTGGTGATTTATTTTCTTATACTAACGGAGCTTACGAGTTTTCTGTTAAGTTTTGTGTTGTGAAGTTTTCAAGTTTTGGGTGAAGATTCGATGGACTATGGAATAGGGAGTGGAAAGAGCCTAAGCTTGGGGATGCCCAAGGCACCTCAAGGCAATATTCAAGGACAACCAAGAGCCTAAGCTTGGGGATGCCCCGGAAGGCATGCCCTCTTTCGTCTTCGTTCATAGGTAACTTTACTTGGAGCTATATTTTTATTCCCCACATGATATGTGTTTTGCTTGGAGCGTAAATTTATTTTGTTAGGATTTGCTTGCTGTTATTTATAACAATGTTTTGCATCTTTTATTTCAATAAAATTGGCATTGATAGCCTTTACTATGCCTATTTTACAAGTCCACATGTTGCTGTTTGAAAACAGAAAGTTTACCGCTGTTGCAAAAATTCCCTAGAAAAGTCAGAATGTGATAAAATGTTGAAACCTTTTGCATAATAAGCTATGACAAATTTACTACAGTGGGAATTTTCTTTCATAATTTTTGGAGTTAGGAAAGTATGGATCTTGCTGCACTCTTTACAGACTGTCCTGTTTTGGCAGATTGCTGTTATGTTTGCATTGTTTGCATATGTTTGCTTCTTTAATGATTCTATTTGAGGATAGGACTATTAAATATGCAAAGGTATTTAGTATGTAATGTTGAATAATAATTTTAGTGATTTGCTACAGTAGAGTATGATAAGGTTTTTGCATTGGTTTATACTAACTTATCTCACGAGTCCTTGTTGAGTTTTGTGTGGATGAAGCTTTTTGAGATATAGGGAGACCGTGATATGAGAGGAATTAAGGAGACACAAAAGCTCAAGCTTGGGGATTCCCAAGGCATCCCACCTTTCTTCTTCAACAACTATCGGTTAGTTTCAGTTGATCCTAAGTTTTTGCTTCTTCACATGATGTTTGCCATTCTTAGAATGTCATTTTACTTTGTTTTTCTTGCTGTTTGAATAAAATATCAAGATCTGAAATTATTAAATGGGAGAGTATTCACATAGTTACATAATTATTCAACTACTCATTGATCTTCACTTATATCTTTTGGAGCAGTTTGTCATTTGCTCTAGTGCTTCACTTATATCTTTTAGAGCACGGTGGTGGTTTTATTCTATAGAAATAATTGATCTCTCATGCTTCACTTATATTATTTTGAGAGTCCTTTAGAGAAGCATGGTAATTTGCTTTTAATTTAATAAAAACTTTCATATAAGTGCATTGAATACTAAGAGAAGTTTGATGCTTGATAATTGTTTTGAGATATGAAGATAGTGATATCAGAGTTGTGCTAGTTGAGTAATTGTGAATTTGAGAAATACTTGTGTTGAAGTTTGCAAGTCCCGTAGCATGCACGTATGGTGACCGTTATGTAACAAATTTGAAACATGAGGTGTTATTTGATTGTCTTCCTTATGAGTGGCGGTCGGGGACGATCGATGGTCTTTTCCTACCAATCCATCCCCCTAGGAGCATGCGCGTAATGCTTGGTTTTTGATGACTTGTAGATTTTTGCAATAAGTATGTGAGTTCTTTATGACTAGTGTTGAGTCCATGGATTATACGCACTCTCACCCTTCCATCATTGCTATCCTCTTCAGTACCATGCATTGCCCTTTCTCACCTTTGAGAGTTGGTGCAAACTTCGCCGGTGCATCCAAACCCCGTGATATGGTACGCTCTATCACACATAAACCTCCTTATATCTTCCTCAAAACAGCCACCATACCTACCTATTATGGCATTTCCATAGCCATTCCGAGATATATTGCCATGCAACTTTCCACCGTTCCATTTATTATGACACACTTCATCATTGTCATATTGCCTTGCATGATCATGTAGTTGACATCGTATTTGTGGCAAAGCCACCATGCATAATTTATCATACATGTCACTCTTGATTCATTGCCCATCCCGGTACACCGCCGGAGGCATTCATATAGAGTCATATCTTGTTCTAGTATCGAGTTGTAATCATTGAGTTGTAAATAAATAGAAGTGTGATGATCATCATTAATAGAGCATTGTCCCAAAAAAAGAGAAAGGCCAAATAAAAAAGGGAAGGCCCAAAAAAAGAAAAAGAAGAAGAAAAAAAGAAAATAAAAGGGGCAATGCTACTATCCTTTTTCCACACTTGTGCTTCAAAGTAGCACCATGATCTTTATGATAGAGAGTCTCTTGTTTTGTCACTTTCATATACTAGTGGGAATTTTTCGTTATAGAACTTGGCTTGTATATTCCAACAATGGGCCTCCTCATGTGCCCTAGGTCTTCGTGAGCAAGCAAGTTGGATGCACACCCACTTAGTTTCTTTTGTTGAGCTTTAATACATTTATAGATCTAGTGCATCTGTTGCATGGCAATCCCTACTACTTGCATTGACATCAATTGATGGGCATCTCCCTAGCCCATTGATTAGCCACGTCGATGTGAGACTTTCTCCTTTTTGTCTTCTCCACATAACCCCCTCATTATATTCTATTCCACCCATAGTGCTATATCCATGGCTCATGCTCATGTATTGTGTGAAAGTTGAAAAAAGTTTGAGATTACTAAAGTATGAAACAATTGCTTGGCTTGTCATCGGGGTTGTGCATGATGAGAGCATTCTTGTGTGACGAAAATGGAGCGTGAACAAACTATATGATTTTGTAGGGATGAACTTTCTTTGGCCATGTTATTTTGAGAAGACATGATTGCTTAGTTAGTATGCTTGAAGTATTATTTTTTTATGTCAATATTAAACTTTTTTCTTGAATCTTATGGATCTGAACATTCATCCCACAATAAAGAAGATTACATTTATGATTATGTTAGGTAGCATTCCACATCAAAAATTCTGCTTTTATCATTTACCTACTCGAGGACGAACAGGAATTAAGCTTGGGGATGCTTGATATGTCTCCAATGTATCTATAATTTTTGATTGTTCCATGCTATTATATTATCTATTTTGGATGTTTATGGGCTTTATTAAACACTTTTATATTATTTTTGGGACTAACCTATTAACCCAGAGCCCAGTGCCACTTTCTGTTTTTCCCTTGTTTCAGTGTTTCGCAGAAAAGGAATATCAAACGGAGTCCAAACGGAATGAAACCTCCGGGAGCGTGATTTTTGGAACGAACATGATCTAGGGGACTTTGAGTTGAAGTCAAGGAAGCTTTGAGGTGTCCACGAGACAGGGAGGCACGCCTGCCCCCCTGGGCGCGCCCCCACCCTCGTGGGCCCCTCGTGGCTCCCCTGACCGACTTCTTTCGCCTATATATGTCCATATACCCTAAAAACTTCGGAGAGCATAATAGATCGGGAGTTCTGCCGCCAGAAGCCTCCATAGCCATCGAAAACCAATCTAGACCCATTCTGGCACCCTGCCGGAGGGGGGAATCCCTCTCTAGTGGCCATCTTCATCATCCCGGCGCTCTCCATGACAAGGAGGGAGTAGTTCCCCCTCAGGGCTGAGGGTATGTACCAGATGCTATGTGTTTGATCTCTCTCTCTCTCTCGTGTTCTTGAGGTGGTACGATCTTGATGTATCGCGAGCTTTGCTATTATAGTTGGAGCTTATGATGTTTCTCCCCCTCTACTCTCTTGTGATGAATTGATTTTTCTCTTTGAAGTTATCTTATCTGATTGAGTCTTTAAGGATTTGAGAACACTTGATGTATGTCTTGCATGTGCTTATCTATGGTGACAATGGGATATCACGTGATCCACTTGATGTATGTTTTGGTGATCAACTTGCGAGTTCCGTGACCTCGTGAACTTATGCATAGGGGTTGGCACACGTTTTCGTCTTGACTCTCTGGTAGAAACTTTGGGGCACTCTTTGAAGTTCCTTGTGTTGGTTGAATAGATGAATCTGAGATTGTGTGATGCATATCGTATAATCATACCCACAGATACTTGAGGTGACATTGGAGTATCTAGGTGACATTAGGGTTTGGGTTGATTTTGTGTCTTAAGGTGTTATTCTAGTACGAACTCTATGATAGATTGAACGGAAAGAATAGCTTCGTATTATTTTACTACGGACTCTTGAATAGATCAATCAGAAAGATTAACTTTGAGGTGGTTTCGTACCCTACAATAATCTCTTCGTTTATTCTCCGCTATTAGTGACTTTGGAGTGACTCTTTGTTGCATGTTGAGGGATAGTTATATGATCCAATTATGTTATTATTGTTGAGAGAACTTGCACTAGTGAAAGTATGAACCCCAGGCCTTGTATCAATGCATTGCAATACTGTTTACGCTCACATTTATCATTAGTTACCTTGCTGTTTTTATATTTTCAGATTACAAAAACCTTTATCTAGCATCCATATTGTACTTGTATCACCATCTCTTCGCCGAACTAGTGCATTTATACAATTTACCATTGTATTGGGTGTGTTGGGGACACAAGAGACTCTTTGTTATTTGGTTGCAGGGTTGTTTGAGAGAGACCATCTTCATCCTATGCCTCCCACGGATTGATAAACCTTAGGTGATCCACTTGAGGGAAATTTGCTACTGTCCTACAAACCTCTACACCTGGAGGCCCAACAACGTCTACAAGAAGAAGGTTGTGTCGTAGACATCACGCGAGACGGATGAGCATGAAGATTTGGACGACACTGCGGGAGGCCCTACTTCAACAACCGACCCCAACAATGCTGGCGCTCCTCCATCGACTCAGTGATGATATTCTTCAGGGGCGTTAGTGTGGGAGCCCTGGACTAAGGGGTCCTCGTGCGTCCGGCCTGTTATCCATGGGCCGTACAGATGGGCTATGAAGACATGAAGGCCGAAGACTGCACCTGTGTCCGGATTGGACTCTCCTTGGCGTGGAAGGCAAGTTTGGCGAACCGACTATGAAGATTCCTTCTTATGTAACTGACTCTATGTAACTCTAGATTCCCTCCCCGGTGTCTATATAAACCGGAGGGGTTAGTCCGGAAAGGATATATTCATTACCATAGTCATACAGGCTAGGCTTATAGGGTTTAGCCATTAGGATCTCGTGGTAGATCAACTCTTGTAATACTCATATTCATCAAGATCAATCAAGCAAGAAGTAGGGTGTTACCTCCATAGAGAGGGCCCGAACCTGGGTAAACATCGTGTCCCCCGTCCCCTGTTACCATCAATCCTAGACGCACAGTTCGGGACCCCCTACCCAAGATCTGTCGATTTTGACACTGAAAGGATCGATATGGTTGACTAGAGGGGGGGGGTGAATAGGCAACTAACAATTTTTAGCTTTTCTTTAACAATTTAAACTTTGCATCAAAGTAGGTTGTCTAGATATGCAACTAGGTGAGCAACCTATATGATGCAACAAGGATAGGAACACAGGCAAGCAAGATATATGAAACAAATAAGCTTGCACAAGTAAAGGCACGAGATAACCAAGAGTGGAGACGGTGGAGACGAGGATGTGTTGTCGAAGTTCCTTCCCTTTGAGAGGAAGTACGTCTCCGTTGGAGCGGTGTGGAGGCACAATTCTCCCCTAGAAGACACTAGGGCCACCGTATTCTCCTCACGCCCTCACACAATGCGAGATGCCGTGATTCCACTATTGGTGCCCTTGGAGGCGGCGACCGAGCCTTTACAAACTAGGTTGGGGCAATCTCCACAACTCAATTGGAGGCTCCCAACGACACCACGAAGCTTCACCACAATGGACTATGGCTTCGCGGTGACCTCAACCGTCTAGGATGCTCAAACACCCAAGAGTAACAAGATCCGCAAGGGATTAGTGGGGGGAATCAAATATCTCTTGGTGGAAGTGTAGATCGAGGCCTTCTCAACCACTCCCGAGCAAATCAATAAGTTTGGTCGGCTAGGGAGGGAGATCGGGCGAAAATGGACCTTAGAGCAATAATGGAGCTTGGGGGTGGAAGAGATAAGTCAACGGGGAAGAAGGGGACCCCTTATATAGTGTGGGAAAAGGATCCAACCGTTACCCACCAACCAGCCCGCGGCCAGCGGTACTACCGCAAGGGCGCGCGGTACTACTGCTTGCAACCAAGCGGTACTACCGCACGGCTGTGCGGTACTACCGTACCGACCCACGGTACTGCCGCAACCCCAGCAACAGAAAAGATAAATAGACGCGCAGGAGCTGGGGGCGGTACTACCACGCCCCCCATGCGGTACTACCGCAAGGCAAACACCCCAGCCAGGGGGAAGGGAACTTCCGCGCCTACTTCCGCAAAGAAACGGAAGTAGCAAAAACCCGACATAGTAGTACTGCCGAGGGGCGGTACTACTGCCTGACTGCATAGCGCGATACTACCGCTCGGCGAAAGCGGTACTACCGCGGTAGGTGCGGATGTGAAAAAATTACATCCGCCCCTACTACCGCAAAGGGGCGGCACTAGCCTGGTGGGCAGCGGTAGTGCAGCTCCAGGGGAGTGGTACTACCGTGGGCACCTGCGGTACTACCGCGCCACCGCGAGGTACTACCGCGGATGCCTACGGTACTACCGTTTTCCTGGGAGCAGTACTACCGCGACCAACCACAGCAGCCGGACAAGGGAGGCAAGAAAACGGAGGAAGCTCCAAGGAAAAAGGAGGGGACAAGAAGGAGACGTGTACGTGATGATTCCACCCAAACCTTTCCAACTCGGACCCCCTCTTAATAGTACGGCTTTCCTACGACTCAAATCCACCAAAAAGAAACATAGAAAAGACGCCGTCTTCATCAGTCTTCGAGGGGCACCCAATCGTCTTGTGTCTAGCAATGAAGTGTCTGGAATACTCAAGGCACACAATTAGTCTGCAAATGCATTGTCATCAATCACCAAAACACTTAGGGATAAATATGCCCTTACAATCTCCCCCTTTTTGGTGGATTGATGACAATACGGGATTTGCACAAGGAAAATAAAATTAAGTAAATGCAAACCCCTCCTCTCTAGAATATAGACGGGCTCCCTCTAGATGTGTGCCACCTAGATGAGTGCTTTGGACTGCACGGCACACAAATACTAGGATCCAAGCTCCCCCTATATTATAGAGACAAGGCATATCTATCACTAGACAAGATAGCACACACATAAGTTAACTACGATAGATAAAGTGCATATGTCTTACACCATATGAGGAAAGGTCTCGAAAGCACAAACCAAACAAGAGAAAACAAGCACAAACGAGGTCCAAAAGACAAAGCAAATAAACGCACCAAGCACGACACAACGCAAATCCCTACACTCTCTCCCCCTTTGGCATCGAGATGCCCAAAAGGCAGAGAGGACACCTACACACACAGGGTGGCTCAGGCAGAGAAGTCGTCCCACTGCTCCTCGTGCTCCTCGCCAGACTCAGCGGCGGGGATAGTCTCCTGAAGTCATCCTCTGAACTGGTCCACTTGTATCCCTGTTTTGACATCCAGGCAGCCTCAGGTGTGATGACATCCTTAGACCCGCCAGACACATCCTCTCCAAAGAGCCTCATAACCTTCTTGTCACGGCGGCGACTCTCCTTGTCTGCCACGTGAGCCCTGTACTGTCCCTTTGCCTGCATGCAGAAGAGAGTCTTCATCCTGTCCTTTAGCTTCTTGGCCCATGACGGCTCAGAGGAAGGAGTGGTGGACCTAGCAGCACGGTCCTCAGCAACATTCTCAGCAGCAGCCGCCTCCTCACTAGCAGCCCTCCTAGCAGAAGAGGCCTCAACACGGGTAGTGGTGTTGGCCTAGTTGGGCTTGACGCGGAGGCTGATGGACTCATGGTGAATCCAGTCTGGAGCAAGGAACTCATCACCTGGGTACATCTTCTCCCAAGTGGTGGAGAGCAGCAGAAACATGTATGGTCCATAGATAGGTACCTTGCGAGTGAACACCACAAACCGAAGCTCACACCACATGATGTGTGAGACATCAAGTGGCCGAGTCTGAGAAGAACGTGCCTCTGCACATAGGAGCAACATGTCCACTAGATATGCATGGACCTTGTCCTTGTTGCCAATGCGTGGGAACAGAGTGTTGCGGAAGATGCGATGCATGATATCCAGAAAGGAGTTTAACACCCAAGTTGACTTGCCATTGGGGAGCACCTTCTCAACAAGGAAAGGCTGAAGCAGGTTCTTGTTGGCAGACTCAGAGTTGCATGGGGGCGAACACCAACAGGGGTGTGAAGCCCGTCATCAGGAATGTGCCGCAGATCCATGAACTCTTTCCATGTAGCAGACAACTGACGGCCATTGGTCATCCAGGTCATCCTCCGCTCCTCCCCGGGATGAAAGTACACCGAGGCAAAGAACTGACAGATGAGCTCAGGGTCATAGTCATGGTGAAAAGAGATCACCGGCTCAATAGCAAACTGCTCCACCAAGCCAGAGCCTCTCCAAAATAGTCACGAAACTTGTCCTTCCACATGTGATGCATGTCTATCCACTTGACCTCCACGAAGGTATTCTGCTTGCTCTTGATCACATCCAGATGGATGAGAACCTGTTGCTTGTTCCAGAACATCTCAGTGCCTCTGAGCACAGCCCGAGGAGTCACATAGGGATCGATCCTCCGGCGTTCGACATACCCAGAGACAGAAATCTCGTCCATGCCCTTAGCAGGTTCCTTTTGCTTGCTGGCAGTGGTCTTGACATTGCGCTTGGGGGCATTGGAGCCCTCTGGGGCTTCATCTTGGGGGTTGCGCAGACGCTTGGAGCCAGTGTCACGACTGGGATTGGAACGGCGAGAGCCACCACCTGAGACACAAAAATGCAAAACACCCACAACAGCCAAGAGGGATTAATGCAAAGACCACAACAAAGCAAGAGAAACAAGCAGAAAGCACACATGATAAATGCCTAGAGAGAGATTTGATCCCTACGGTAGTACTGCCAAGTGCTGCGAAGCTAAGATAGTAGTACCGCTCTTAGACGCAGTAGTACCGTGCAAGGTCACGGTAGTACCAGGTCTAGGAGCGGTAGTACGACCTTAGCACCTCGGCTAGCGCAGTAGTACCGCGTCTGTTGAGCGGTAGTACCGCACGAGCTAGCACGGTAGTACCGCACCTGACGGGCGGTAGTACTGCACATCAGACACGGTAGTACCGCACCGCGTCAGATCTGAACAGGTTCAAATCTGAGAAAAGCCCGCAAAACCACGGCGGTACTACGGTTGGACAAAGCTACCACAAGCCAGCATATCAAGTATGATTCCTACGCATCACGACTCTCCTACATCCTACTCTTGCATAGATTTGGCCTAAAATCTCAAGAACAACAAGTTTCTCCCCAAAAACCTAGAAGCAAGAGAACAGCCAAGAAAAAGAGGGATTTGGGGAAAAAACCTTGGTCCATGGCAAGAGGAAGTGGTGGGGAACGATCCCACCGGCCGGAATCCGAGGAGAGTGGCCGGAGACGGAGATCTGGCGAGGACCTCCAGCGCCGTTCTTGAGCGAGAGAGAGAGAGAGACGTGGGGAGAGAGACAAATGAATGGGTATGGGGAGTTGGAACTCCCCTGCCCGAGTCATAACCCCCACACTCCCTCGATGGCGCGGTAGTACCGTGCCCCAACGCGGTAGTACCGCCCGGTACGGTACTTCCGAAGTACCGCACCTGAGCGGTACTACCGTGCTGTGGCACGGTAGTACCGTGCCTCCCAAAGCGCTAGTACCGCGGCCAGCCGCGGTAGTACCATGAGCTCAAGAAGATGCACGTTTCGAGCACACGAAAAACTGGGTCTTTGCACAAACACTCCGAGCCAACACGACACCACAAGACCACGCAACACACAAAGCCAGAAAGGCACACAAAAAACGAAACAACCACGAGACACCACCTCTCCAAAGAGAGGGCGGTGGCCGTAGCCACCTATGTTTGAGTCAATTGGTATGGCACCACAAAGAATTATCCTTGGGTCCATGACCAAAACTCGTCTTTGAAGCACAAGTACCATCAAACATTGCTAATGTGAAAGACTTGATCGATTTATGCATAATGGGGGGAGGGAGAGTTCATTGAGAGAACATCACTCCCCCTATGTCTATGCCTACATCTAAACAGGACAACACGTTGAGTATGGTGGGGTGTGCAAGGGTTCAAGCAACATTGCTCGAATCAATGATATTTAGCTCATGCCTTAACTCGCGAAATCTTGCTTCATCCAAGGGCTTCGTGAAGATATCTGCAAGGTTATCATGAGTGTTGACATAGTTGAGCTCGATCTCTCCTCGCCTAATGTGATCCCGGATGAAGTGATACCGAATCTCAATATGCTTTGTCTTGAAGTGTTGCACCGGATTGAGAGAGATCTTGATGGCACTTTCATTGTCACACCAAAGAGGCACTTTGTCACAAATGACACCGTAATCCTTTAAAGTTTTCCCCATCCATAAGAGTTGTGCACAACAACTACCGACCGCCACATACTCCGCTTTGGTGGATGAGAGAGACACACAACTTTGCTTTTTGTAAGACCAACTTACCAAAGAACAACCAAGAAATTGGCACCCTCTGGAAGTGGACTTCCTATCCACTTTGTCTCCCGCCCAATCAGAATCCGAATACCCTACAAGCTTGAAGTTTGCTCCTCTTGGGTACCATAGGCCAAAGTTTGGGGTATGAGCCAAATATCGAAAGATTCGTTTGACCACCACATAGTGACTTTCCTTAGGCGCGGCTTGAAAACATGCACAAATTCCCACACTCAACATGATATCCGGTCTAGATGCACAAAGGTAAAGCAAGGAACCTATCATGGAGCGATATACCTTTTGATCCACCGCTTTACCATTGGGATCTATGTCGAGTTGGCACTTGGTGGGCATGGGAGTGGAAGCCGGCTTGACATCACTTAGCTTGAATCTTTTGAGCATGTCTTGAGTATATTTGGCTTGATTGATGAAGGTTCCTTCTCTTCTTTGCTTCACTTCGAACCCTAGAAAGAACTTCAACTCTCCCATGGAAGACATCTTGAACTTTGAGGTCATGAGAGCAGCAAATTCCTCATTGAAAGCTTTGTTAGGGGAACCAAAGATAATATCATCAACATATAATTGGCACACAAACAACTCCCCTTTGACCTTCTTAGTAAAAAGAGTGGGGTCGATTAGCCCAACTTTGAAACCACGGTCTTGTAACAACTCGGTAAGGTGGTCATACCACGCATGTGGGGCTTGTTTAAGGCCATAGAGTGCCTTATCGAGTTGATACACATGATCGGGAAAGTAGGGATCCTCGAACCCGGGGGGTTGCTTGACATAAACCAATTCATTAATGGGACCATTAAGAAAAGCACTCTTCACATCCATTTGTTATAAATTAAAGTTATGATGAGAAGCATAGGAAATCAACATGCGAATAGATTCAAGACGAGCAATGGGAGCAAAGGTTTCACCGTAGTCGATACCCTCGACTTGGGAGTAGCCTTGTGCTACCAAACGAGCCTTGTTGCGAATGATAATCCCATGGGCATCTTGCTTGTTCTTAAATATCCACTTGGTTCCGATGACATTGTGGTTCCCCGTCGGTCTTGGCACCAATCTCCACACTTTGTTGCGCTCGAAGTTGTTGAGTTCTTCATGCATGGCATTGAGCCAATCTGGATCTTCTAGCGCCTCATAGACCTTGTGGGGTTCCACACAAGAGACAAACGCGTGATGCTCACAATAATTTGCTAATTGTCTACGAGTGCTTACCCCCTTTCGTAAGCTTCCAAGCACATTCGTCATGAGATGATCCTTGGTGGAGAGCTTGGAAGCAACCTTGGTGACACGACGCTCTAATTCCTCCTCGGGGGTGAGACGAGGAGTGGTCACTTGATCATCTTGAGCGTTGTCTTGAGCTTGTTCTTGTTCTTGAACTCGCTCGGAGGAGAGAACTTGACCTTGGGCATCACTTGATGTGTCAACACCGTCTTGAGCGTGATCTTGCCCTTGGTCATGTTCTTGAGGATAAGGGCCTTCATGTTGTTCTTCGGAAGTGTGTGGGCCTTGGGTTGGTGATGGCTCCGCTTGAGTGGAGCTTTGTCCTTCTCCTTCGGCCACAAGGGGTTCCTCAATGGGTAGGATAAATCCAACACACATTCTTCTTATGGCTTGGGGAGGAATTTCATCACCTACATCACAAGTGCCACTTTGCTCCACTTGGGAGCCGTTATTCTCATCAAACTCCACGTTACACGTCTCCTCAATAAGTCTCGTGGATTTATTGAGGACACGGTAAGCATGAGAGTTTGTAGCATAACCAACAAATATGCCCTCATAAGCTCTAGCCTCAAATTTAGACAACCAAACACCTTTCTTGAGAATGAAACACTTACACCCGAACACCCGGAAGTACTTGAGGTTGGGCTTGTTACCGGTGAGTATCTCATATGGAGTCTTGTTCAAGCCCTTGCGGAGGTAGAGCCGATTGGATGCATGACACGCGGTGTTGATGGCTTCGGCCCAATAGTTGTACAGAGACTTGAACTCCGCCATCATGGTCCTTGCCGCATCCATCAACGTCTGGTTCTTCCTCTCCGCAACACCGTTTTGTTGAGGGGTGTAAGGTGCGTAATGTTGATGCTTGATCCCCTCATCACTAAGAAACTCATCCAAGGTGTAGTTCTTGAACTCGGTGCCGTTGTCACTTCTTATTGTCAAGATCTTTGCATTGTATTGACGTTGTGCTTCATTTGCAAAGTCAATGACGGTTTGTTGGGTCTCACTCTTCCTCTTGAAGAAATACACCCACGTGTACTAGTCATCCACAATCACCAAGCAATACTTCCTACCTCCAAGACTATCGAAGGATGGAGGCCCAAAGAGATCCATGTGAAGGAGCTCCAAAGGCCTCTTTGAATAAATGATAGTCGTGGGAGGGTGAGCCTTCTCATGTAGCTTTCCTTCGATACACGCACTGCAAGCACGATCTTTAGCAAAACTAACATTCGTTAGTCCACGGACATGGTCCCCCTTGAGGAGACTTTGCAAAGATCTCATATTTACGTGGGCTAAACGGCGATGCCAAAGCCATCCCACATCAACTTTAGCCATAAGGCACGTCGTGGTCTTAGTGGGTCGCTCCGAAAAGTTAATCACATATAGACCGTACACGACATGCCCAACAAAGGCTACTTTAAGAGTCTTGCTCCACAAGAGGGCCACGGTATCGATATCAAAGAAAGTGGCAAAGCCCATGATTGCAAGTTGACGAACGGAAAGTAAATTGTATGCAAGGGACTCAACAAGCATGACCTTCTCGATCGTGAGATCATGAGAGATGACCACCTTGCCAAGTCCCAATACCTTAGAAGATGAGGCGTCACCCCACTCGACATTGGTGGGCATAGATGGAACCTTGTGCACGTCCACCACCAAGTCCTTGCTTCCGGTCATATGATTTGTAGCTCCGCTATCGAGCAACCATGATCCCCCACCGGAAGCAAACACCTACAAGAGATCAATGCTTGGTTTTAGGTACCCATTTTGTAATGGGTCCTTTGATGTTAGTAACAAGGGTCTTTGGAACCCAAATAGACCATTCAATGTATTCATGAAGAGAACCAACAAATTTGGCATAAACATGCCCATCACTAGCACGGCATAACACATAAGAAGTATTAAAATCGCCGGCTTTGATGGGAGGGGTGGCATTGCCCTTCTTGACATTGCCGCCCTTTGCAATGTTCTTCTTCTTCTCCTCGGAGGCACTCTCTCCCTCCTTTACAAAGGTTTGCATGAGAGGAGGAGGTCGTTTGGTCTTGTCATTCTTCTTCTTGTTCTTGGAGTCGGGCACGTACCCAACCCCTTCCTTGGCCACAAATCCCTTTTGGTTGATAAAGAGATCGTTGAGGTTCTTCTTGCCTTGTATGCAAGTCGCAAGACCTCTCTCAAGTTGCCCCTTTAGCTTAGCGTTCTCCTCAACGAGATGGACATGCTCACAACACGGGTTAGTAGCATTTGCATTATCAATTAACATCATACGAGGGAAAGTGGCTTTTTCCTTGGTTATCTTTACTTGAAGTTGATCATGCGACTCTTTGAGGCTAGCATGAGCACCCTTCAAGACATTGTGAGCCTTGTCAAGTAGATCAAACTCCTCTTTGAGTCTAGCAAAATCAACCTCAAGTTCGGCCTTCTCGGGGTTTAGCACATGAGAAACAATGAAGACATGATCATAATCTTTCTTTAACTTAGCATGATCAACGTTGTGTGACTCCTCAAGAGCCAAACGAAGACCACGCTCTTCCTCAAGAGCATTGGAAAGATCCGAAATCTCATCGGCATAGTCACGACTATGCCCTTCTATCTTAGTGATGGTGTTTTCGTGAGCCTCGATCATGTCATTGGCTTCACCAAGTTCTTCCAAGAGAGCAACAAAGTGCTTCTTGGATTTTCCCTTGAGTTTGCCCATAAAGGCCTCAAACTCATTAGCCTCCACATTAGCTTCCTCAAGTTCATTAATGCTATCCGTCGGAGAAGGATGATTAATGATGGTAGTTTTGATGTTGGAGGTTACCTTGTTGGTGGCTTTAGCCATGAGGCACTTGGCGGTGATGCTCTCATTGGGTGAGTCGAAGAGAGACACCCGTGGAGTCGTTGCAATGGCAACGGAGGCCATGGCAACCGACTCATCACTTTCATCATCGTCATCATCCTCATTGTACTCTTCTTGTACCACCCATGCCTTGGGAGGAGTCTTCTTGGTGAAGTTGCTCTTGTTGGGGAACGACTTGGCCTTGTCCTTTCGGATGAGCTTGCCACCATTGTCTTCCCTCTTCTCATACGGGCACTCCGCAACAAAATGACTCACGTTGCCACAATTGTAGCAAGTCCTTACACGTTGCTTGCTCTTCGTGCCACTTGAGTTGTTTTTGCTAAAGTTTGGCCTCGAGTTTTTCTTGCTCCAAAATTGCCTTGAAGCAAGTGCCATGTGTTCATGATACGCATACTTCGTATCTTCGGGGTTGCTCTCCTCTTCTTCCTCTTCTTATTCTTCAACGGTGAGCTTGGCCTTCAATGCAAGGTTAGGCTTATTTGCCCTTTGAGAACGAAGCACTGCATTATCGGCGGTCTTGTCTGAAATGTTCACGGCCACAAACTCATCCAACACTTCGCTTGAGGTCAAAGTGTGGAAGTCCGGTATTTGACGAATGACGGAGGACATGGCCTTGTGATAGGGCATCATTGCCTTGAGGAATTTGCGCTTGATCCAATTGTCATCCGTGTCCTTGCTCCCGTGATCTCGTAGTGAGACCGCGAGTTTGGTTACTCTCCGATAAAGCTCACGAGGTTCTTCATCTTCTTTCATTGCAAACTCATCGGCCTCATCTTGCACCACTTCATAGTTGGAGCGTTGAATGCTTGCGCTTCCCCGGTAGAGAGAAACAACACAATGCCATGCATCTTTGGCCAAGGCGAAGGGACGAAGATGAGGTAGGTCTTCGGGTGGAATTGCATCTTGAATGATGAAGAGAGCATTCTCATTGAATTAATTGTCCGCGGCTTCTCGAGGAGTGAAGTTGCTTGGATCATGCGGATAGAAACCTTCTTCAATGATTCTCCAAAAGTTAGTGTTCACATGATTTAAATGACGTTTAAAGCGGTAAACCCAAGAATCAAAGTCCTCATTTTTCACAATCTTAGGGGGAGGACCGGCATGATTCAAATGAGTGGAAGGAACCGGTCCACCATAAACAAGTGGTGGTTCCACATGGGCAAAGATGTCGGTGCCATTCTTACCACTAGAAGAAGGAGCCTTTTCACTACTAGCTTCCCCCTTGTCGGGGATAGCATCTGTCACCTTGTCGGCGGGGTCACCCACTTTCAATGATGCGGTGGATAGTTTAAGCCCCTCAAGAAATTTAGTAAACATGCTTTCAACTTCGGTCGCCATGGAGGTTTTCAATGTCTCCAAGGCCACATTGAACTCCTCACAAGAGACCGAGGTTCCCCCATCGCCCGTAGACGAGGTCGGATTCACACGGAGTGTTCCTCCACACCGTCTACGGTATCAACCATACTCTTTGGACGGTATAGTCCTTAATAAAGAGACGAGGCTCTGATACCGATTGAAAGGATCGATATGGTTGACTAGAGGGGGGGGGGTGAATAGGCAACTAAAATTTTTTAGCTTTTCTTTAACAATTTAAACTTTGCATCAAAGTAGGTTGTCTAGATATGCAACTAGGTGAGCAACCTATATGATGCAACAAGGATAGGAACGCAAGCAAGCAAGATATATGAAACAAATAAGCTTGCACAAGTAAAGGCACGAGATAACCAAGAGTGGAGATGGTGGAGACGAGGATGTGTTGCCGAAGTTCCTTCCCTTTGAGAGGAAGTATGTCTCCGTTGTAGCGGTGTGGAGGCACAATGCTCCCCAAGAAGCCACTAGGGCCACCGTATTCTCCTCACGCCCTCACACAATGCGAGACGCCGTGATTCCACTATTGGTGCCCTTGGAGGCGGCGACCGAGCCTTTACAAACTAGGTTGGGGCAATCTCCACAACTCAATTGGAGGCTCCCAACGACACCACGAAGCTTCACCACAATGGACTATGGCTTCACGGTGACCTCAACCGTCTAGGATGCTCAAACACCCAAGAGTAATAAGATCCGCAAGGGATTAGTGGGGGGAATCAAATATCTCTTGGTGGAAGTGTAGATCGAGGCCTTCTCAACCACTCCCGAGCAAATCAACAAGTTTGGTCGGCTAGGAAGGGAGATCGGGCGAAAATGGAGCTTAGAGCAATAATGGAGCTTGGGGGTGGAAGAGATAAGTCAACGGGGAAGAAGGGGACCCCTTATATAGTGTGGGAAAAGGATCCAACCGTTACCCACCAACCAGCCCGCGGCCAGCGGTACTACCGCAAGGGCGCGCGGTACTACTGCTTGCAACCAAGCGGTACTACCGCATGGCCGTGCGGTACTACCGTACCGACCCACGGTACTGCCGCAACTCGAGCAACAGAAAAGATAAATAGACGCGCAGGAGCTGGGGGCGGTACTTCCGCACTCGCGGTACTACCGCGCCCCCATGCGGTACTACCGCAAGGCAAACACCCCAGCCAGGGGGAAGGGAACTTCCGTGACTACTTCCGCAAAGAAACAGAAGTAGCAAAAACCCGACACAGTAGTACTGCCGAGGGACGGTACTACTGCCTGACTGCATAGCGCGGTACTACCGCTCGGCGAAAGCGGTACTACCGCGGTAGGTGCGGATGTAAAAAAATTACATCCGCCCCTACTACCGCAAAGGGGCGGCACTAGCCTGGTGGGCAGCAGTAGTGCGGCTCCAGGGGAGCGGTACTACCGCGCCACCGTGCGGTACTACCGCGGATGCCTACGGTACTACCGTTTTCCTGGGAGCAGTACTACCGCGACCAACCACAGCAGCCAGACAAGGGAGGCAAGAAAACGGAGGAAGCTCCAAGGAAAAAGGAGGGGACAAGAGGGAGACGTGTACGTGATGATTCCACCCAAACCTTTCCAACGCGGACCCCCTCTTAATAGTACGGCTTTCCTACGACTCAAATCCACCAAAAAGAAACGTAGGAAAGACACCGTCTTCATCAGTCTTCGAGGGGCACCCAGTCGTCTTGTGCCTAGCAATGAAGTGTCTGGAATACTCAAGGCACACGATTAGTCCGCAAATGCGTTGTCATCAATCACCAAAACACTTAGGGATAAATATGCCCTTACAGACACCGACATTGGTGCTTTCACTGAGAGTTCCACTGTGCCGTCAACGAAAGGCTCGATGGCTCGCCCTGTCCTTAAAGACAACATCACCTCCGGGGGAGCTCTGGTCCCAGGCCAAACCCTCTAGCTGGGTGGCTTTACTATGATCGCCCGTTCGGCCGATGAGCCGACGATGACCTCTTGGGCCATCGAAAACCCCCTTCGCATCAACTCCGAGCACTCCAAGCAGATGGATTCGATGGAGTTTTCGTCTTGGAATGAACTCCTAGATCGCATCGCCGCTTTGGGAATAGCCACAGACTACGATCGGATCGGGCCTAAAACAGATCAAGGAGAAATCGAGACCCTACCGGTCACCCACCAGATTGCGGTAGTCGTGGAGCAGGACGGCGAGTCTTCTTCTATACCAAAGACGGACTATGTTCGGATCACCGATCAGGAAGAGCCGGATACTCACCTGTGAAAGGATGCGACCAGCCCTCCGAACATAGCATCGGACGGCAGTCCTAAACAATCAGAAGATATTCTGGAACCCGGACTGTTAAGTCCAGAAGGTCGTCAGACTCCGGATAATCGATCAGGTAGGGGTTCAATTTAATTCCACCCACCCACCCGGACGTAGATGCTCTCATGAGCATAAAACAACAGCCTCAGGAAACAGTCCACCACTTCTGGGCCAGATTCCTCCTTGTCAAAGACAAGGTAAAAGATTGCCGTGATGAGGACGCAATATCAGGTTCTGCAACAATTGCACGGACAAAGGAATCCTCAACACCATCAATCGCCGCTGCATGCTGAAATTCGCTGACTTAGCAACCATCGTACAAAAGTACAGCGCGATGGAGAGCACCTGGAAAACTTAGGCAGCTCACTGGGAACCGTCAGTCCCAACTCAACTCTCCCTACAGGCGAAAAGGACGCACCCTCGTGGCACGCCCAGTCCAACAGTCAAGAAACACAAAACCGCTATGCGGCACGGCACCATTCTGATGGGGTGGCTTGATAGCCCATGCAAAATACATACAACACCAGATACCGTGGCAACCCACAGCCTTAGAGCATGTTGGATACTATGACAGGTAGCCAAGAGTGGCGAGGAAATCCTTATCAAGGACGACCCAGAACGAGATCCCCCAGAGGACGAATTGACGGTCTTTGAGACATTCGCTTCAAACAACAAGCGCAAAAGGGTGCTTCGCGAGCTCACCGAAGTCTGCCAAATTACTAAAACAAACCCCTGGAACGACACGGCTATAACATTTAACGCCGGTGACGAACCAAAGTACATAACAGTATGAGCGCCAGCCGCGTTAGTCCTCAGTCCCATCGTGGACGGGTTTCGACTTACCAAGGTCCTCATGGACGGCGGCAGCGGACTAAACCTCATTTATGAGGACACACTCCATAAAATGGAAATAGACAGGAGCTGCATCAAGCAAAGTAACACAACCTTTCGAGGAATTATTCCCAGTCGGGAGGCGTGGTGCGCGGGCAAAATCACACTTGACATAGTATTCGGCATGCCGGAGAACTATCGGTCCGAAGAAATAACTTTCCAAGTGGCCCCTTTCAGCAGTGGATATCACACCCTGTTGGGCCGGGATGCTTTTACACGCTTTCGGGCCATAGCCCATTACGGGTATATGAAGCTCAAAATGCCCGGACCAAACGGTATAATCACTCTCGTCAGTGATCCGGAGATAGCACTCCGCGCTGAAAACAAAACCGCATCCCTGGCCCTGGAGGCGCTATCCGAAGCCCTCGCGGCCGAAGAATTAACCGCACTACACTCCACGGTGGACATGGACGACGTGATCCTCGACAAACGCCCTAAATCCAAATCCTTCAAACCAGCAGAAGAAATAGTCAAATTCCAGGTCCACCCAACGGACCGCAAGAAGACATCATCTATCGGAGCTCAACTGAACCCAACAGTTGACACCGCACTACGAGAATTCCTGCGCAAAAACTGGGACATATTCGCCTGGCACCCTTCAGATATGCCAGGGATCCCAAGCGAGCTGGCAGAACATAGGCTCAATATATTAAAGGGATTTAAACCAGTTAAGAAAACACTGCGGCGCTTTTCCGAACCCAAGCGACAAGCCATGGGGGAGGAGCTGGCCAAACTCATCAATGCCGAATTCATTAGAGAAATCAAACATCCGGACTGGCTGGCAAACCTGGTGATGGTACCAAAGAAGGACAAATCCTGGCACTTGTGTGTCGATTTCAAAGACCTCAACAAGGCTTTCCCTAAGGATCCCTTCCCCTCCCCTGCATTGATCAAATCATCGACGCCACCGCATGACACGACTCACTGTGTTTCCTTGAGGCATATTCCGGATACCATCAAATCAAAATGAAGGAGTCTGATTAAGCCGCAACACCATTTATCACCCCATATGGGCCATTCTGCTTCAACACCATGCCCTTTGGGCTCAAGAACGCCGGCGCCACATACCAACGCATGATTCAAACATGCCCGGTGAAACAGATTGGCAAAATGGTAGAAGCTTACGTCGATGACGTCGTCATCAAAACTAGGCACGTTGAAACACTCACAGACGACTCATGTCTTACATTCGACAACCTCCGAGCGTATGACATTAAGCTCAACCCGGAAAAGTGTGTCTTCGGCGTCCCCGCTGGAAAACTGCTGGGCTTCATCGTTTCCATTAGAGGAATCGAAGCAAATCCAGCTAAAATCCGAGCTCTGTCATAGTTGGCTACACCAACAGACCTCAAACAGGTCCAAAAGCTAGCTGGATGCGTAGCAGCGCTAAGCCGCTTTATCTCCAAATTAGGAGAAAAGGCACTACCACTCTATCACCTCTTACGGCGCACTGATAACTTCGAATGGACAGACGCGGCGACTGCCGGACTGGAGGAAATAAAGGCCCTCCTAGCAAGCAACCCAATCCTGGCCGCACCAAACACCGGCGAGCCCATGTTGTTATACATATCAGCAACACATCAGGTGGTGAGCGTCGTGCTCGTCGTCGAACGAGAACAGGACGGACACAAATTTCCGCTCCAAAAACTAGTATACTATGTATCAACTGTCCTCACACCGTGCAAATCCCGGTACCCCCACTACCAAAAGATAGCATACGCGGTCTTCATGGCATCCCGCAAGCTACGACACTACTTCCAGGAGTGTTCAATCACGGTGGCTTCTGAGGTCCCACTCAATGACATAATAAACAACCGCGATGCCACGAGACGAATCACCAAATGGGCCATAGAGCTACTTCCATTCGACATAACTTTCAAGCCACGACGAGCCATCAAATCCCAAGTAGTGGCCGACTTCATCGCCGAATGGACAGAGGCCGAACTCCCCAAAGAGTACGACACATATTCCAATTGGGTTATGTATTTTGACGGCTCCAAAATGTTGGCAGGGCTGGGAGTGGGAGTCGTGTTAACATCCCCCACTGGAGACGTCGTCCAGTATGTACTCCAGATATTATACACAGACTCTAACAACACAGCCGAATACGAGGCCCTACTGCATGGTCTTCGGATGGCCGTATCCATGGGCATACAACGCCTGGAGGTGCGCGGGGACTCAAACCTCGCCATATCTCAAATAAACGGCCACTTTGACGCCAAAGATCCAAAGATGGCAGCTTATCATAATGATGTATTAAAAATGTCGGCTCGCTTTGAGGGGCTTGAATTTCATCATGTCGCCCAAGAAAGTAACCAAGCGGCGGACGTCCTTGCTCGCATCGGCACTAAGCGTGACCCCGTCCCACCCAACATCTTCCTGGAAAGGCTTTTCAAGCCATTTGTGGTGTGGCAAGGGGAGAGCAGCAACAATAGTCCAGATCCAAATACAACTCCAAATCCCGAACACACCGATAGTATCGGGGGCTCAACCACCGAAGTAACACCGTCGTCCCATCTCATTATGGCAGTAATTGCTCCATGAACGGAACCTTTCTTGGCCTACATTAATAGGAAGGAGCTCCCCAAAGACCAGAATGAGGCTCACCGCATTGTCCGATGCTCGAAGGCCTACAAGGTTCACGACAGAGAGCTCTACAAGAAAAGTACCACCGGAGTACTTCAAAGATGTATCTCCGAAGAAGAGGGGCGGCAGCTTCTAGCGGAAATTCACGCCGGTCTCGGTGGACACCATGCCGCAGCTCGGGCTCTTGTTAGCAAGGCCTTCCGTACTGGGTTTTATTGGTCAACAGCCCGAGCAGACGCACAGGACCTCGTCCAACGCTGCTTCGGATGCCAACTCTTTGCCAACCAAAGCCACATGCCCCCAACTGCCTTACAGACTATCCCCATCACTTGGCCTTTCGCGGTCTGGGGACCGGATATGGTTGGACCCCTTAAAGGGGGGAGCCACTAGAAAAAATATCTGCTGGTTATGGTGGACAAATTCACTAAGTGGATAGAGGCTAAACCGGTCAAAACGGCTGAGTCCGGCCCGGTGATAGACTTCATATCCGGTGTTGTGCACCATTATGGTGTCCCACACAGCATCATCACTGACAATGGCTCTAATTTCACGGCCAACAAGGTAAAAACCTGGTGTACTAATCTGGGTATTAAACTCAATTACGCCTCCGTCTACCACCCACAAACCAATGGTCAAGTCGAACGAGCCAACAGTCTTATTATGAGCGGCATTAAGCCCAGACTAGTGCGGTCTTTGAAAGAATCAGACAAGCACTGGGTTGAGGAGCTCGACTCCGTACTCTGGGGGCTGTGGACCACGCCAAACCATACTACCAGATACACACCTTTCTTCATGGTGTATGGCGCAGAGGATGTATTGCCCTGCGATATTATTCACGACTCACCTCGAGTGCGTATGTACGAAGAGAGAGAAGCCGAGCTTGATCGGCAGGACAACCTAGATGCCCTGGAGGAGGAACGCGATGTCGCAAAAGCCCGTTCAGCATTTTACCAACAACAGGCTCGAAGATATCAAAGCGGAGAAGTACGGGCCAAGACTTACAACGTTGGCGAACTCGTTTTGCGCCTGCTGGAGAAGAAAAATGACAAACTCAAGCCCAAATGGGAGGGTCCCATCATAATTGATGAAGTTATCACCGGAGGAGCATACCGTCTTCGCGATTCATCAGACAATCGCCTCGAGCCGAACCCCTGGAACACGGCCAGACTCCGAAGATTCTATGCCTACCGCCAAACCCCTTGTTCGTCTCCTCCTCCCCTGTAGTTTCCATTATTTTTCTCTCTTTTCCGATTACTTTCTTCTTTCTCGCTTTAACGCTTTGGCACGGCTAGACTGCACACCATTGACACATACATCTCTAAATATGTACGTCACTTGTACCTGGGGGCTTCTTGGACAGAGGTTCTTGTCATTCCTTGAGCATTAAGCTCCTCACATATGAGTTTTTCCATATGTACCTTTTCTTTGCCACTATATGCATCGATATGACTTAAGTTTTGGCCAAGCTGGGTTGCCTGGCTCCTGTGCTTATGCCCTACGTTCCCGTTAGTTCGGCTAGGGCATAAAGGGAGCACCTCTGCGATTGTTACTGCTGGGTCGTCCGGATGTGTACCTCAGACTGGGTGAAGCCGAAAGCTAGCGTTCTTAAGGGAATATTCGGTCAGTGAATTAAAGATGTTTTCTAAACTCACTCCATTGTGCACCCCCATAAGTTATACAAATTGTGGTGCTCGCATCACAATTCGGACATGTACATTAAATGCATGCACACCCAGGGAAAGGAACCCTTGACGGAACTATTCTCTCTGGATGATGTTTCTTACGATACCAATGTAATATAACATAGCTAGCCGGATACAACTTGTCTGTTCAAGCAACTATGACCCCTACGCCTAGTTTTCCAGGCATACCTTGGCCTATTCAGCCGTGACGGTATTCGGAAACACTCCGCACCTTCGGGTCCAGAGGTTGAAGCGAAAAGGTATGCCATGACAAATGATATACAATTCAGCTAAAGTTCTACATAATGAGGAAAGTACACAGTCACTTCGACTCGAACACTTCCTCCTCTACACCTTCCAACAGGCAGTCTAACTTACAATCCTGTTGGGAATATTTGGCGGCCACCTCTACTTGGTCATATACTAAACTAACGGGAATTTCTTCCCCATTTGACCCTAATGGTCCAACCCAAGCCATGTGATTTGGATCCTGCTTGGTATATCATATTTTCACCATGGCCCAGGCCTCTCGTGCGCCCTCTCGGCAGGCCGATATCTTCCATAGTCGGATACGCCGCCGCGCTCCCTTGAACAGCTCTACAAGCTCCTCCATACTTCCTGGAGGGGAGGCGGAGGGCCATAAGGCCTTGGCAACGCTCCGCATGGCCAGCCAGACATGTTCGTGCACTTGCTACAGTCTTTGCAGCAGATCACTCGATAATCTGGACACCTCCTCTTTAGGACGGCCTGTCAATATACCTACAAACATGACTATATCAGTCCCATTTATCTCTGAACTACTTTAAAAATAGTTCGGACACATACTGAATATGCCGCCCCGCAGCTTCTTGCTCTCCTTCACGGAATCGGCTAGCTGGGCTCGAACATCTTTCAATTCTTCACCCAATGTAGTGTTGGAATCCTGTAGCTTGTTTTTCTCGTCTCTGACGCGAGTCAGCACATGCTCGCCTATGGCGTGTTGCCTTTTCGCCTCTTTTTCTCCCTCTTGGGCGATCTTCAACTTCTCTTCAAGTTGATCAGACGACCCTACTATGCGATCAGCAGTAGAATTAGCACAGTTGGTATATAATTATTGTTCCTCGGTAGAGGGGAACACTACCAGAAGACGACTTCTTGACGTTTTCCAGTTCGGCAGTAGCAATATTTAGCTGCGACCAGCACTGCTCCAGCTCCTGGGATAGCAAGCAATTCTTCTCTGTAAGGACCTGGTCGTACAACGATCCTTAAATCAGTTGTGCCAACTGCTTTCAGTCTCGGGGGCTACGGGTACATGGTTATCCTTTTTTGACAAAGAAAACTTACCTGCATTTCTGTCAGATATTGCTTCATGGCTCTTCTAAGCCCATCTCGAGCAGCTCAGATGTATGCGTCGCCCAAGCTAAAGGCATTAAAAGCCTCCTCCGAGAACTTGGGGTCTCGCAAGACAGCCCTGCAGTGCCGATGGTTCATGGCGCTCTCTACCTCCGAGTTGGTGACGGACATATTTTCCGAACCCTCGGCCGAAGGGTAGTCCAGCACTGTTCCTGCACCAGCCCTAGTCTCCCCGATTGGATCTAAATCCTGGTTGTTGGGAACACCACCGACCGGATCCGCTGACACAGTTCGGCGAACCTTCTACCTGTAACCAAACAAACACACAAGTCACAGTCGGATGTGACTACTGAAAAGCATGTTTATCCGTACCTCCTCGATGAAGGCTTGGCTGTGTCTCCACCCGCCTTCCTCTTCGAAGGCTTGCCCGTTGCGGGAGCCGATCTCTTTGAAATCGCTGAACGTCTCCCCTGTGAAGCACGATACAGTGCGGTGGGTGAGGCAGAATAAGAGCACTCTTTTAGAGAATGTGTTTCTTAATTATTTACATGTGAAGCAGGAAGAAGGCTAGGGTAGTCGGCGGTGATGGCCACTTCTGTGCCGTCATAGCTTGTCTGGTAAAACACTCCCCCCGCAAGCACCACGAATATCTCCGGATCCTCTTCAAACCCAGGATCTAGCTCCTAATTGTGGATCTCCAACTATGGGGCGGGACTATGAAGTCCTTCGGTGACCTTCCGCCAGTGCTGTCATAACAAACAGGCTTGAAATTTATCAAAAGTAATCCGGAACGGGAATGAGTTGAATAGAGGGGTCAAAGCTTACCCAACTGGGAGGATGGAACTAGGTGTGGGTTATATGGAACTAGGTGTACTGGGAAGTTTAGTCCCACCCCAGAAGTGGAAGAGGAGTTGGACCTCCTTATAAGGGTTTCTCTTCTACATGCTATTGGAGCTTGAGAAGAGAAGAGGCCCTCGCGCACTCCTCCTCCGCCGCCCGCCTCGCCACGCCACGCCTCGTCACGACGCGCCACGGGCTGCGGGATTGAGCCGAGCCGAGCTCACACCTACGCGCTTATTTTTTCCAGTCACTAACCGAGTGTTCTCTGATAGATGGGCCACGATCTAAGACGTCGAATCGTGGGCTATCACGGACTCGGACGTGGGTCGAGCCCATGTCTCTCCACGCGGCTGCGCCTATATAAGTGTGCGGTGTCTCCTAACCCTAGCCGCCACGAACAGATCACATCTGCTCCCACACGCACGCCCACCGTCATTCCCTTGCTGCTGCTACCGCCGGTGACTCCATGCCATCCGCCACGTACACAGTCGACGGGAGAGCAGTTCTCCGAAACCACGCCCTTCTGGTTCCTGTACGGGGTGAGGGGCGAATAGGTTTTTGGGCAGCGATTAGCCGACAATAAGGACGCCACTGCCGCCACCAAATCCGCGGCCTCTACATGGCGTACTGGAGGGTATAACTCGTTTATCCCGCTCCAACTGTTTTCTGTTTTAGCCATGCTAGCGTTATACGTAGATCTTTCTGCAATTAGCGTAGTATGTGCTAGGTTGACTTAATATCAGTATGCGTTTATTTGTGTCAATGCCATGCTAGTGATCTACTCATGGATTAATTCAATCGATAAATTGCCTATTTACTCAACAATCCAAAAACCTATTATGTGTAGGAATTTTTCGGCAAGTGGCTTTGCCGCTGCACTGAAACTGGATAAGTTTACCGGTTCGTATTTTAAGTGTTGGCAGACTAAGACCACTTTATGGCTCACGGCTATGAACGTGTTCTGGGTCACCGGTGTCTCCACAGGAACGATTGCTCCTGACAGGAGAAGGCGTTCAAGGAGGCAACCGTTGTGTTCCTCAGAGCAGTTCTTAGCATGATCGGAGATAAACTGGTCGACGCATATTTACATGTGCATGTCGCCAAGGACTTGTGGGAGGCGCTCGAATCTAAGTTCAGCGCCGCCGATGCCGAGAGCGAGATGTATATTATAGAGCAGTTCCGCCTTTGTTGGAAAAGGTTATGAGAGCGTTTATCCAAGGCATGGTGGGGGAGGCTATATTGACGGCATGTCATGTCCTGAATAAAGTTCCAACAAAGGATAATGAGATCACTCCCTATGATAAATGGGCAAAGAAAAGGACAACACTCTCGTACTTGCGTACTTGGGGCTGTTTGGCGAAACTCAATGTGCCGATCCCCAAAAAGCGTAAGCTTGGACCGAAGACTATGGACCGCGTTAATTTGGGCTACGCTAAGAACCACGTTGGCTATAGATTTCTAGTAGTGAAATCTGAGGTACCTGACCAGAAGGTCGGCACAATTATGGAGTCTAAGGATGCTACATTCTTCGAGGATATTTTTCCTATGAGAGATATGCAAAGTACTTCTAGACAAAAATCTGAGGAGACTCATGAACCTGCCATCCCTAGGAATATTATGAACAAACACATGATGGAAATCCCGAGGAAGATGACGAGGAAATCCTTTGTAGGGGCAAGAGACAAAGGACTGCAAAGACCTTTGGTGTTGATTTCTTCGTGTACCTCGTGGATGATACTCCTACTTCTATTTCAGAAGCGTATGCCTCACTAGAAGCTGACTACTGGAAGGATGCGGTCCGTAGCGAGATGGATTCCATCATGGCTAACGGGACATGGGAGATCACTGAGCGTCCCTATGGTTGCAAACCATTGGGATGTAAGTGGGTGTTCAAAAAGAAGCTTAGGCCCGATGGTACGATTGAAAAGTACAAGGCTAGGCTTGTGGCCAAGGGTTATGGCTAGAAAGAAGAGGAAGATTTCTTCGATACTTATTCACCTATGGCTAGACTGATCACCACTGGAGTATTACTCTCGTTGGCGGCCTCGCATGATCTTCTCGTCCACTAGATGGATGTTAAGACGGCTTTTCTGAATGGAGAGCTAAATGAGGAAATCTATGTGCAACAGCCAGATAGCTTTGTGATAGATGGTCAGGAAAGAAAGGTGTGTAGGTTGCTGAAATCTTTATATGGCTTGAAGCAAGCACCTAAGCAATGGCATGATAAGTTTAATACAACTCTGACATCTGTTGGTTTCGTTGTTAATGAGGCTGACAAATGTGTATACTATCGCCATGGTGGGGGCGAAGGAGTTATACTATGCTTGTATGTTGATGACATACTGATATTCGGAACCAACCTCAAAGTCATTGAGGAGGTCAAGTCGTTTCTGTCTCAGAACTTTGAGATGAAAGACCTTGGTGTGGCTGATGTTATCTTGAACATCAAGCTACTGAGAGATAACGAGGGTGGGATTACACTTCTGCAATCCCACTATGTTGAGAAGGTGTTGAGTCGTTTTGGATATTCGGACTGCACACCATCTCAAACACCATATAATCCTTGTGTGTTGATTCGAAAGTCCAAAGGCACGGCTATAGATCAATTGAGATACTCTCAAATCATTGGTTCACTGATGTACCTAGCGAGTGCAACGAGGCCTGACATCGCGTTTGCTGTGAGCAAACTGAGCCGGTTTGTTTCCAAATCGGGTGATGTACATTGGCATGCTGTTGAAAGAGTTATGCGCTATCTGGAAGGTACTATGAACTATGGACTTGACTATACCGGATACCCGTCGGTACTTGAAGGGTATAGTGATGCAAATTGGATCTCTGATGCTGATGAGATGAAGACCACAACTGGGTATATGTTTACTCTTGGAGGTGGCGCCGTTTCCTGGAAGTCTTGCAAGCAAACGATCTTAATGAGATCGACAATGGAAGCAGAATTAATAGCATTAGACACATCTGGTGTCGAAGCAGGATGGCTTCGAGATCTTTTGACGGACTTGCAATTGGTTGATAAACCGGTTCCGGCTATCCTTATGAACTGCAATAATCAGACTGTCATCACCAAGGTGAAAAGTTCAAAGGACAACATGAAGTCCAACAAACACATAGGAATGAGATTAAAGGCTGTCAGAAAATTAAGAAACTCCAGAGTGATAGCGTTGGAGTATGTCCATACAGCTAAGAATCTGGCAGATCCCTTTACGAAAGGGCTATCACGTGTAGTGATAGATAATGCATCGAGGGAGATGGGTATGAGACCCACATGAGTTGCCATGGTAGTAACCCAACCTATGTGATCGGAGATCCCGTGAATTAGGACCTGGGAAAACAAGCCAGTGGTGAACTGAGGAGAGTAACTATACTAACCCACTCTGTTGGAGATGCAATACTTCAATACTGTATGGTAGGATGACTACTGTCTTAATGTGTTCCGAAGCTTATATAAGCAAGATGCTATCCTACAGAGCGATCTTTGGAGGAACACACCTATATGAGCTCGACTGCTGGTCACAGTCTATGAGATTGGGGTGATCTCTAGTAAGCTCATGAATAGGCCAGGAGTGTGACTTATATGCTCCACCCGAGGGGTCAGCCTTCGGCAGCCTAGTACTAGTAAGACATATGGTGAAACTTCTTTATGCCAAACTAACAATTCAAGGAATAGTCCATTGTTCAGTTGTGAAGGAGTGTAACTACTTGCTCTAGGTGAAGCTCAGCCTTAGCAGGTCTTCACTGAAACACTGGTATATCGAAATAGTAATTGGAACAGAGGACACAATGGGCCCTCGAGATCTGGTTGGGGATTGCTAAAAGTTGAGATGGGCTCTAGGCCCATATAGCAAATTCTGAAAAATCTCTAAGGGCCCATGTGGGATATATGGCACTAGGTGTAGTGGGAAGTTTAGTCCCACCCCAGAAGTGGAAGAGGAGTTGGACCTCCTTATAAGGGTTTCTCTTCTACATGATATTGGAGCTTGAGAAGAGAAGAGGCCCTCGCGCACTCCTCCTCCGCCGCCCGCCTCGCCATGCCACGCCTCGTCACGACGCGCCGCGGGTTGCGGGATTGAGCCGAGCCGAGCTCACACTTACGCGCTTATTTTTGCCAGTCACTAATGGAGAGTTCTCTGACAGCTGGGCCACGATCTGAGAGGTCGGATCATGGGCTGTCACGGACTCGGACGTGGGTCGAGCCCACGTCTCTCCACGTGGCTGCACCTATATAAGTGTGTGGTGTCTCCTAACCCTAGCCGCCACGAACAGATCACATCTGCTCCCACACGCACGCCCACCGTCGTTCCCTTGCTGCAGCTGCCGCCGGTGACTCCATCCCGTCCTCCGCGTACACGGCCGACGGGAGAGCAGGTCTCCGAAACCACGCCCTTCTGGTTCCTGTACGGGGTGAGGGGCGAATAGGTTTTTGGGCAGCGATTAGCCGACAAGAAGGACGCTGCTGCCGCCACCAAAGCCGCGGCCTCTACATGGCCTACTGGAGGGTATAACTCGTTTATCCCGCTCCTACTGTTTTCTGTTTTAGCCATGCAAGCGTTATACGTAGATCCTTCTGTAATTAGCATAGTATGTGCTAGCTTGACTGAATATCAGTATGCGTTTATTTGTGTCAATGCCATGCTAGTGATTTACTCATGGATTAATTCAATCGAGAAATTGCCTATCTACTCAACAATCCAAAAACCTATTATGTGTAGGAATTTTTCGGCAAGTGGCTTTGCCACTGCACTGAAACTGGATAAGTTTACCGGTTCGTATTTTAAGCGTTGGCAGACTAAGACCACTTTATGGCTAACGGCTATGAACGTGTTTTGGGTCACCGGTGTCTCCACGGGAACGATTGCTACTGAACACGAGAAGGCATTCAAGGAGGCCACCATTGTGTTCCTCGGAGCAGTTCTTAGCATGATCAGAGATAAACTGGTCGACGCATATTTACATGTGCATGTCGCCAAGGACTTGTGGGAGGCGCTCGAATCTAAGTTCGGGGCCGCCGATGCCGGGAGCGAGATGTATATTATAGAGCAGTTCCTTGTTTGTTGGAAAAGGTTATGAGAGCGTTTATCCAAGGCATGGTGGGGGGAGGCTATATTAATGGCAAGTCATGTCCTAAATAAAGTTCCGACAAAGGATAATGAGATCACTCCCTATGAGAAATGGGCAAAGATAAGGACAACACAGCCGTACTTGCGTACTTGGGGCAGTTTGGCAAAACTCAATGTGCCAATCCCCAAAAAGCATAAGCTTGGACCAAAGACTGTGGACTGTGTTAATTTGGGCTACACTAAGAACAGCGTTGGCTATAGATTTCTACTAGTGCAATCTGAGGTACCTGACCAGAAGGTCGGTACAATTATGGAGTCTAAGGATGCTACATTCTTTGAGGATATTTTCCCTATGAGAGATATGCAAAGCACTTCTAGGAAGAAATCTGAGGAGACTCCTGAACCTGCCATCCCTATGGAATATTATGAAGAAACACATGATGAAAATCCTGAGGAGGATGACAAGGAAACCCTTGGTAGGGGCAAGAGACAAAGGACTCCAAAGACCTTTGGTGTTGATTTCTTCGTGTACCTCGTGGATGATACTCCTACTTCTATTTCAGAAGCGTATGCCTCACCAGAAGCTGACTACTGGAAGGATGCGGTCCGTAGGGAGATGGAGTCCATCATGGCTAACGAGACATGGGAGATCACTGAGCGTCCCTATGGCTGCAAACCATTGGGATGTAAGTGGGTGTTCAAAAAGAAGCTTAGGCCCGATGGTACGATTGAAAAGTACAAGGCTAGGCTTGTGGCCAAGGATTATGGCTAGAAAGAAGAGGAAGATTTCTTTGATACTTATTCACCTGTGGCTAGACTGACCACCATTAGAGTATTACTCTCGTTGGCGGCCTCACATGGTCTTCTCGTCCACCAGATGGATGTTAAGACGGCTTTTCTGAATGGAGAGCTAAATGAGGAAATCTATATGCAACAACCAGATGGCTTTGTGATAGATGGTCAGGAAAGAAAGGTGTGTAGGTTGCTGAAATCTTTATATGGCCTGAAGCAAGAACCTAAGCAATGGCTTGATAAGTTTAATACAACTCTGACATCTGTTGGTTTCGTTGTTAATAAGGCTGACAAATGTGTATACTATTGCCATGGTGGGGGCGAAGGAGTTATACTATGCTTGTATGTTGATGACATACTGATAATCGGAACCAACCTCAAAGTCATTGAGGAGGTCAAGTCGTTTCTGTCTCAGAACTTTGAGATGAAAGACCTTGGTGTGGCTGATGTTATCTTGAACATCAAGCTACTGAGAGATAATGAGGGCGGGATTACACTTCTGCAATCCCACTATGTTGAGAAGGTGTTGAGTCGTTTTGGATATTCGGACTGCACACCATCTCAAACACCATATGATCCTAGCGTGTTGATTCGAAAGTCCAAAGGCACGGCTATAGATCAATTGAGATACTCTCAAATCATTGGTTCACTGATGTACCTAGCGAGTGCAATGAGGCCTGACATCGCGTTTGCTGTGAGCAAACTAAGCCGGGTTGTTTCCAAATTGGGTGATGTACATTGGCATGCTGTTGAAAGAGTTATGCGCTATTTGTAAGGTACTATGAACTATGGACTTGACTATACCGGATACCCGTCGGCACTTGAAGGGTATAGTGATGCAAATTGGATCTCTGATGCTGATGAGATGAAGACCACAACTGGGTATATGTTTACTCTTGGAGGTGGCGCCGTTTCCTGGAAGTCTTGCAAGCAAACGATCTTAATGAGATCGACAATGGAAGCAGAATTAATAGCATTAGACACATCTGGTGTCGAAGCAGGATGGCTTCGAGATCTTTTGATGGACTTGCCATTGGTTTATAAACCGGTTCCGGCTATCCTTATGAACTGCAATAATCAGACTGTCATCACCAAGGTGAAAAGTTCAATGGACAACATGAAGTCCAACAAACGCACCTATATGAGCTTATATAAGCAAGATGCTATCCTACAGAGCGATCTTTAGAGGAACACACCTATATGAGCCTGACTGCTGGTCACAATCTATGATATTGGGGTGATCTCTAGTAAGCTCATGAATAGGCCAGGAGTGTGACAGATATGCTCCACCCGAGGGGTCAGCCTTCGGCAGCCTAGTACTAGTAAGACATGTGGTGAAACTTCTTTACGCCAAACTGACAATTCAAGGAATAGTCCATTGTTCAGTTTTGAAGGAGTGTAACTACTTGCTCTAGGTGAAGCTCAACCTTAACAGGTCTTCACTGAAACACTGGTATATCGAAACAGTAATTGGAACAGAGGACACAATGGGCCCTCGAGATCTGGTGGGGGATTGCTGAAATTTGAGATGGGCTCTAGCCCCATATAGCAATTTCTGAAAAATCTCTAAGGGCCCATGTGGGTTATATGGCAATAGGTGTAGTGGGAAGTTTAGTCCCACCCCAGAAGTGGAAGAGGAGTTGGACCTCCTTATAAGGGTTTCTCTTCTACATGCTATTGGAGCTTGAGAAGAGAAGAGGCCCTCACGCACTCGTCCTCCGCCGCCCGCCTCGCCACGCCACGCCTTGTCACGATGCGCTGCGGGTTGCGGGATTGAGCCGAGCCGAGCTCACACCTACGCGCTTATTTTTGCCAGTCACTAACGGAGAGTTCTCTGACAGCTGGGCCACGATCTGAGACGTTGGGTCGTGGGTTGTCATGGACTCGGATGTGGGTCGAGCCCACGTCTCTCCACGCGGCTGCGCCTATATAAGTGTGCGGTGTCTCCTAACCCTAGCCGCCACGAACAGATCACATCTGCTCCCACGCGCACGCCCACCGTCGTTCCCTTGCTGCTGCTGGCGCCGGTGACTTCATCCCGTCCGCCGCGTACACGGTCAACGGGAGAGTAGGTCTCCGAAACCACGCCCTTCTGATTCCTGTACGGGGTGAGGGACGAATAGGTTTTTGGGCAGTGATTAGCCGACAATAAGGATGCCGCTGCCGCCACCAAAGCCGCGGCCTCTACATGGCCTACTGGAGGGTATAACTCGTTTATCCCGCTCCTACTGTTTTCTATTTTAATCATGCCAGCGTTATACGTAGATCTTTCTGCAATTAGTGTAGTATGTGCTAGGTTGACTGAATATCAGTATGTGTTTATTTGTGTCAATGCCATGCTAGTGATTTACTCATGGATTAATTCAATCGAGAAATTGCCTATTTACTCAACAATCCAAAAACCTATTATGTGTAGGAATTTTTCGGCAAGTGGCTTTGCCGCTGCACTAAAACCGGATAAATTTACCGGTTCGTATTTTAAGCGTTGGCAGACTAAGACCACTTTATGGCTCACGGCTATGATCGTGTTCTGGGTCACCGGTGTCTCCACGGGAACGATTGCTCCTGAACAGGAGAATGCGTTCAAGGAGGCCCCGTTGTGTTTCTCGGAGCAGTTCTTAGCGTGATCGGAGATAAACTGGTCGACGCATATTTACATGTGCATGTCGCCAAGGACTTGTGGGAGGCGCTCGAATCTAAGTTCGGGGCCGCCGATGCCGGGAGCTAGATGTATATTATAGAGTAGTTCCTCCTTTGTTGGAAAAGGTTATGAGAGCGTTTATCCAAGGCATCGTGGGGGGAGGCTATATTGACGGCATGTCATGTCCTGAATAAAGTTCCGACAAAGGATAATGAGATCACTCCCTATGAGAAATGGGCAAAGAGAAGTACAACACTCTCGTACTTCCATACTTGGGGTTGTTTGGCGAAACTCAATGTGCCGATCCCCAAAAAGCGTAAGCTTGGACCAAAGACTGTGGACTGCGTTAATTTGGGCTACACTAAGAACAACATTGGCTATAGATTTCTAGTAGTGAAATCTGAGGTACCTGACCAGAAGGTCGGTAAAATTATGGAGTCTAAGGATGCTACATTCTTCAAGGATATTTTTCCTATGAGAGATATGCAAAGCTCTTCTAGAAAGAAATATGAGGAGACTCCTGAACCTGCCATCCCTATGGAATATTATGAACAAACACATGATGAAAATCCCGAGGAAACCCTTGGTAGGGGAAAGAGACAAAGGACTGCAAAGACCTTTGGTGTTGATTTCTTCGTGTACCTCGTGGATGATACTCCTACTTCTATTTCAGAAGCGTATGCCTCACCAGAAGCTGACTACTGGAAGGATGCGGTCTGTAGCGAGATGGATTCCATCATGGCTAACGGGACATGGGAGATCACTGAGCGTCCCTATGGCTGCAAACCATTGGGATGTAAGTGGGTGTTCAAAAAGAAGCTTAGGCCCGATGGTAGATTGAAAAGTACAAGGCTAGGCTTGTGGCCAAGGGTTATGACCAGAAAGAAGAGGAAGATTTCTTCGATACTTATTCACCTGTGCCTAGACTGACCACCATTAGAGTATTACTCTCCTTGGCGGCCTCGCATGGTCTTCTCGTCCACCAGATGGATGTTAAGACGGCTTTTCTAAATGGAGAGCTAAAGGAGGCAATCTATATGCAATAGCCAGATGGCTTTGTGATAGATGGTCACGAAAGAAATGTGTGTAGGTTGCTGAAATCTTTATACGGCCTGAAGCAAGCACCTAAGCAATGGCATGATAAGTTTAATACAACTCTGACATCTGTTGGTTTCGTTGTTAATGAGGCTGACAATGTTTATACTATCGCCATGGTGTAGCGACCCGACCTCAAACGGTCAAGTCTCTGTGCTTCAGTGTCATCCCTGGTTCGGTAATGCTGACACACAGTACTCGAGGATTTATAACAGAGTAGCAATCACTCACTTATTACATCGAATGTCTCCAAAGAGAACTTATTACAATAAATATGGCTTAAGGTCATCTAATACGGTAACAGCGGAAGGCTTGGAAGATAAAGTGAGTCCATCAACTCCAATGACATAGCTGAGCTGCACGGCAACGACCTAACGAACCTTACTCCTCATCTGAAAAGTCTGCAACATAATACATTGTAGCCCGAAAATGGGTCAGCACATGGAATATTCTGGCAAAGTAAAACAGTAGAGCAGGAACAGAATAATGCTATCACTACATGCATATTTGGCTGGTGGAAAGCTCTATGGTTATAGTTTTTGCGAAAAGCCAATTTTTCCCTACAACAAAGGAATAGATTTAATTTAACTATCATGGTAGTTGAAACATCATTCAGAAGGTTCCTCCAACTCAATCCCAATTAAAAGTAATTATCAACCCAACAATATTAATTTAAGAGTGATGAGATACTTAAGATACTCCAAGTACTAGATACTCAAGATGTCCATAACCGGGGACACGGCTAACCATGATTAGTTTTTACACTCTGCAGAGGTTTGTGCACTTTTCCCCACAAGACTCGATCGCCTCCATTGAATTTCTCGCACTACATGATGTTTGAGAAACGGATGACCGAGACACGGTTGTTCAGGAACATTAACTCTCTACTCCGGGCAGACCATACCAAACCTACAACCTACCGCTTGCTGATCCACCTCTTCAAGAGCTTCACGTAACTTACTCAACTATGCTAGAGCCCATAATAGCTTGTGGCTGCACACAGAAGTTTCTAGCATGAATCATCTCAGTTCCCCTTGAGCTTGGGTGGCAGTCCATAGGAAGATCACATGGGTACTCCGAGATTTCCAAAAAATACAGGCAACACTCGGTACTCCAGGTGCCTCAATCCACCCAGATGTGTGTTTAAGTTGCCACCTTAAGTTGAACCATTAATTAACAATCTCACATCTGTCATGGATTTCACTCACCCAAACCACGTCTACGAGCATAGCATAGCAATATAAGCAACACGTAGAAGTAACTCCCAAGGGTTTGAATGTAACAGGGCAATAGGTTCTACCTCATCAACTACTTCCCAACCCACAAGTTAATAACATCCTAACCATGCAATGTTTGAGGATTGGAACTAATGCATAAAAACTAGGTGGTAAAGGGGTATGATCAAAGTGTTACTTGCCTTGCTGATGATTCGCGAAACCTAGGGACTCCAAATAACACGCTTCGCACTCCGGGAATTCTATCGCAAACAAGCAATAGCATACATAAGCAATCAAGCAAAGAAACATGGGTAGATCTCAAATAAGAAGATCTAACCAGAAAGTTCAACTTAAGAACTCCGGTTTGCAAAAAGAATCAAATCAAACGGAGCAACAAAACTCAAACGGCAAAAGAAACAAGATCCATTTACTAATCTGGACCTAGGTCAAATTTTACAGTAGCAAAAGCTTGTTCAAGTTGGTTAAATGGAAAGAGGGTCTCCAGACGAAGATCTAGGCGCTTGAATCACCTGATTCCGACAAATGAGCGAAAAGATAAACTAGAACGAAAATCTGATCAGAAATCGTGATCAGAAATAACCACAGAAAAATCCGATAAAAGAAAACTGACGAACAAGCTAACAAACGAGCGTTCGTTATTTGTAACTAACGAGCGAAAACCGTTCGTTAAAATGAACGTACGGACGAACGTCCGCTAAAAAGAAAAACCGGGAAAAACCGATGAACCAAAAAAAACGAACTAGGGTTTTCTTTTAAAAAACCGGATCAGTTTTCTTAAAAAAACCAGGGCAACGGCTACCTCGTCGGTCCAGCGAGACGCGACGGCGGGGCGAGGCGCGGCAGCGGCAACGGCTGCGGCTGCGACCGGCGGGGCGAGGCGGCGATGGCGGGTGGTGGTGGCGGTGGGGGGTGTATAAAAGGGGGTGGGGGGGCCTGGGGGGGGGGGCAAGAGGTGGCGGAGAGGAGTCCTGGCCGGACTCCCGGTCTGAGTCGGGGCGGCGGTGGCGGCGCGGCCGGTCTCTTGGAGGCAGACGGCGCGCAGGAGAGGCGGGTCGGCGGCTGGGCTTCGGCCCAGTTAGCCCCTGTGCAACTTTTTTTTTAAATAATTTCGCCGAAACAAAAAAAATCCTAGAAAATAAATTAAAATTCTAAAAATGCCAAAACAATTTTTCACCATCTAAATAAAATATTTAGAACGAGATGAACATGTTCTTGGCCCTAAAATGCATTTTTGAAAACGTGCAACTTTTCTAATGCAAACAAAATTGCAATAAAATCCAAATAAAAACAAACATTTGATTTTAATATTTTCCCTCCAATATTTCAATTATCTTGGAGAAGTCATATTATCTCCTCTCATATATTTTAATATGAAATATTATCGGAGATAAAAATAATTAAAACCAAAAATCCTCGTTTCAAAATTTGATAAAATCAAATTTGAAAACCGGGGAAATCCCGAAGTCTCTCCGAGGGTCCTTGAGTTGCTTAGGATTTTGAGGATTGTGAGACGTAATGCAATAAAATATGAAATGCAAGAATGATCTATGTATAACATTCCAAATTGAAAATTTGGGATGTTACAAACCTACCCCCCTTAAGATGAATCTCGCCCTCGAGATTCGGGTTGGCTAGAACATAGGTGTGGGTGGTCTTTGCGAAGGTCATCCTCTCGTTCCCAGGTGGCTTCGTCTTCGGTATGGTGGCTCCACTGAACTTTGCAAAACTTGATAACCTTGCTGCGGGTGACTCGACTGGAAGACTCCAAAATCTTGACTGGCTTCTCCTCATAAGTCAAATCATTGTCCAACTGAATCGCCTCCAAGGGTACGGTATCTCTTAGCGGTATGTCAGCCATCTCAGCATGGCACTTCTTCAACTGGGAAACGTGAAACACATCGTGAACTCCTGACAGTCCTTCAGGTAACTCCAACTTGTAGGCAACTTCTCCCATCCGTTCCAAAACGCGATACGGTCCTACGAATCTCGGGGCTAATTTTCCCTTAACTCCAAAATGTTTCACTCCTCGCAGAGGTGATACTCGTAGATATGCTCTGTCTCCAATTTCATAGGTTACCTCCTTGTGTTTCGGATCTGCATAACTCTTCTGTCTGGACTGAGCCATCTTCAGTCCAGGAGGATGGCTCAGACTCTTTGATCACGAATCTCGAATCAGTTTAACTTTCTCCTCAGACTCTTTGATCAAGTCTGGTCCAAACAATTGTCCGTCTCCAACTTCATCCCACATCAACGGTGTTCTGCACCTTCGTCCATACAGGGCTTCGAACGGTGCCATCTTCAGACTAGCTTGGTAACTATTGTTGTATGAGAACTCTGCGTAAGGCAAATTATCATCCCAACTAGATCCATAATCTAGCGCACAGGCTCTCAACATGTCCTCCAGAATCTGGTTGAATCTCTCGGTCTGTCCATCCGTCTGCAGGTGAAATGCTGTACTGAACTCCAATCTCGTTCCCAAAGTCTGGTGCAGCTGATGCCAAAACTTTGAGGTAAACTGTGTCCCTCTGTCCGATACGATGGTCCTCGGAACTCCATGCAGACATATGATCCTGGTCATATATATCTTGGACAACTTTGCACTAGTATAAGTTGTTTTCACTGGGATAAAGTGTGCTACTTTGGTCAAGAGGTCAACTACTACCCATATAGAATCATATCCTGATTTGGTCCTGGGCAATCCGGTGATAAAATCCATGCCAAGTTTATCCCACTTCCATTCGGGTATCGGCATAGGCTGTAGCAATCCTTCTGGCTTTTGATGCTCTCCCTTCACTCTCTGACATACATCACATACGGCTACATACTCGGCGATGTCCTTCTTCATCCCTGTCCACTAGAAATGTCCCTTCAAATCCAAATACATCTTGGTGTTTCTGGGGTGTATCGAGTATGGTGAGTCATGAGCCTCCCGAAGTATTAACTTCCTGATCTCTGTGTTATTGGGCACATAAACACGGTCCTCAAACCATAAGGTGTCGTGTTCATCCTCACGAAAACCTTTGGCCTTTCCTTCGCTCATTTTGTCTTTTATCTCCGCAATCTCTTTGTCATCCTTCTGAGCTTATCGAATCTTTCCCAACAATGTAGACTGAACCTCCATTTTTGCAACAAAACCTCTAGGAACAATCTCCAATCAAAGTTCCCGGAGATCCTCTGCTAACTCCTTCGGCAATCCCGTGCTCTCTAGGGTATTAGCATAACTCTTCCGGCTCAAAGCGTCTGCTACGATATTGGCCTTTCCTGTATGATAGTGAAGCTTCATGTCATAATCCTTTATGAGCTCCAACCATCTCCTCTGCCTAAGGTTCAGTTCCTTCTGTGTGAAAATGTACTTCAAACTCTTATGATCCGTGTACACATCACAGTGGTTTCCAATAAGGTAATGCCTCCAGGTCTTCAACACATGCACTACGGCTGCTAGCTCCAAATCACGCGTGTCATAATTCAACTCATGCGGTTTTAGTTGTCGTGAGGCATACGAAACAACTCTTCCGTCCTGCATAAGCACACTTCCAAGTCCTAGGCGTGAGGCGTCGCAATACACTTGAAAATCCTTACGTATATCTGGCAGTGTCAGCACTGGGGCTGTAGTCAAACATTTCTTCAACTCCTGGAAACTTGCCTCGCAATCTTCCGTCCATTTAAACTTGGTATCCTTCTTCAATAATTCTGTCATTGGCTTCGCAATCTTGGAAAATTTCTCAATGAATCTCCGATAGTATCCTGTGAGTCCAAGAAAACTGCGGATCTCGCTAACTGAAGTGGGTGCCAACCATTCAGTGACTGACTGAACCTTGGTGGGGTCTACTGCTATACCTTCTCCTGATATAACATGTCCAAGGAATCCGACTACCTTTAACCAAAACTCGCATTTGATGAACTTGGCATACAACTGATGTTCCCTGAGTTTCTCGAGAACTAAACGTAAATGCTCCTTGTGTTCGTCTTCATTCTTCGAATATACCATTATATCATTAATGAACACCACAACAAACTTATCCAAATATTCCATGAACACTTTGTTCATCATGCTCATGAAGTAGGCAGGGGCGTTAGTCAGTCCGAACGATATGAGCATATATTCGTATAACCCGTACCGTGTGGTGAAGGCTGTCTTTGGTATATCCTTCTCGCGAATCTTCAGCTGATGGTATCCTGATCGCAGATCGATCTTCGAAAACACCTTAGCTCCTTGCAGCTGGTCAAACAGATCATTGATCATCGGCAATGGGTACTTGTTCTTAATCGTTACTTCGTTCAAGGCCCGATAATCAACAACCATTCTTAGGGACTTATCCTTCTTCTCAACCAAAAGCACTGGGGCTCCCATGGTGATGAACTCTGTCGAATGTAACCTTTCTCCAATAACTCCTCGATCTGTTTCTTAATCTCCTCCAGATCATTCGCGGGCATCCGATAGGTCGCTTGGATATTGGCCCTGTGCCTGGTAATAGCTCTATCAAAAACTCGATATCTCGATCCGGTGGCATGCCTGGTAACTCCTCTGGGAAAACATCTGGGTAATCCTTTACTACATGCACTTCCTCCTGAACAACTCCCGTGAGGGTATTTACTTGGCTACTTCTTGGCGCATGCCTAGATATATACTTGATCCTTTTTCCCTCAGGGGTGGTGAGACAAATCGACTTACTCGCACAGTCAATGCTTCCTCCATAGTTTGACATCGAGTCCATGCCTAATATCACATCTAATCGTTGTGACTCCAAGATAATTATGTCGGACGGAAAAACATGGTTGCCAATGGTTAAGGGTATCTGGTCGCACCATCGACTAGCCATATACTCTGCTCCTGGTGAACATACTAACAGAGGGGTCCTAAGGGTTTGGGTCAATAGTTTAAACTTATCCAGGAATTCCCTTGATATGTATGAATGTGATGCACCAGTATCAAAAAGAACAAGAGCGGTAAATGACTTAACCAAAAACTTACCTATAACTGCGTCTGGCTGCTGTTCAACCTCCTCCACGTTAACGTGGTTTACTTGTCCTTTGTTGAATGGATTGGGCTTCTTCCCAGTGCTCCCATTTCCGTTTCCATTCTTCCCTTCAGGGCACTCCGTGGCATAGTGTCCAGTCTTCCCGCACTTGAAACAAGTAACATGGCTTAGGTCCCTCTTAGTGGGTGTGGCTGGATTGGGGTGGTTCTGATTGTTGCTTGCTCCATTCCCATTCCCATTCCTTGGGCCAGTATGATTATGGTTACTTCCTCCATTATGGGTGTGGCCTCCATGGTTATGAATAAGTCCTCTCGAGTTCGGGGTTAGGAAAGGCTTCTTCTGAGCTCCTGAGTTATACCTCCCTTCTCCATACTTCCTCTTACGGCTCTCAATCTGCTGCTGCTTCCCTTCAATCATAAGAGCATTATCTACCAACTCCTGGTAGTTGTTGAATGTTGCCACCATCAACTGCATGCTCAACTCATCATTTAGCCCTTCCATAAACTTCTCCTGCTTTGCGGCATCTGTGGCCACATCATCAAGGGCATAGCGAGATAACTTGCTAAACTCATCCGCGTACTGAGCCACAGTACGGTTCCCCTGGCGTAAGTTTCGAAACTCACGCTCCTTCATACTCATAGCTCCAGTTGAGACATGAGCTGTACGGAAGGCTTGCTGAAACTGGTCCCATGTCACCGTGGCTATAGGGTAGGTGACAGTGTAATTCTCCCACCATGAGGCTGCTGGTCCATCCAACTGATGTGTGGCAAAACGCACCTTCTCAGCATTGGTACATCATGCAGTGGTTAACTCCCTTCCAATCCTGCAGAGACAATCATCTGCTACTATAGGCTCGGTGCTACTGGAAAACACCGGTGGCTCCAACCTCAGAAAACGGGCTAAGTTGTCAACTGGTGGTGGTGGTGGATTCTTGTTGTTGTTGTTGTTGCCTTGGTTCTGAACTAACAGCTACATTAGGGTATTCTGTTGCTGGATCAACTGGGTAAGCTCCGGTGGGCAAATCTGGGGTCACGTCTCGGAGGCATCTGATGGGTTTAGAGGGGAGAGATTAGAATAGAATGAGGTCTAATGAGAAAGCACTACCCATATGCACATGAGACAAACACAATCATTTCACTCAATCAATCAAGCAAGGGCATACAATCGGTCTAGAACTATCGCAAAAGTGCTCGGACTACTCTATTTACATGGTGGAATACTACTACTGATGTGGTGGTCTACTAAAAATATTCCTCGGTTGAAGACTCCATGATGTCTGCTCCAGCTTCGTCTTCAAAGTCATCATCGCTAAGGTCGGAGTCGATGTCGTCGATGATGATGTAGTCCTCCGGGCGAATCTCCTTGGGTTCTTCGTCTTGTTCTACTGGTGTGGGGTCTCCCATGAATATTCCGATCTTCTTAATCAGGTCGTCATTCTTCTCCACTAGTACGACGATTTGCTCCTCATAATCTTCACGTGTAGCCTTGAGTTCTTCCTCTAGTTCCGTGATCCTAGTCATTGCCTTCTTCAGATCTATCATGCCTGCGCACATCTGATATTCCTGGCGTCGGATGTACTGGTTTAGTTCCTGGATGAAAGCTTCAATTGATCTATCCTTCCTGGTGCTGGTCATCTCCCATTGCTTGTCTCGGCGCCCACAAATCTGGTAGATAGTATCCTTAAGTTCCTTTTGGTAAACTTCTCCAATACGTCCCATGGTGATGTGAGTTGCCATACTCTTTCCTAGACTCCAGGTTGGTGCATCGAAGGAAAACTCTATGGGTTTAGTGACTGGCGTGAAGGTTCTTCCTGGAACTTGAACTTGAATCATCCATCGCTCCTCTTCTGGCAAAGTGGCGTTGTAAGTCCCGGTGAAGCTTGGTATTCCTATGTTCAGGTACCTAGTGGCTTCCTTCAAGTGTCGTCCAAAAGGTGCTTCTTCATCCGGTTGTGCAAACTTGTTCCTTGCATCCGCCATCCTAAAGAGTGGAAAATGGAGAGGAGTCAGAAATGAGAAGAGAATAGTGATCTATGGTTTTAGCTTAGTGGTCGTGTCCTACACTCAGCGTGTGCCCTGATACCATCTTGTAGCGACCCGACCTCAAACGGTCAAGTCTCTGTGCTTCAGTGTCATCCCTGGATCGGTAATGCTGACACACATAGTACTCGAGGATTTATAACAGAGTAGCAATCACACACTTATTACATCGAATGTCTCCAAAGAGAACTTATTACAATAAATATGGCTTAAGGTCATCTAATACGATAACAGCGGAAGGCTTGGAAGATAAAGTGAGTCCATCAACTCCAATGACATAGCTGAGCTGCACGGCAACGACCTAACGAACCTTACTCCTCGTCTGAAAAGTCTGCAACATAATACATTGTAGCCCGAAAATGGGTCAGCACATGGAATATGCTGGCAAAGTAAAACAGTAGAGCAGGAACAGAATAATGCTATCACTACATGCATATTTGGCTGGTGGAAAGCTCTATGGTTATAGTTTTTGCGAAAAGCCAATTTTTCCCTACAACAAAGGAATAGATTTTAATTTAACTATCATGGTAGTTGAAACATCATTCAGAAGGTTCCTCCAACTCAATCCCAATTAAAAGTAATTATCAACCCAACAATATTAATTTAAGAGTGATGAGATACTTAAGATACTCCAAGTACTAGATACTCAAGATGTCCATAACCGGGGACACGGCTAACCATGATTAGTTTGTACACTCTGCAGAGGTTTGCGCACTTATCCCCACAAGACTCGATCGCCTCCGTTGAATTTCTCGCACTACATGATGTTTGAGAAACGGATGACCGAGACATAGTCTTTTAGGAACATTAACTCTCTACTCCGGGCAGACCATACCAAACCTACAACCCACTACCTGCTGATCCACCTCTTCAAGAGCTTCACGTAACTTACTCAACTATGCTAGAGCCCATAATAGCTTGTGGCTGCACACGGAAGTTTCTAGCATGAATCATCTCAGTTCCCTTTGAGCCTGGGTGGCGGTCCATAGGAAGATCACACGGGTACTCTGGGATTTCCAAAAAATACAGGCAACACTGGGTACTCCAAATGCCTCAATCCACCCAGATGTGTGTTTAAGTTGCCACCTTAAGTTGAACCATTAATTAAGAATCTCACATCTGTCATGGATTTCACTCACCCAAACCACGTCTACGAGCATAGCATAGCAATATAAGCAACGCGTAGAAGTAACTCCCAAGGGTTTGAATGTAACAGGGCAATAGGTTCTACCTCATCAACTACTTCCCAACCCACAAGTTAATAACATCCTAACCATGCAATGTTTGAGGATTGGAACTAATGCATAAAAACTGGGTGGTAAAGGGGTATGATCAAAGTGTTACTTGCCTTGCTGATGATTCGCGAAACCTAGGGATTCCAAATAACACGCTTCGCACTCCGGGAATTCTATCACAAACAATAATAGCATACATAGGAAATCAAGCAAAGAAACACGGGTAAATCTCAAATAAGAAGATCTAACCAGAAAGTTCAACTTAAGAACTCCGGTTTGCAAAAAGAATCAAATCAAACGGAGCAAGGAAACTCAAACGGCGAAAGAAACAAGATCCGTTTACTAATCTGGACCTAGGTCAAATTTTACAGTAGCAAAAGCTTGTTCAAGTTGGTTAAACGGAAAGAGGGTCTTGAGATGAAGATCTAGGCGCTTGAATCGCCTGATTCCGACAAACGAGCGAAAAGATAAACTAGAACGAAAATCGGATCAGAAATCGCGATCAGAAATATCCGCGGAAAAATCCGATAAAATAAAACTGACAAACAAGCTAACAAACGAGTGATCGTTATCTGTAACTAACGAGCGTAAACCGTTCGTTAGAACGAACATACGGACGAACATCCGCTAAAAAGAAAAACCGAGAAAACCGGCGAACCGAAAAAAATGAACTAGGGTTTTCTTTTAAAAAAACCGGATCGGTTTTCTTAAAAAACCGACGGCAACGGCTACCTCGTCGGTCCGGCGAGACGCGACGGCGACGATGGGGCGAGGCACGGCAGCGGGCGGCGGTGGCTGCGGGCGGCGGGGCGAGGCGGCGGTGGCGGGTGGTGGTGGCGGTGGGGGTGTATATAAAGGGGAGGGGTGCCTTGGGGAGGGGGCAAGAGGCGGCGGAGAGGAGTCCTGGCCGGACTCCCGGTCCGAGTCGGGGCGGCGACCGCGCGGCCGGTCTCCTGGAGGGAGACGGCGCACGGGAGAAGCGGGCCGACGGCTGGGCTTCGGCCTGGTTAGCCCCTGCGCAACTTTTTTTTAAATAATTCCGCCGAAACAAAAAAAATCCTAGAAAATAAAATAAAATTCTAAAAATGCCAAAACAAATTTTCACCGTCTAAATAAAATATTTATAACGAGATGAACATTTTCTTGGCCCTAAAATGCAATTTTGAAAACGTGCAATTTTTCTAATGCAAACAAAATTGCAATAAAATCCAAATAAAAAATATATTTTTCCTCCAATATTTCAATTATCTTAGTGAAGTCGTACTATCTCCTCTCATATATTTTAATATGAAATATTTTCGGAGAGAAAAATAATTAAACCAAAAATCTTCGTTTCAAAATTTGATAAAATCAAATTTGAAAACCGGGGAAATCCCCAACTCTCTCCGAGGGTCCTTGAGTTGCTTAGGATTTCGAGGATCGCGAGACGAAATGCAATAAAATATGATATGCAAGAAGGATCTATGTATAACATTCCAAATTGAAAATTTGGGATGTTACACATGGTGGGGCGAAGGAGTTATATTGTGCTTGTATGTTGATGACATACTGATATTCGGAACCAACCTCAAAGTCATTGAGGAGGTCAAGTCGTTTCTGTCTCAGAACTTTGAGATGAAATACCTTGGTGTGGCTGATGTTATCTTGAACATCAAGCTACTGAGAGATAATGAGGGTGGGATTACACTTCTGCAATCCCACTATGTTGAGAAGGTTTTGAGTCGTTTTGGATATTCGGACTGCACACCATCTCAAACACCATATGATCCTAGCGTGTTGATTCGAAATTCCAAAGGCACAGCTATAGATCAATTGAGATACTCTCAAATCATTGGTTCATTGATGTACCTAGCGAGCGCAACGAGGCTTGACATCACGTTTGCTATGAGCAAACTGAGCCGGTTTGTTTACAAATCGGGTGATGTACATTGGCATGCTGTTGAAAGAGTTATGCGCTATCTGGAAGGTACTATGAACTATGGACTTGACTATACCGGATACCCGTCGGTACTTGAAGGGTATAGTGATGCAAATTGGATCTCTGATGCTGATGAGATGAAGACCACAACTGGGTATATGTTTACTCTTGGAGGTGGCGCTGTTTCCTGTAAGTCTTGCAAGCAAACGATCTTAACGAGATCGACAATGGAAGCAGAATTAACAGCATTAGACACATCTGGTGTTGAAGTAGGATGGCTTCGAGATCTTTTGATGGACTTGCCATTAGTTGATAAACCGGTTCCGGCTATCCTTATGAACTGCGATAATCAGACTGTCATCACCAATGTGAAAAGTTCAAAGGACAACATAAAGTCCAACAAACACATAAGAATGAGATTAAAGGCTGTCAGAAAATTAAGGAACTCCGGAGTGATAGCGTTGGAGTATGTCCATACGGCTATGAATCTAGCAGATCCCTTTACGAAAGGGTTATCACGTGTAGTGATAGATAATGCATCGAGGGAGATGGGTATGAGACCCACATGAGTTGCCATGGTAGTAACCCAACCTATGTGATCGGAGATCCCGTGAATTAGGACCTGGGAAAACAAGCCAGTGGTGAACCGAGGAGAGTAACTATACTAACCCACTCCGTTGGAGATGCAATACTCCCGATACTGTATGGTAGGATGACTACTGTCTTAATGTGTTCCGAAGCTTATATAAGCAAGATGCTATCCTACACAACGATCTTTGGAGGAACACACCTATATGAGCCCGACTGTTGGTCACAGTCTATGAGATTGGGGTGATCTCTAGTAAGCTCATGAATAGGCCAGGAGTGTGACTTATATGCTCCACCCAAGGGGTCAGCCTTCGGCAGCCTAGTACTAGTAAGACATGTGGTGAAACTTCTTTACGCCAAACTGACAATTCAAGGCATAGTACATTGTTCAGTTGTGAAGGAGTGTAAGTACTTGCTCTAGGTGAAGCTCAACCTTAACAGGTCTTCACTGAAACACTGGTATATCGAAACAGTAATTGCAACAGAGGACACAATGGGCCTTCGAGATCTGGTGGGGGATTGCTGAAATTTGAGATGGGCTCTAGGCCCATATAGCAAATTCTCAAAAATCTCTAAGGGCCCATGTGGGTTATACGGCACTAGGTGTAGTGGGAAGTTTACTCCCACCCCAGAAGTGGAAGAGGAGTTGGACCTCCTTATAAGGGTTTCTCTTCTACATGCTATTGGAGCTTGAGAAGAGAAGAGGCCCTCACACACTCCTCCTCTGCCTCCCGCCTGGCCACGGCACGCCTCGTCACGACGTGCCGCGGGTTGCGGGATTGAGCCGAGTCGAGCTCACACCTACGCACTTATTTTTGCTAGTCACTGACGGAGAGTTCTCTGACAGCTGGGCCATGATCTGAGACGTCGGATCGTGGGCTGTCACGGACTCGGACATGGGTCGAGCCCACGTCTCTCCACGCGGCTGCGCCTATATAAGTGTGCGGTGTCTCCTAACCATAGCCGCCATGAACAGATCACATCTGCTCCCACGCGTATGCCCACCGTCATTCCCTTGCTACCGCTGCCGCCGGTGACTCCATCCCGTCCGCCGTGTACACGGTCGACGGGAGAGCAGGTCTCCGAAACCACGCCCTTCTGGTTCCTGTACGGGGTGAGGGGCGAATAGGTTTTTGGGCAGCGATTAGCCGACAAGAAGGACGCCTCTGCCGCCACCAAAGTCGCGGCCTCTACATGGCCTACTGGAGGGTATAACTCGTTTATCCCGCTCCTACTGTTTTCTGTTTTAGCCATGCTAGCGTTATACGTAGATCCTTCTGTAATTAGCGTAGTATGTGCTAGCTTGACTGAATACCAGTATGCATTTATTTGTGTAAATGCCATGCTAGTGATTTACTCGTGGATTAATTTAATCGAGAAATTGCCTATTTACTCAACAATGCAAAAACCTATTATGTGTAGGAATTTTTTGGCAAGTGGCTTTGCCGCTGCACTGAAACTGGATAAGTTTACCGGTTCGTATTTTAAGCGTTGGCAGACTAAGACCACTTTATGGCTAAAGGCTATGAACGTGTTCTAGGTCACCGGTGTCTCCACGGGAACGATTGCTCCTGAACAGGAGAAGGCGTTCAAGGAGGCCACTGTTGTAATCCTCGGAGCAGTTCTTAGCATGATCAGAGATAAACTGGTCGACGCATATTTACATGTGCATGTCACCAAGGACTTGTGGGAGGCGCTCGAATCTAAGTTTGGGGCCGCCGATGCCGGGAGCGAGATGTATATTATAGAGCAGTTCCGCCTTTGTTGGAAAAGGTTATGAGAGCGTTCATCCAAGGCATGGTGGGGGGAGGCTATATTGACGGCATGTCATGTCCTGAATAAAGTTCAGACAAATGATAATGAGATCACTCCCTATGAGAAATGGGCAAAGAGAAGGACAACACTCCCGTACTTGCGTACTTGGGGCTGTTTGGCGAAACTCAATGTGCCGATCCCCAAAAAGCGTAAGCTTGGACCAACGACCGTGGACTGCGTTAATTTGGGCTACGCTAAGAACATCGTTGGCTATAGATTTGTAGTGGTGAAATCTGAGGTACATGACCAGAAGGTCGGTACAATTATGGAGTCTAACGATGCTACATTCTTCGAGGATATTTTTCCTTTGAGAGATATGCAAAGCACTTCTAGACAGAAATCTGAGGAGACTCCTGAACCTGCCATCCCTATGGAATATTATGAACAAACACATTTTGAAAATCCCGAGGAGGATGACGAGGAAACCCTTGGTAGGGGAAAGAGACAAAGGACCGCAAAGACCTTTGGTGTTGATTTCTTCGTGTACCTCGTGCATGATACTCCTACTTCTATTTCTGAAGCGTATGCCTCACCAGAAGCTGACTACTGGAAGGATGCGGTCCGTGGCGAGATGGATTCCATGACGGCTAACGGGACATGGGAGATCACTGAGCGTCCCTATGGTTGCAAACCATTGGGATGTAAGTGGGTGTTCAAAAAGAAGCTTAGGCCCGATGGTATGATTGAAAAGTACAAGGCTAGGCTTGTGGCCAAGGGTTATGGCCAGAAAGAAGAGGAAGACTTCTTCGATACTTATTCACCTGTGGCTAGACTGACCACCATTAGAGTATTACTCTCGTTGGCGGCCTCGCATGGTCTTCTCGTCCACCAGATGGATGTCAAGACGGCTTTTCTGAATGGAGAGCTAAATGAGGAAATCTATATGCAACAGCCAGATGGCTTTGTGCTAGATGGTCAGGAAAGAAAGGTGTGTAGGTTCCTGAAATCTTTATATGGCCAGAAGCAAGCACCTAAGCAATGGCATGATAAGTTTAATACAACTCTGACATCTGTTGGTTTTGTTGTTAATGAGGCTGACAAATGTGTATACTATCGCCATTGTGGGGGCGAAGGAGTTATACTGTGCTTGTAAGTTGAGGACATACTGATATTCGGAACCAACCTCAAAGTCATTGAGGAGGTCAAGTCGTTTCTGTCTCAGAACTTTGAGATGAAAGACCTTGGTGTGGCTGATGTTATCTTGAACATCAAGCTACTGAGAGATAATGAGGGTGGGATTACACTTCTGCAATCCCACTATGTTGAGAAGGTGTTGAGTCGTTTTGGATATTTGGACTGCACACTATCTCAAACACCATATGATCCTAGCGTGTTCATTCGAAAGTCCAAAGGCACGGCTATAGATCAATTGAGATACTCTCAAATCATTGGTTCACTGACGTACCTAGCGAGTGCAACGAGACCTGACATCGCGTTTGCTGTGAGCAAACTGAGAAGGCTTGTTTCCGAACCAGGTGATGTACGTTGGCATGCTGTTGAAAGAGTTATGCGCTATCTGAAAGGTACTATGAACTATGGACTTCACTATATCGGATACCCGTCGGTACTTGAAGGGTATAATGATGCAAATTGGATCTCTGATGCTGATGAGATGAAGACCACAACTGGGTATATGTTTACTCTTGGAGGTGGCACTGTTTCCTGGAAGTCTTGCAAGAAAACGATCTTAACGAGATCGACAATGGAAGCATAATTAACAGCATTAGACACATCTGGTGTCGAAGTGGGATGTCTTTGAGATCTTTTGATGGACTTGCCATTGGTTGATAAACCGGTTTCGGCTATCCTTATGAACTGCGATAATCAGACTGTCATCACCAAGGTGAAAAGTTCAAAGGACAATATGAAGTCGAACAAACACATAAGAATGGGATTAAAGGCTGTCAGAAAATTAAGAAACTCCGGAGTGATAGCGTTGGAGTATGTCCATACGGCTAAGAATCTGGCAGATCCCTTTACGAAAGGGCTATCACGTGTAGTGATAGATAAGCATCGAGGGAGATGGGTATGAGACCCACATGAGTTGCCATGGTAGTAAGCCAACACTACAAAAAAAAGACACATCCGTGAAATTTTGGACCGAACAAATTTTTTTTCTGTCATACATATGACACTTCTATGACGATAATTGTGACAAAACCCGGTATCATCATAGATGTGGTGGGCTCCTACTTCTATGACAGAAAATCATGACAGAAAATGGGCTTTTTATCCTGGGCTGGCCGGAGACGCAGCTGCATGACATTCTTTGGGCCGTCCATGATGGAAAAAACCGTGGTAGAAGCGAGGGGGAGGAAAATTTCGGGGAGTTCCCGGTTACGGTGGGAGGTCGGGGGCCGAGCGATGCACGTTTCTCTCGTACACGCATGCGCGTGTGTGCGAGGCATTGGCTCTAACTGAACCCGAGCGAGGCGTTGGGCTCTAGAGGAACCCGAGCGATTGCACTGCAGGCTACGCGTTAAGGAACCCGAGCGATCGATCGATGGCTGTTAACTAAACCGATCGAGCGATTCCTTCGCTACTGCTGCTAACTGAAGCCGATCGATGGGATGAACAGTGAGCGTTGCGGGGGGGGTGGGGTGGATGAATAGTGAGCGGTGGCGTTGCCTCTGGATGAATAGGACCCCGTGGTGTGGTGGAGGGATGGATAAACAGTAGACGGTGGAGGGGTGCCCGTGGAGGGGTGGATGAACAGGACCCCGTGGTGTGGAGGGCTGGATGAACAGTAGACGGTGGAGGGGTGGTTGAATAGGACCCCGTGGTGTGGAGGGCTGGATGAACAGTAGACGGTGGAGGGGTGCCCGTGGAGGGGTGGTTGAACAGGACCCCGTGGTGTGGAGGGCTGGATGAACAGTAGACGATGGAGGGGTGGTTGAACAGTAGCCGGTGGAGTAGCGTGCGGTGGAGGCTGGATGAACATGAGCCCGTGGAGGCTGGATGAACAGGAGCCCGTGGAGGCTGGAGGAGGTCAACGGTGGAGATGAACAGTATCCCGTGGAGGCTGGAGGAGGTCGATGGTGGAGATGAACAGTATCCCTGGAGTCCCGTTTTGCGGTACGCCACACCCCTCCCGATGAACAGGACCCCCGTTTCGACCATAGCGCTCCAACACAAGTCTGTTTCCTCTGTTTTGTGGTACGCCACACCCCTCCCGATCAACAGGACCCCCATTTCGATCATAGGAGGTCCATTTCCTCCGTTTTGCGGTACGCCAGACCCCTCCCGATGAACAGGATCCCGTTTTGAACGTGGCCGGTCGAACACAAGGCCATTTCCTCCATTCTGCGGTACGCCAGGCCTCGTTTCCATCGCTTGTTCCGTCCAAGCCCTCCCGATGAACACGACGCATTCCGTTGCCTCCCCATGAACACGACACATTCCGTTGCCTCCCCATGAGCACGACGCATTCTATTGCCTCCCCATGAACACGACGACGACGCTGTTTCTCCGTTCTGACCCAGCCATGTACACGAGCCCTGGTCGTACGTATGCGCGAGTAGGCGTTCGAGACCCTGCCCGTATGTACACATATGTGGCCGTATTTTCTTTCTTGCACCCTGGCCGCTGTACGTACGTGCAAATGCTACGTGCGTGCCTCTACTACGACACGTGCGCGCCTCTACTACGACACATGCGCGCCTCTACATCGACCAGTATGTACATACACGTTCGCGACCAGAATGACAACGCTACGCACGCTTCGACCAGGTGGGTCGGCACTTCCTTGCCTGCGAAGATGTAGCTGGTCAGTCCCAATAGTCAGGGGGCGAATCGTTTTTTTGCCCGGACGCACTTCCTTGCGTGCGAAGATTTAGCTGGTGGGTCCCAGCAGTCAAGGGAAATGTTTTTCGCGAAATACAGTGGCCCGTTCGGTGGGTCCCAGCTGTCAGGTGGAGGAATCATTATTTTGTGCGTAATAAGGAGGCACTTCCTTGCTGCGGCCGTGGACCCAGCTGTCAGCCTCTCCACGTACAGTCCACGTCCGATGGAAGTCGTTCCTTGACCACGTTGACCACGCTGCGCCGAGAGCACCAGGGCGGTGGACGACGGCGAGGCCTAGGAAGGGGACGACACGGAAGCAGGGAAGACTCGGAAGTTGTTTCCCACGCGGAGGGGAGTACGACTGTACAAGGGTTTACTGGTTCGTCTGCCCTCGTCGGAGAATAACAGAAGGTGTGGGTGAGTAGAGGGATGGCTAGGCCAGTGATGGGAGTACGGTCGGGCGGTGAGGCCTGCGCAGCAGCACAGCCGGCCGCGAGGAGGAGGGAGCAAGCAGTCCCGCCGGTGCTTGTTTGAGCGGCTGGAGCAGGAAGAGCAGAGATTGAAGAAGCACGACGGCCGTTGGATGGACATCCAATAGTCAGTGCTTGTGCGTCAACCTTTTTTTAGGAAAGCCTCAAATCTGTGGAAAATAGCATACAACCCATCTGCCATTATTTCTAATAATTTACAGCCCATTTGCTAATTCTTAAGGTTTTTTTGGAGCCCATATTCTTTTTGTTAGCATTACAGCCCATATTGTGGCAACGGTTAAAAAAATTATACGAAATTTTGCATATTTCGGTGCGGTCCGAACTGTTTTTAATCCCGAAATTTCGACTCACATTCAAACTGGTTTTTAAAATAAATGTATATCAATATAAAATTCAACAAATTGTCCATGCATAAAAATTAATGTAATTTAAAATCTTGAAATGAAAAAAAGATATTTGAAACTAATTGTCGGTTTGATGTGTTTTAAAAATGTACAAGCCATTTCTCATTACTGATGGGCCATTTTCTCGCCAGCCGAATGAAAGCTCTCCTCGTCTTGAAAGATTTGCAGCCCAACAGGCCTGACAAAGTGACTTACTTGGCAAATCACAAGAAACTGGGATGTGGCCGTGGACCCAGCTGTCAGCCTATCCACGTACAGTACTCTTCTGATGGAAGTCGTTCCTTGACCACGTGGACCACACCGCGCGGAGAGCACCACGGCGGTGGACGACGACGAGGCCTAGGAAGGGGACGGCGCGGCAGTGGAAGCCCGCGCGGAGAGGACTACGAGGGTTCACTGGTTCGGCTACGGTGTGAGGTTGTCGTCGCCGCAGGGCCTGGCCAGCGGAGGGAATAGTAGGGGGCAGTGAGGCCTCTGCGGCAGCACAGCCGGCCACTGGAGGCAAGAGCATGCGACACAACCGGCGCTGCTTTGGGCGGCTGGAGCAAGAAGACCAGAGGTTGAAGAAGCACTACGGCCGTTGGATGGACATCGTACAGTCACTGGAGCTAGAATCGTTCATATTGACTAAGTTGACAAAGCCCTTCGTCCCCGTCAACTTAGTAGGCCCACAAGTCAGCCTCCCAGTAAGGTGGGTTCCAGCTAGCCGGGGGAGTATTCATTTTTTTGTGCGTAATAAGGAGGCACTTCCGGTGGGTCCGAGCTGACAGCGGGGGGAACGTTTTTTTTGTGAAATACGGTGGCCCGTCCGGTGGGTCCCAGCAGTCAGGGGGAAATGATTTTTTTCGCAAAATACTGGTGGCCCGTCCGGTGGGTCCCCGCTGTCAGGTGGAGGAATAATTATTTTCCGTGTAATAAGGAGGAACTTCCTTGCGGCTGCCGTGGACCCAGCTGTCAGCCTCTCCACGTACAGTACTCTTCCGATGGAAGTCGGTCGTTGACCACGTTGACCACGCCGCGCCGAGAGCACCAGGGCGGTGGACGACGGCGAGGACTAGGAAGGGGACGAATCGGAGCCAGGGAAGATGCAGCAGTGGATGCCCACGTGAAGAGGAGTACGAGGGTTCACTGGTTCGGCTACGGTGTAAGGCTGCTGTCGCCGCAGAATAACAGGGGGTGTGGGTGAGTAGAGGGATGGCTGGCCAGCGGTGGGAGTAGTAGGGGGCGGTGAGGCCTCCGCGGCATCACAGCCGGCCACGGGAGGCAGGAGCACGCGGCACGACCGGCGCTGGTTTGGGCGGCTGGAGCAAGAAGACCAGAGGTTGAAGAAGCACTACGGCCGTTGGATGAACATCGTACGGTAACAGGAGCTGGAATCGTTCATATTGACTAAGTTGACAAAGCCCTCCGTCCCCGTCAACTTGGTAGGCCCACAAGTCAGCCTCCCACTATGCTGGGTTCCAGCTGGCAGGGGGAATATTCATTTTTTGTGCGTAATAAGGAGGCACTTCCTTGCGTGCGAAGATAGCTGGTGGGTCCGACATGTCAGCGGGGGGCACTTTATTTCGCGAAATATAGAGGCCCTTCCGGTGGGTCCCAGATGTCAGGTGGAGGAATCATTATTTTGCGCGTAATAAGGAGGCATTTCCTTGTGTGCGGCCATGGACCCAGCTGTCAGCCTCTCCACGCACAGTCTACTTCCGATGGTGTCGTTTCTTAACCACATTGACCACGCCGCGCCGAGAGCATCCAAGGTGGTGGACGACGGCGAGGCCCCGGACAGCAATGAGCCAGAGATGGGAAGACGCGGGAGTAGAGTCGCAGACAAAGAGGTGTACGAGGGTTAACTGGTTCTAGTGCGGTGTGGTTCGACAGTCGGTGGAGAAGAACAGGAGGTGTGGAGGGGTGGAGGGATGGCCTGGCCAACGGTGGAGTAGCGCTTCATAGCGAAGCGTGCTAAGCAGAGCTGCTAGCAGCAGGAGGTGGGAGGTGGTCCCGGCGGCGCTGGAGGAAGAAGACGAGAGATTAAAGATGGATGCCGGTTGTTGGATGTAAATCCAACGGCTAACATGTCAGAATCATTTGTTGACTAAATTGACAACGACTTGCATTGGCTTCGACCTATTGGCCCATATTTCAGCCTCCAAAAATGTGGCACGTATTCAACCCATTTTTTCAGAATTTACAGTCTTTTTTTGCGCGGTAGAATTTACAGTCAATTTGATCTTTTTTTTGAATTACAGCCACTAGCTGGGCTGGGTGAACAAATAATGTAGCATCCATGCAGCCCGTTTATTTTATTTCCTAAAAAATTACAGGCCATTTGCACTTTCTCGAAATACACGATTTTGCTGGGCTGATTCTAATTATAATGTTGGGTTGGGCCAGCAATGTTATCAAAAAATAAAAAGGGGCTGACCATTTGTTATAAATATATTTAAATAATAAGTGATATTATTACATTCATCCTTAAATCTTACCAAGCTTTTGTACACAATCACTAGGATTTTCGTGCCAAAACAATCCAGGATTTTATTTGTTAAGAAATTATTTTTATAAGTTAATAAGATGAAGGATATTGTTTTCTTACATATGTAAGTATCTGTTAAATATATGATGACAATAAAAATAGTATATAATAACATATAAAATAATATTTTTTAGAAAAACAGGGAGCATCTCCCCGGTTCCATTGCTAAGAACGAAACCACAACATATTCTGATACAATAGCTCAAAGAGCAGTTCGAAAGCAAAGGTAGAAAAGCTACAAACTAGGGGGGTGGATGAACAAGTTCTCTGAATAACACAAATCACCCGAGCGGTGCCAAAGGCAGAGCGGATAGAGCACCCAAATGACACAAGGAGGGTCCAGCGAAGCCTTCATGGTCTTCAGCCGAGGGGCCGTGTCAGCCTGCGACGACCAGTAAGCAAGCGGAGACACCGGGCTGGAAGGCGCAGCATGGTGGATGTCCCTCTTTTTCGGCGCCAGGTGCCCATCATCTTCATCAGAGATCTTGAGACGAGCCCACGGGTCCAGCCCTAGAGCAGGTCGAGCCTTGTTCAGCCACAAGTGATCGCCAATGGTTTCTGGAGGGATCTTGTTAGGGTTTCCACGAAGCTCGTCAACTTGTCCTTGTCCGATTCGGAGGAGAGAATCGCCTAGTTCCTCACCATGTTCCTGATCAACCTCAAGGCCTGCGGAATGGAAATCCAGGAGGCGTTACTGAAAATCATAGCATTTCTATATTTCTAGAGGCACCAAAGGACAGCTGAGCTAACAGTGTTTAAAACTGAGCACTTTTTGGTAGCAATCCATAATTTGGCAACAGATTCGAAAGATGAGCCAATCTGACTAGAGAAATATTCCTCAATGTGGGCCGAGAGATGTTTAGCAACTATGCATTCAAAAAATAGGTGAGAACAAGACTCTTATTCCAAGCAGTAAACACAATCAAGGGGTTTGATGATGTGTCTCTTCCTAAGGTTATCCCTAGTCATCAATTTGTTTTGGAGAGAAGCCAGAGAAATACATGAATTTTAGGGGGAACTCTCAATTTCCAGACAACAGGGATAAACACGGGTTGAACCCCTCTAAAGTTGATAACATGATAGAGGGAGCTGGAGGAATACTTCCCCTTATTGTCCAGCTACCAAATCAGGGCATCCGGCTCGGCAGTAAAGGTAATGCTTTTGGCAATTTCCTCCAACTGGAACCATTGTTCCATGAGACTATCACTAAAGTTCCTTCTAAAAGAGATTTTAGGCATTGACCGTCCCAAACTTCATTGACACTTTTGTTAAGCTCATTGCGGACAGAGTAAATAGGCCAAAATTGGACTGCTAGGGGGGATGTGCCAAACCAAGTATCTTCCTAGAACCTGGTTCTGCTCCCATCCCCTATGTTCCATCTGTAGCCAAATTTCACAGCATGCATAATAGATTTTAATCCTTTCCAGAATCTAGAGGTCTTAGGGTTGGAGGAAGGGACAAAAATATTAGGTTTATTTCCTAGGTATTTATGGGCAATAAGAAGCTTCCAGGGTTTCAGGTCTTCCTCATAGAATCTTTTAATCCAAGACCCTAGAAGACAGATGTTAATTTCTTAGAGGTTAGGTATGCCTAGGCTTCCAAAATCTTTTTTCATAGAGACTAGGGCCCAATTAGCAAGGTGTAGCTTCGTATTTCCCTCAAAATCATTCCACAAGCAATGAGACATCTGAGAATTGATGAGGTTCACTGCCCATTTAGGGAACTTGAAGAAGGAGAGAAGATACACTGGAATGCTAGCCAAACAAGCTTGTATGAGGATCAATCTACCTCTGTAAGGGAGAAGTTTGCCCCTCCCCCCAGCAATCCTTTTAATGATTTTATCCAAAAGGGTTGGATATCCTCTCTCCTCAGTTTATCATAGTGGAGAGGGATACCTAGGTACTTAATGGGGAAGTTACCTTTATTACAGACTAGAATAGATAGGAAGTCAGCTAACTCCTGATCATCCATGTTGATAGGGATGAGTTCACTTTTAGAGTAGTTGATTCTCATGCCTGAGACTTGTTCAAACTAGGTTAGAACAGTTTTCAGATTGCTAGCATGTGTGGAGTCATTGTCTAAGAAAAGGATGGTATCATCTGCATATTGAAGGCAGATGATGCCACCAGGGCAGACCTTAGGACAGAGCCCTGCAATCAAACTATGATAAGCAGCTTTGCTCAGCATTTTAGTAAGAACATCCACTACTAAATTAAACAAAAGCGGGGAGATGGGGTCACCTTGCCTAAGGCCTTTACTAGCAAGGAAAAAATCACTTTCACAGTTATTTAACTTGACCCCAACAGACCCCCCATGAGTAAGTTGCTGGATCCAACTCTCCTCTATGAAAGGCTTGGAAAAGATCTAAGAGATCATTTTTCACCAAGTCCCGAAAATGCTGGTAAAACAAGAAGGGAATCCCATTAGGACCAGGAGCCCCATCAGGATAAGAGCTAAAAATGGCTTCCTTCACCTCTGTCTCTGAAAAAGGGGCTTCTAGCAGCTCATTTTCAGCAGGAGAGACTTTTTCAGAAGCAGAGAAAAAATTGTTTTGTAGAGAGAACCCAGAAGGGTTTTCTTTCTTAAACAAGTCTTTGTAGAAGTCACTAGCCACTTTCAGCATCTCATCTACCTCAGTAACAGGGCCATTAGGGCCATCAAGGGAGTGAATGAGGGTTTTCCTCCTCCTCTGGTTAGCTACTGCATGGAAGTAAGCAGTATTTCTATCACCCTCCTTAATGTTCCTATCTCTAGACCTTTGTTTGGCTTTGATTTCTTCTTGAAGCCAAATTTTCTTGAGCTCTCCATGGACAAAGTTTAATCTATTAGTCTCAGCCTCAGAGAGGTCAATCGTTTCTGCCTTAATATCTAGAGAATCAAACTCAAGGAGGAGAACCCTTTTGTATCTTCTAAGATTAGCTTCCTCATTGGAGTTCCACCCTTTGGTAGTCCTTCTAAATCTCCTAATTTTGATCTGCCAATTTTCTAGGGGGCAGCTGCTCCGAGTAGGCTCATTCCAGATTTTCCTGACTAGCTCAGTAAAATCTTCTCTAAGCAACCACCACTTTTCAAATTTTAAACTATTGCTCTTTGGAGTTTGGTTAAGACCAGAGTCCCAGAGCAAAGGAGTGTGGTCACTACCACATCTGGGTAGAGCTCTACAACTAGAAAGAGGAAAGAAACTATCTAATTTTGTGTCGCAGAAAATTCTGTCAATGATGGACATAATCCTGGAGCAGCACTTCCAACATATCTAGTAGAACTGTGAGTTTTCCTTTCGACGGGGCAATTCTCAACTTTATGCGTAACCATTTTGCAGATAAAACAACTCTTGGGCTTGACACATTTATCCAAATGATGCCCTGGTTCCCCACAGTTGTAGCAGATCACCTCAGAGTATGCCATAAGGCCCGAAGCAGGGGCAGGAGCAGTTTTCTGGATATCCTATCTCTTCTTTTGCTGATTCTTGCCTTGAGATTTCCCACTGATCTGAGAGTCAGAACCACCAGCATATTGATCTTGGGAAATTATAGGAGCCTGCCCAGATTGTGCCCCCATTTGGGGCGGAGGTGGGCCGTACCACTGCCCAACCGGCGCTCCCCCCATTGTGATAGGGGAAATTCATCGAAGTTCCTGGTTCCTTCTCATCCTCCAGCCAGATGTTGTCTCTCAGGAAGCAGAAATAACCACCAGACAGCTCAAATGAAGCAGATTGCAAGCCTAACTTCAATCTTCTGCAGGTTTGGGGGAGAGGTAAGGTAGGGGATCCACCTGCTCTGGCTCCGGTGGCGTGCTGGTGGGCAGGAGTCCAGTCAAGCATTCCCATCTCGCAGCACGGCGTGGATCTCCTGAATTCACTTCTCCTTTCGCCCATCGAACGAACGAAATTGGCGGCTCACTGGGGTGGGGCATCCTGTGCTTCTCCGAGAAATCTCCTTCGAAGTAGATCCGCAGGGCTATATTCAGCAGCTCCCAATCCACATGATCCTTGCACATCTGAGCATACCTGCGCGAGTGTGAGAATGGATTCGGTCCCTCCTCGGCTTCCTCCCTCGCAGCTTCCTCCTCTACTTCCCTCCATTCGCGCGTGCACTGGGTCCATGAGAGAGCGTCGTCGCGGATCCACATCGCCTGCTCCCTCCATCTCCTCCCTCGAGTCTCCCGCAGCACTGCTGGCGCGACAGAGTCGAGCGGCTGGAGCATCCACGGGAAGGCTTTGTAGACATGTGGGAGGTGCATCTTGTACATCTGCCTGTCTTCCACCCATTCCCCCGTGGATATGGCCAGCGACTCCATGGGGCGCGCGAGCGGACTTGCTGAGGGGGGCAGGCGCGCCCAGAGTCAGGAGGCGGGGGGTGGCAGCGAGATCTATTTGCCAATTACTCCCTCCTTTTCGGTTTATAGGGCTCAATTCAAAAATATCACCAACCAAGGTAGATGATGAATGGTGGAATACTTTTTGTAGTTTGCAAAAGCACCTAATTAATGCACTTGTTTTCCTCAAAAAAATTATGTTTATCAATGCATAAATTGCAATGCATGCATGCATAAAGTACATGCATTGGTCAATTTTCTCTTAATACTTGCATGCAATGATTTAATGCACCTTGGAATCTGAACATGTGATGGAAAACAACCAAATTGAGCCTTATAAAATAGAAAGATTAAAATTTTGAGATAAGCCCTATAAACCGAAAAGGAGGGAGTATGTGAACTAAACAGTCAACATATAAAATAATTTAAATATATATAATATAGTTAGAAGGGAAACATAAGTTGGACCTGGCGTTCCTATTCTTATATAGAAAAATATAATAGACCTCTGCGTTTTCTTCAAAAAATACATAAATTGGGCTGCCAAAAATAAAACCTCGGATGGGGGGTCCATAGGCCGGTCGATACATGACGGCCCTAAGAAAATACAAACAGGCCTACGGACCTCCCATCCGAGGTCGTGGGTTGCGCATGTTAAAAATGAAAGCCTAGACGGGCAGCCCAAAACCACGTCCAACACTTGCCAAAACTTCATCCCTCGTTTTCTCTGTGTTTCGCACACTCGACATTGTGTGGGCATTTTGACTGTGCATCATATGAAGATGTGTTATGCATGAATGTTGATCAGCATGATGTTAACTAGTTGGTAGTTCCATTTTCGGCCATGAATAAAACTTCCAACATGATGTTAACCCCGTTTGAAAAGGCCGTGTTAATATAAATGCTCTGCCTCTGAAAGTTGCAGTTTCTTATCTGAAACTGAACTTGCAGTTTCTTATCTGAAACTGAAACTTGCAGTTTCTTCTCTGAGAATCACATTGTCTGCACTTTTATACTCCTATGAAACTACATTTTTAAGTGCTAAAAATAGATATCTAGAATTCATAAAATACTTTATATGCTCAATACTACAAATCTGAAATTCAAAAGACATTCATATCTGAAAGTACTCTCAAAATACACAACACAAAACACAATTCACAACCTGCAAATACTGACAACCCTAAGCTCCTCCTGACAATTCACAACCTGCCCGACTATTGGGCTGGGGGGGGCAGCCCCCTCCTATTCCTCAGCGGCAGACAGACGCCCCGTGAGACGATGTGAACGACGAGGGAGACAATGGCGGGGAAGCGTCGTCGGACCAACTGCTTTTCTCCTCTTGCAGTTGGGTTCGGTCGACAAAGACTCCACCGGCTCGCTCTGGCAGGACACCCTCACAAACGACACCCTGTAGATGCTCGATCCTTCAATCTCTGGTGGATGCTCCATCTGGGATCGATACTCCCACCACCGCTCCCTCACGATCGGATTCGGTGAATCTCTTTGCTCCATGGCCCAGAGGAGCAGCTCTATGTACTCCGGCGCGACTCCCTCCGGGAGTATCGCCGCCTTTTCACTCTGTTGCAGATATTTGGCCATGGATGTCGCCGTCGCCGCTAGTTGGTCCTTGTTGTCAAACCAAGATTGTATCTCCAACATCCTAGCTAGGTTCACAGGGTCCCCGTTTGCGATCCTCATGTATCGGTTGTACTCCTCCATCAATCTACTTCTCCACAGCACCTTCACTCGCCGGAGGTAGTTTTTGAATGGAAGAGGAGAGGAGCAGTGCTGGTTTTGGATTAGAACAGGAGAGGAGCGACGCTGGTTTTGGAGTGGAACAGGAGAGGAGGGGCGGTGGTTTTGAAATGGAAGAGGAGAGGAGCGGCGCTGCATTTAGATTGGAACAGGAGAGGAGCAATGGTGGTTTAAGAGGAGAAGAGCGGAAGAGCGGCGCTAGTCTTGGAAGTATTTTTTTGTTGTTTCACGTATTTTGGGTCAAAGTTTGACCACGTACTGTATTTGACAAGCAAAATGTGAATGCATGTCACCAAAAATTGTATCATTTGGTTCGTATCTGAATGTACTTTCAAATTATACTCCCTCCATTTTTGTATACAAGGCCACAAACTCATATTACAGGTACTAAGGTAAAAACCAATGCTATGTTTAAGTCAATGTTGCAAACTAGCTTGTCACCTTGATTGTCGTGTTAATTAATGTGGTTTTTCTCTCCCAAGCACAACAATCCAACCCTCTTACTCCTCATTGGATGATTAATGTTGGGAATGCAAGATAACCTTCTCATTCCCGCATGCACACAAGGGATATTAATGTCCTCAGGTGCTAGTACGAGGCAAACACCATCAATTTTGCCTCGATTAGTGTTAGTGGCCTTGTATAGTTGCAAATTGTAATTTTGATAGTGGCCTTGTATACAACGTATAACATATATTTTATGTGCGAAAATCATGGTCAATTATGACCCAGAATAAAAGGGAGACTAGTTAATGTGGGGTTGCTTTCTTAATTGAAGGGTAAATTGATTTTGATTTTGATCCAGTCAAAGCGCGCCGGCCCTCTCGTCCAATCCTAAATCGCTGCCGCACGCTCCTCTCCCTCTTCTCCATTGCAAAACCACCTCCTCTCCTCTCCATCATCTCCATTCCAAAACCACTGTCTCGCCTCTCCCTCTTCTCTATTGCAAGACCACCGTCTCTCCTCCATTTTCTAGACGCTTTGCTCCATGGCGCGGGCGCAATCCATGGATATAAAATTAGTATATTGTATACTATTTAAAAGTCGAGGGCGGGGCTTTTCCTGCGCGGTAGGCGGCGGGGAAGTTCCACCTAGTCGGTTCGACAGAGATGCGAGAAGACGAGGGAGTAGGCTGCTGCAAACGTAGGGCTGTGTGATTTGATAGCGAGTTACTGCTGGACAGGTGGGGCCTCGTGATTTGACTTGCCATTATCATTTTAACTGCGGTGCTACGACCGACGTGAGTCTCCCAGATTCCTGACCACCTCCATATCGGTGCCTCTCCCAATGCTCCACCATGTAGTAGAGGCTGGCTCTTGCATGAGAGCCCACTTCTCCACTTTTTCCTTGCCTCTCTTTCCTCCACATATGCAAAAATGCCATGTAAAGCGCACTATTGTACTTACTTTTACTTGCTCCTACAGGTGCTTAAGCTTGCTACATAGGCATAAAGTCTGATGTGGCAAGTTAATCAAGAAGAGAGAGACTAGTTTGGTGACCCAAGGAAGAAACGGTGCTAAGCGCGTGTACCTAGGTAAAAAGACAATTTTGAGTCTATAGCTAATTAAATGAAGCAAACTTAGCAACACCATTTCATTGGAAGAGGTCACTCCTTGGCAAATGCAATAAATACACGCGCTTAGCACCGTTTCTTCCTTGAGTACGAAGAAAGAGATAGAGAGGAGTAAAAAAATACACTTGTAGCCAACCTTGTTGTAGTATGAGTGACTAAGTGATGACTGTATGACATGCCAACATCAGATAGCCTAACGCACCATGTTAAATCTCCAAGGGCGCGACCACGCGAGCGACGCGATGGTCGTGGTAGGCGCGACCATGATACGGGCTGCTGGCAGCCCTTGGATCTGAGATCAAATGGTCGCATGCTAAGTTGCTGAAAATTTGCAGAATAACCCTCCAGGATAGGATATTCACCCATAGGTCTAGAATCACGCCATGCAACCGTTCGATCTCAGATCCAAGGGCTCTTGGAAGCCCGTATCATGGGAGAATGGAAAGCCACTACCCTGCCGTTCGCACGCTGGCAGTTCGCTCCTACTCGTCCCCGCACGTCCTTCAATACTACGGCGGTTCGCTCCTAGTCGCCCCGTCCATTCACATTACGGCAGTTCCACTAATCCTAACCCTCCTCCCAAATCCATGGCATCCCAAATCTCCACGATCGGCAGTGAGTACAAGGTTAGAACCATCACCGGCAATGAGTTTGACGTCATCTACACCCATTCTTCCGCGACGGTGAAAGGATGCCTTTCTCGCTTCAGCCGCATGTTCGAAAACTCAGATGATGAGTGGGTCGCTGGGCTAGATGTTGAGTACACCACAGTCCTGGGACGAAAGAAGGATCTAATGGACGAAGAGAGGAAGAAGCCCGCCGTGATCCAGGTTTGCGTACATAACGTTTGCTTGGTCTACCACATATGCCATGCCGACGTTGAGTGCCAGGATTTTAAGAACTTCCTCAAGGACAAAACAGTGAAATTCATTACTGTAGACTTTGGTAACGACAAAGAAGTCCTGCGTCGGATAGGCCTCGTTGTAGGCAACACCTTCGACCTCCAGAAGAATCGGCTGGTGTCCTGTCGTCAGCCTTCAATGCTGACCCTGGCAGGAGCCATGGTTCATCCTTCGTACGGTAAACTGGAGAAACCTCATTACACGTTTCATCGTCATGCATGGCAGCGGAATGTACTAGATATAGACCACATCCACTACGCTGCAATGGATGGCTACCTTTGCTTCAATATCTACAAGGGTTGGATGAAGAGCAACAACCAAGTGTGCGGTTCAAGCAAAGAAGTATCGGCCAAGAGGAAGAGGGACAAGGACGAAGTCGAGGACGTGGACGAGGACTCCGAGTAAGGTGGCAGTGTCGTTGCTCATGGTGGTTCTAATGCAGTGTCTACCAGAATCGTTGCAAAGTTTAATTTCAGGTGTGCTTAATTTAATTTGAGGGGTGTGTTGTGCTGAGCCCCCAGCAGAACTATGTTATGTTTCTTCTCGTTACTTTAACTCTTCAGTACGTACATACTAGTATTTCTTACATTTCATCTTTTAGTTGGTATAGTACCACCACTCGTTTCTTCACATTATATATGTACAATATATATGGCCAACATCATATAGCCAGCAGTTTAGTTGTCAAAAAATTTCAGGGTGCTTAGTTTTGTCAAAGAATTCCAGGATGCTTAGAGGGTGCTTGGATCCAAGGGACTTATTTTAGTCTGACTAAAAATAGTCTCTTTAAGAGGCTAAAGTTCCAAGCACCCCTGACTAAAGAGGGGCTCAAACTAGTCTTGAGACTAAAATTTTTTAGTCAGGGGTACCCCTACTAAAATGTGGATTAGTCCTCTCTCTACTCATTTAACTCCTCTCCTTTAACACAGGCGAGTTCTGGATTGGAGGGTTTGGAGGATAATAAATGCTCATTAACATGATTTTAGCCTTTTTAGTATTTGGATGCAAGCATGGGTGAGGCTAGCATGTTTTAGTCCCACTACTTTTAGTCATGGGACTAAAACGTATCCAAGCACCCTCTTTGTTTTATTTCAGGGTGGGTTGTGCTGGACACCATTATTGTGACTAGCCTTTTTAATAGTACTATATGCATAATTTGGCGACGAGTGCTCTCTATATGTACCACCTTTTTTTAATTTCAAGTTTTGCTACATGGCGCAATCCATCGATACTACTGTTGTACAAAAGTATACATTTTTTAAAAGGCTAGAGGGCGGGGCAGTCTAGCTTGGTCGGTTTCACGAGAGGCGAGGGCCTTTGTGATTTGACGGCTCATTACTGCTGGAAGGCGGGGCCTTGTGATTTGACTGCTCGTATAAATGCGCCGACGACCTGATCGAGGAGGAGCAAAGAACCGTGCGGTATACACAAGTTCTCCACTAGAGTAGTACTGCGACGGAGGAGCACGAAACATGGCAGCCCAGTGCCATATGGTGATAAAAAAGATCAAATTTTCTAGTCATCTCATTGTTAGCATTGTTCTATTCATTCCCTAAAAAACATTGTTCTATTCATGCCTGGCAGAGAACGTGCCACGTGCGGCGAAACACCCGAAGCAAAAGATGAAACACGGGAGCAAAAGAAGAAGGAAGATTATCACCCCAAATGATCTAATTCGCCGCGGAGTCGTAACTGCTTCTTCATCGCCTCCACGACCTCCATCTCCTTGCGCGTCTCCTCCGCCATCTTCATCATTGTGTCCATGACGCGGCATTTTTTGATGCAAGCCTTCATCATCTGTTCCACGGCCATATTACGTACCTTGATAGCAGTCGGGTGCTCGATGCGGAGCTTCGCCAACTCTTCCTTCTGTTCCATGGCGAGGGCCTGCAGCATCTTCATCGAGGAACTACTATTCTCATGCAGCTTCTTCCAGCTGGCGTTCTTCTCCTTCAACAGGTCGATCTCGTGGCAGAGCTTCGCATTGTCCTCCCGAAGTCGCAGGATTTCGCTGGTAGCCTTCTTCTCTGAGGCGATGCTCTTCTTCAGCAGCATCACCAAGCCGGCGGTCAACTCCCCCTGCTGATTGAGCTCAGCAGGCATGTCATCGAGGCTCTCCTTCAGCAACTCCATCAAGCCTTGGATGAACTCCTTCTGCTTATTGAGCTGATCGGGCATGCCGTCGAGGGATAACTACTCCAGCTACGCCGACTCGGCATGTTCGCCTCCGTGGCTAGGGCGCTCCTGGGAGCCATCGCATGCCCGTGAGAGATCTTTCGAGGTCTCTGCGTGGCGGCGAGCCCTCTCTTTTTTTCCCGCAGCCTTGGTTGCCGCTCCCTTGTTACAAGTAGTTCTCGACCTAGAGCTCCGCTCACCGGCCATGGCAACGACGGACGAAGAAGAAGCACTTATGAGGAGGAAAGGTAGTGTGATTTTAGGTTAGGTAGTTCCCCTTTTTATAACCTAAGCACTAGCACTAGTACTTGTTGGATTATGGATGGGCTTAGGCCCTTATAAGACACTAATACCTGCATAGTGGGAACATGTTTAGGTTTGGTACATACTACTAGTAGGTGTGAGCAGGCTTTCCTATGTGATGGGAACAAGGTAAAGATTAATTGATGGTTTTGGTTTTGAGGCCCGAAACGGCTCCCGATGAGTTTAGCGGAACATAAATTTCAAGTACTACACTGCTCAAATGCGTAAATATTATGTTACTACCAAAAATTGGCACAAAATACGAAGGAGACCAATGGAAGTACTACTAGCAACCCACGATTTAACTACTCGCATGCGCGCAGCGGACTAATAATGTCTTTCTTCCGCCCTCACGTTCACTCAATTTGCATGCGCTGTATTAATTGACCATAAATGAAGTGAACGACTTTGCACGCGTCAAATTATCATATGGGGTGGATCTTGGTACAAAATTGCGTCCGCCCGTGTACCCGCGTGTGCGTGCGAGTAATGAGTGCGTGCATGGCGTGCGTGCACATCTTCGCTTCGTGCATGTACCGCCAGTATGGCTCAGGGAGGACGAGTACATTCTTCTGGAACCAGTAGCATGTCACTGTGATCAATCCACGCAAGGAGGTCGCGACAACGCCTACACATGTGCCACGTGGCTTCATGAACTGTAAGAGAGACACTGTGTAGCGTTCCATTGGTATTCTAATTTACGTGTTTTGCACATACTCGAAGTACTAGTAAGGTACACGTGCATTGCACGCATCAGATTTTGCAACCAAATTATGAATAAATACCATACTATAGCATGTAAGCTCTGAGTCATATATGCCTGATGTAGCCCTTCGTTTAATTCTTATAGTTCATCTCATTCAAAATCAATTCATTTTTATAAAAAGCTAAGAACGCGGGAATAGGAAAAACATGGGATTATAGTGGAATGTCGTCTTGAATCCTACAGGATTGTACGAGTGTTTGATTGTGCATAGAAAAAATGCAGAATTCTTTCAAAGAGGTTTGAGTGGATGGGATGTTTCCTATGAAATCTAGTGCAAATGAATCATATGGAAAAATTCCTATGGTTTACAATCCTACGAATCAAACAACCAAGATAGCAAAAATTCCTAATGATTAGAATCCTCCAAAATTCCTTTGAGAATCCTTTGAATCAAAGAA